>NC_084827.1:121338427-121645018 GCF_033115175.1 Lepus europaeus | reverse complement strand
GTCTGTTCTGATTCCTGTGAGACTAAAAAATATTAATATCTTCCAAGTGCCTGAGGCTCCCAGAGAAGTTGTCTTTGAAAAGAAAATGCATCCTCCACAAATACCTGAAGCTGTACCTGTCCAAGGTACAACCTTAACTGTCCCTTTCTTGTGGGATGGGGAGGTGGAGAGACTTTGCTTTCCAGTCTTGGAATTCTTTTGGTGTGGGAACATAAGTCCTGTCTGTGTGCACTCCTTTGACTCAAATGTAAATTTACAAATGTCTTCAAAGTACCAGAAGCTCCCCAAGAAGTGGTGATCAAAAAGAAAGTCACAGAAACTCCTCAGCCAAAGCCAAAAGCACCACCTATGACAGGTACTTGTTACCATTGATACAAGGCTCAGGACAGAAAAAGAAAAAATAGCTCTTTTTATGTTCTTGAAAATGTTTCAGTGTGTCTAGTGGTCTTTGTATTTTCTGTGTGTAAAAATACTAATATCTTTTAAGTGCCTGAGGGCCCCAAAGAAGTCATCCTCGAAAAGAAAGTAACTGTGGCTCCTCCTAAGAAGCCAGAAGCCCCACCTGTAGAAGGTATCTGCCACCCCGGTCATGAGATAACTCATCTGCTCTAGAAGATGCTTTGTCCCAGTGGTCGTCACAGTCCTAACTGTAACCTCACTAATCTCTTTTAAGTGCCAGAGGCTCCCGAAGAGGTCATCCCTGAAAAGAAGGTGACAGTGGTGCCTCCTAAAAAGCCCAAAGCCCCACCTGCTAAAGGTACCTGTCATTGACTTCAGGTGTCACAAGTTCCACCTCCTCTCTTAAAAAGATTTTGTGTGGTCATCATAGTCCTGACTGTAACCTCACTAATATCTTTTAAGCACCCGAAGCACCTAAAGAGGTCATCCCTGAAAAGAAGGTGACAGTGGCTCCTCCTAGGAAGCCAGAAGCCCCACCTGTAGAAGGTATCTGTCAGTGACTCAGGTGTCACAGGTCTATGTCTTCTGCTCTTGGAAAGATTTTGCCCCAGTGGTCATCATAGTCCTAACTCTAACCTCACTAATCTCTTTGAAGTGCCTGAGGCTCCTGAAGAGGTCATCCCTGAAAAGAAGGTGACAGTGGTTCCTCCTAAAAAGCCCAAAGCCCCACCTGCTAAAGGTACCTGTCATTGACTTCAGGTGTCACAAGTTCCACCTCCTCTCTTAAAAAGATTTTGTGTGGTCATGATCATCCTAACTGTAACCTCACTAATATCTTTTAAGCACCTGAGGCCCCCAAAGAGGTCATCCCTGAAAAGAAGGTGACAGTGGCTCCTCCTAGGAAGCCAGAAGCCCCACCTGTAGAAGGTATCTGTCGGTGACCTGGGTGTCACAGGTCTATGTCTTCTGCCCTTGGAAAAATTTTGTCCTGTGATCTTCATAGTCCTAAATGTAGCTTTACTAATCTCTTTGAAGCACCTGAGGCTCCTGAAGAAGTCATTCCTGAACAGAAAGTGTCAGTGGCACCTCCTAGGAAGCCAGAAGTCCCACCTATAGAAGGTATCTGTCGGTGGCCTGGGTGTCACAGGTCTATGTCTTCTGCTCTTGGAAAAATTTTGTCCCAGTGGTCATCATAGTCCTAACTCTAACCTCACTAATCTCTTTTAAGTGCCAGAGGCTCCCGAAGAGGTCATCCCTGAAAAGAAGGTGACAGTGGTGCCTCCTAAAAAGCCCAAAGCCCCACCTGCTAAAGGTACCTGTCATTGACTTCAGGTGTCACAAGTTCCACCTCCTCTCTTAAAAAGATTTTGTGTGGTCATCATAGTCCTGACTGTAACCTCACTAATATCTTTTAAGCACCCGAAGCACCTAAAGAAGTTGTCCCTGAAAAGAAGGTGACAGTGGCACCTCCTAGGAAGCCAGAAGCTCCACCTGTAGAAGGTATCTGTCGGTGACTCAGGTGTCACAGGTCTATGTCTTCTGCTCTTGGAAAGATTTTGTCCTGTGATCTTCATAGTCCTAAATGTAGCTTTACTAATCTCTTTGAAGCACCTGAGGCTCCTGAAGAGGTCATCCCTAAAAAGAAGGTGACAGTGGCACCTCCTAGGAAGCCAGAAGCCCCACCTGTAGAAGGTATCTTGCTATCCTCAGGTGTCACAAGTTCTACCTCTTCGCTCTTGGAAAGATTTTGTCCCAGTGGTCGTCACAGTCCTAACTGTAACCTCACTAATCTCTTTGAAGTGCCTGAGGCTCCTGAAGAGGTCATCCCTGAAAAGAAGGTGACAGTGGTGCCTCCTAAAAAGCCCAAAGCCCCACCTGCTAAAGGTACCTGTCATTGACTTCAGGTGTCACAAGTTCCACCTCCTCTCTTAAAAAGATTTTATGTGGTCATGATCATCCTAACTGTAACCTCACGAATGTCTTTTAAGTGCCTGAGGTTCCTGAAGAGGTCATCCCTGAAAAGAAGGTGACAGTCGCACCTCCCAGGAAGCCAGAAGCCCCACCTGTAGAAGGTATCTGTCAGTGACCTGGGTGTCACAGGTCTATGTCTTCTGCTCTTGGAAAGATTTTGTCTTATGGCCGTCACAGTCCTAACTGTAACCTCACTAATCTCTTTGAAGTGCCTGAGGCCCCCAAAGAGGTCATTCCTGAAAAGAAGGTGACAGTGGCACCTCCGAAAAAGCCAGAAGCCCCACCTGCTAAAGGTAGTCACCTTGATGCTGCTGTGTTTGATACTGGCTGTTTGTCTCCACCTTGTCTAATCATGAAAATACTAATATCTTTAAAGTACCCGAGGTGCCAAAGGCAGCTGTCCCAGCAAAGAAGGTGCCCGAAGCCATTCCCCCCAAACCAGAAAGTCCTCCTCCCGAAGGTATGGGAAAAACTGTACAAATAAGAGAAAAGATCAGAAAATTTTATTTACCTAGAAAATTGTGCATTAAACTCCTACTTAAAGGTAATGTAATTCCAAAGAAAAATGTCAGTAGAAGTCTGTTTGTGTCGTGGTATGTGATTAAGTGTTATAGGCATCAATTATTTTCACCTTTTCTCAACATAAATTACGAATTATCTTTCAAGTGCCTGAAGTGCCACCGAAGGAAGCTGTCCCAGAAAAGAAAGTACCAGTGGCTCCTCCCAAAAAGCCAGAAGCTCCACCTGCTAAAGGTAATTATCCTTGCCTGTCATTGGTCACCTGTTTCAGAGGGCTGGGAAGGTATACAGATGGGTCCACTAGCCTCTCAAATTGTATTTGCTTGGGTAATGTCGCTATTCCCCCTGAATAGTTGCTAACTAAAAGTTACTAATATCTTCAAAGTTCCTAAAGAAGTTGTACCTGAAAAGAAAGTGTCTGTGGCTGTGCCCAAAAAACCTGAAGTCCCACCTGCAAAAGGTATTTATTTATACTGCTCTGTCCATTGGAACTATATCATCCTCTTCACAAACATTGTCACATATGCCCTCACTAGCCACAAATTCTGAAACTACTAATATCTTTCAAGTGCCTGAAGCTGCTCCAGAAGTTATCCCAGAGAAGAAAATTCCCAAGGCACTGCCCAAAAAACCAGAGACCCCTCCGGCTGCAGGTATATGTCAGCTCAACCCCATTCTGCAGAAGAACCATCCCTTCATTCCTGAAAACAAATTTGGCCCACTGGTCTTCAGTACACTAAATGTCAAACTACTAATCTCTTTCAAGTGCCCGAAGCTCCTCAAGAAATTATCCCTGAAAAGGAAATACCAGTGGTATCTCCTAAAGAACCAGAAGCCCCACCTGTCACAGGTACTTTTTACCCTAACCTTATGCTTAGAGAAGAAATCTCTCCTCCATCCTTGGGAAAGATTTTAGTCTCTTGCTCTTCAATAACTGAAGTATAAAACTACTAATATCTTTCAAGTGCCGGAAGCTCCCCCAGAAGCTGTCCCAGAAAAGAAAGTTCCAATTGTTCCACCTAAAAAGCCAGAAGCTCCACCTGTCACAGGTATTTTTACCCCGCTCTGACTCTGCAAAAGAAATATCCCCCCCTGCTCTTGGAAGTGGTTTTAGTCCATTTGTTTCACTAACCTAATAGACAAACCACTAATATCTTATAAGTACCTGAAGTTCTTCAAGAAAGGGTGCCTAAAATGAAAACCTCAATAGTGCCTTCCTAAAAACCCAGAAATCCCACCTGTAAAAGGTCTTCTGTCTCATATCTTAGGCTTCATGAGATAGGAACTCTTCTGCTCTAGGAGCGATTTCGTCCCAGTGGTCTTCGTAAGCCCTAACTATAACCTCACTAATATCTTTTAAGTGCCTGAAGCCCCCAAGGAAGTCATTCCCAAAAAGAAAGTGTCCGTGGCGCCTCCGAAAAAGCCAGAAGCCCCACCTGTCAAAGGTATCTGTCATGGACCTCAGGTGTCACAAGCTCAACTCTTCTGCTCTTGAAAAGATTTTCTACCAGCGGTCAGGTCATCATAGTCCTAACCGTAGCTCACTAATCTCTTTTAAGTGCCTGAGGCTCCTGAAGAGGTCATTCCTGAAAAGAGAGTGTCTGTGGCTCCTCCGAAAAAGCCAGAAGCCCCACTTGTCAAAGGTATCGCTCACTGCCCTTAGGGTCTGTGAGATAGGAACTCTTCTGCTCTAGGAGCGATTCCATCCCAGTGGTCTTCGTAAGCCCTAACTATAACCTCACTAATATCTTTTAAGTGCCTGAAGCCCCCAAGGAAGTCATTCCCGAAAAGAAAGTGTCCGTGGCGCCTCCGAAAAAGCCAGAAGCCCCACCTGTCAAAGGTATTTGTCGGTGACTGTAAGCTTCAGAAGATGCGCTCTTCTGCTCTTGAAAACATTTTGTCTTATTGGTCTTCACAACTCCTAACTGTGACTCCACTAATACCTTTGAAGTGCCTGAGGCCCCCAAAGAAGTCATTCCCGAAAAGAAGGTGACAGTGGTGCCTCCGAAAAAGCCAGAAGTCCCACCAGCCAAAGGTATTTGTCAGTGACGTTAAGCCTTGTAAGATACGCTCTTCTGCTCTTGAAATGATTGCTTCCCAGTTGTCTTCACAAGTGTTAACTGCACCTTCACTAATATCTTTTAAGTGCCTGAGGCCCCCAAAGAGGTTGTTCCTGAAAAGAAGGTGACAGTGGCACCTCCGAAAAAGCCAGAAGCCCCACCTGCTAAAGGTAGCCACTGCTGTGTTTGATACTGCTGCTGTGTTTGATACTGGCCATTTGTCTCCACCTTGTCTAATCATGAAAATACTAATATCTTTAAAGTACCCGAGGTGCCAAAGGCAGCTATCCCAGCAAAGAAGGTGCCCGAAGCCATTCCCCCCAAACCAGAAAGTCCTCCTCCCGAAGGTAATTATGAAACTATTCCAACTAGTATTTTTAAAAAGATGAACTCTGTCCATGGTGTTGCAGTATTCTTTTTGCAAAACATTTCTTGCATGTTAGTCAGCTATAGCACTAAAATGAGCTGGTGTTTTTAAAGTGTATGAGGAGCCGGAGGAAGTTGTACTGGAAGAGCCACCGGCTGAAGCTGTGGAAGAGCCAGAGCCCATGGAGCCCCCCAAAGGTACTGGGCAGGCTGCCGGGACCCCTGCCAACCTCCCCCCTCTTGCCCTGCCAATCATGGATGTGACAGGCTTTCTGTCTTGTTGCTCATTTGCATGGCTTCTAACCCACAAACTCTAATGTGTTTAGTGTCTGTGCCACCTAAGAAACCCATCCCAGAAAAGAAAGTACCTGCTGTCATTGCCAAAAAACCTGAGCCACCTGCAGTGAAAGGTATTTCTCCCCACCATTAGCTTCCAACAGAAAAATGTCCATCTTTAAAATAGTGCGTTCCACTGCTCCACTTAATGCTGTCCATATGTTCTTAATACCATGAGTTTAAAAACTACTAATATCTTTTAAAGTGCCTGAGGTGCCCAAGGAAGTTGTTCCTGAAAAGAAAGTGCCTCCTGCAGTTCCTAAAAAACCAGAAGCCCCACCTGCTAAAGGTACATGCCTCTGCCCACCCTTTGATGGAGGTGGATACAGCCTCCAACTCTTAAAAAGTGTTTTGTTCCACATACACGTGATGAATGTTTACTGGTGATTGTTCATAATGTTAAATACTAATATCTTTAAAGTGCCTGAAGTTCCAAAAGAAGTTGTTCCAGAAAAGAAAATAGCTGTTCCCAAAAAGCCAGAAGTCCCACCAGCCAAAGGTACCTATCACTAATTAGATTCTTCTGAAAGAATTCATTCTTGGTCTCAAAAGTCACCTGTTATCAAACTCTTGGTTTGCCAGTCTTTGTACATTTACAACTAAAAAACTGACATTCTGGACTTTATGTGTTTTGAAATGGCATCATTCATGTTAAAAAAAAAAAAAGAGTGCATTTATACAAGCTTTGGAAGAGTTTAGTGATGGAGTTTTATGATTCTTATTGGGTCACATTTTCTTCCCTACTTTGGGAATCCAAAGACAGATCCGTGCCTTTAGTGTGGATTTTGGTTTTGGATCTGTTCCTGGGTAATTTGAATAAGATATGAAGTAGATTGATTTAAATGTCACATACTTCATAACCACTCAAAAGTAAAACTAACTACTATGTTTAAAGTGCCAGAGGTGCCAAAGAAACCTGTCATAGAAGAGAAACCGGTCATTCCTGTTCCCAAGAAAGTGGAGTCTCCTCCCCCTGAAGGTACTTGGGGTTTGATTGATGAGCTTGCCACCAGGCGACTATTTCTCATTAAAAGTTGGTTCTTCCTTCTTAACTCCTTATCTCTTGGTCATCCTCTACCTCTTATTTGTCTTACTTCATTGTTCTAAATTAGCTCTAGTCTCAAATCTAGTTTGGGTTATAAATTATTGATATCTACTAGGTCATAGTACACTATATTAAACAACGTTGCTTTTGCCTTTTTAAATTAAATGTGTATTTTATTTTCATATATGTGAAAGGCAAAGAGAGAAACGAGAGAAAGAGAAAGGGAAAGAAGGAAGGAGGGAGGGAGATATATTCTAACTGTTGGTTCACTCTCCCAAATGCCTGAAACAGGTTAGGCTGGGCCAGGTCAAATCCAGGAGCCCAGAACTCCATACAGGCCTCCTACATGGTTGGCAGGGTTCTGAATATTTGAGCCATTACCTGCTGCCTCCCGGAATGCATTAAATAGGAAATTCGTTGAGAAGCAGAGGTGCAAGGACTCGAACCAGCACTTTAAGGTGGGAAGTGGGAATCCCAAGTGGTGGCCCAACCCACTGTGCCATAACACCCACCTGAACAAGGTTTTGCTGATGTACAAGAAGGCAATATGGGAGAACCAATGACTATAAATGACATTAAATACCAGGAAATCTTTCCAAGCATTGAAATCAATTGACACAGAAGAAATAATTGCAAGATAGATTTCATCTTAAAAATAAGAGAAGATACTAATTGAGACAAGAGCAGAAATCAGTATAAATATTTACTACTTAGTGTTTCACATATTTTGGAATATTCTTCCATACTTTGAAATAAAATCAACTAATATCTTTAAAGTATATGAAGAACCCAAGGAAGTTGTTCCCGAAGAAGAGCCCGAGGAAGTTGTTCCTGAAGAAGAGCCAATTCCTGTTGCAGAAGAGGAGGAACCAGAGGCTCCACCTCCAGCAGGTACAGGGCAGGATCCTCTGCATGGGAAAATGGGATAAATGGACGTTTAGGTCTGTTACAAACTTCAGTGACGGTGTGTGTCTTCTGTCTCCTTGCTTGAAAGCTAACTTCATTGGCAAGAGTAAAAGTTATCTGCACACAGCAAACTTTGGTCCTACTGGATTTTACAATGCATATCCAAAGAAATACATGGGGTCTTTCAAAAATTAATTTGTGGTCATTAAACTTGTAATCATCTGACTCTAAGAGAAATTCCTATCGTTCAGTGCCTGAAGAGCCTAAAAAGATTGTGCCAGAGAAGAAGGTTCCTGTCATCAAAAAGCCAGAAGCTCCACCTCCTAAAGGTACTTGGGTTAAAGTGATTAAATATGTGCCCCATTCTTCTGTGCCATCTCTAATTTACACTCCTTCCTTGTTGTGTATTGTGCTGTATTGTGTGTTTGTTAGCTGTTATGTATGTGTTACGGCATCAAACAGACTTGTAGAATCAGTGTGTACGTATTACATCTTGCAATTTCTTCTTACTAAATGCTACTAATATCTTTAAAGTACCTGAGATGCCAAAGAAAGTTGTCCCAGTGAAGAAGACCCCAATTGTTAAGAAGCCAGAAACCCCAGAAGCTAAAGGTATTCATGTCATCAACATCATAATTTTTTAAGATATACTGCTACCTTAAAGTGAAATCCAATAATTTGTCCTTATGATTAATACCTAAGGACAAAAATGTCCTCGTTTTATTGCCATTATCTTTAGTGCTACTCCATTAATCATAGATTTTTACTAACATTTTAAAGTAATTTTAAATCCTCTTTTTAAAACAAAACTAATATCTTCAAAGTGCCTGAGGTGCCCAAGAAACTTGTTCCAGTAAAGAAAGAACCAGTGCCTGTTACCAAAAAGCCTGAAGTCCTGCCAGAAAAAGGTACTTACCAAAAGAAAAGCAGTCACAGTTTTGAATACTACTTAGGCATTTTAATAATTCTTGGAGAAAAAATACTGAATATGACTTTATACAAAACCACATTTCACAGAGAAAAGGGAGACATAGAGCAAAGAGAGAAAATGTAACAGAAAAGCAAGAGGGGGAAAAAATGTGATTCAGTTGTGCTGTGATAAATTCCATGGTGACAGGTGGTAAAAAGGACCTCCTCAGTGTGGAAAAAAGCTCATTTCAGCATATTGTGCTGTGTACCATCAACAAGATACTGATCAGAAAATATAAGATCTGGTCCTGTCTTCACACAACTTAAATCTTGTGAGAAGATAGAAAAAGAGCATAACATAGATATAACATAGGCAACATGTGATAGTATCTTACAAAGTGTATACAAAGATACACAGGACAAGGAAAGTTTCATGTCACATAAAGACATGGAAATTTGTGTGGAAAAGTATGATTTTAAATGTTGATGGATTTTGACATGTGGAGATTGAGGGAATGGTATCCTAGGCAGAGGGAACATTAGGAAGTTCAAGGATTGTCAAATAAACTTAATTTGAATATGGATTGGTTGCAGAGTATCTTGACAGACAATGCCAGAGACAGAGATAGGGATCATGTTTTGATTTTATTTGAATGCCAATATAGGGTTTGTACTTTATTCTGCTAGCAATAGAAAGCTTCAAATGTTTTGTTTTAATGTTGTACGCATTAAGAGGATTTGAGTTTTAGAAAGAAACCTGCCAGCAGTTTAAGCTATGGAAGGCCGTGATAATAGTAAAGAAACATTCTAATGATTTAAGGTCATTATGAGTTAAACTAGAGCAGTGACAGTAGAAATGCATGAGAGGATTCGATGAGAGAGAGAAATTAGTTTGGCATTTGACTATTATCAAATAATTGGAGAAATTAAGGAGCCAAGATGATTGTAGAGGTTGAAGCTAGATGGCCAAGAAAAACAATTAATTGAGTCCCTGACGATATTAGAAAAAAGGTGTTGAATATAGTTTCCACTTTTCAGTTATGCAAGTGAAAATGTGCATTAGGAGCTTAGGAAAGAGATCAGGCCCAGAGATGTAGCTCTCCAAGGCATCCACATGAGAGTGAGAACTGAGTGCCTGGGACTGATGACGCACACACACACAGAGCAATAATTGTAGACTTCAAGTTAGACCAGTGGAGAATTGTCTACCAAGAGTACACAGAGAATGAGAAGCAAATGAAGAAGGGCGAGAATATTCCTTTGTGAAATGGAAATGTCCAAAAGGGTGCCGTGCTCAGAAGCTGTTTTCCTCAGGATGTCTTGAATCCTTCTGCCTGTATTCTTTGCCTGCTCATTGCAGAATCTTGCACGTCTTCTAAATTCTTAATAGTTAACAAAATCAATATCTTTCAAGTGCCAGAGGTGCCCAAGGAAATCGTCCCAGAAAAGAAAGTGTCTGTTCCAATCCGTGAAGAGCCAGAAGCTGCACCTGCTCCAGGTACACAGCTGCTTTATAAATCTTGGATAGACAACAACCATCTCCATCATGCAGCAACTGAAGATGGAGCCTACATACTTGCCTGTTGCCTCATACACTGAAATTCAGTGTCTGGGGGACACTTGAAAGTGTGTTGTAGAATGTGATTAAGTTGATAAGTTGCAGCTTGGTAGTTGCAGCATTCTATTCTGAATACAATCTAAAATAAAACACTATGTTTTTTAAGTTGAAGAGGCTCCTGAGGAAATAATATACGAAGAAAGAGCATCCATAACCATTGGTAGAAAAGAGGCTCCCCCTGTTGAAGGTATAACAGTATATATGTATACATATGTGTATGTATGTATTTATACAGAGAGAGAGTGAGAAATAAAAAATTTTTACCCTCAAAAACTCCTATTAGAAATACAAGGTGCTTATAAAGTGACATTTCTTCTTAAAATTATAACACAAAAGCCTTCTACCATATGTGCTGCTGCTTTACTTTTTCAAATACTTATACTTCTGTTGAATTAGAGTCTTTAATTTGATTATTTTTTTTTAGATTTATCTTATTTATTTGATAGAGTTATTGAGAGAGGTAGAGAGAGAGAGGTCTTCCACTCACTGGCTCACCCCCAAAATGGCCACAATGGCAGGAGCTGAGCTGATCTGACACCAGGATCCAGGAGCTTCTTCCAGGTCTTCCCATGTGGGTGCAGGGGCCCAAGGACTTGGGCTCTCCTGTGCTGCTTTTCCAAGCACATTAGCAGGGAGCTGGATTGGAAGCAGAGGAGCCAGGACTCGAATTGGTGCCCATATGGAATGTCGGCCCTGCAGGCTGGGGCTTTAACCCACTGTGCCACAGCACCAGCTCCAATTTGATTATTCTTGATAGTAGCCTTAAATTTCAAAAGGTACATCTTAATGAAGCAAAATTAAAATGACTAAAGTGAATCCTCAAATGATAACCCAATACCAAATCTTAATAATCATCTCAGTTGCCATCAGCATACATCAGATAAACTGTTGTTAACACAATGTTCAAGTATAAGAAAATAGAAATCTTCTCTTTCTCTGTACCAGTGACTTTGTTCGAATTGTATATTTGTGTGACTGGAATCTTTGCGTTTATGTGAAATTTGCATGAGTCTTTATGAAGAACTTCATTACAATCTTATGTCCTTTATCAACATTCTTTAAAGAACGTGTAATTGAAAAGTATATTGAACCTGAAGAACCTGAGCCTGAACCACAACCAGAAGAAATACCAGTACAAGGTATTCAGTTAACTAGACTTAAATCTTCATCATCATATTCTTACTCTTCAAGTGTATCTGGTTTATGTTGCTGTTCATATGTAGTAGTAGGTCTCTTTGCAACTGTGTGTAAGATATTGTTTTGAATGTGCATCTCATTCTTTTGTTTCTATGTTGTTATTACTATTTGTCTCATGTGAAATGTAGCTTCTCTGGATGCTTCCTTTGTTGTTTTCATTAAATGTCTTGGCTGTATTTCTTGTCACCTGTGTATAGTGTTGGTATTTTATGTTTTATGTTGGGTACTATTATGTATCAAAAAAGCAAACATTTTGCTTCAAAAATATATTTAAATTTCTACAGAATATACTGTATATACACGTTAGAAAACATATATAAACACTAACACTCCTGAAATACTCTTTCAAGAACCTGAACCTGAAAAGAAGGTTGTTGAGAAACCAAAACTCAAACCAAGACCCCCAGCTCCTGCGCCTCCTCCACCCAAGGAAGATGTGAAAGAGAAAATATTCCAGCTTAAAGGTATAAAATGTTAAAGTCTTATTAACTTGTTTCAGACTTCTGTTCAACCATCAGAGATGGTGCCTGCCCAAAGTACATTGCTTTTGGAAGTGTGCACTTCCAGACACAGTTATGCTGTGCGATTTGCATAGAGAGTATGCTTTCGGCTGTCCCAGGAGCCCTGGCTGCCTTGTCAAGCTATGCCTGCTGCCCTAAACATCAGAAAGTGTATTGCTAGTATCTTCCTGGACATCTGGATGCAGGAACTATCCAACAAATTTTCCTATGCGGAGTAGGGAAAAGGGATTTTCAGATTTCAAATCCCAGTTGCTATGCGTATCTTTAGGTGTATGGGTGTGAATGTATAAGAAATCTTTGCAAGATATTTTTAGTATTTCAGTAATTAATTTATACCAAAACCAAACTTTTGTCCTTAAAAAAATGTTTGTTTGTGAATATATTTAAGTGATATATTTATGTGCCCAATAGTTTGTAAGTGCTCATGTACCATGACAGAAAAGTACACAATCAACCTGTCACTGCTTGCACACATTTTTTTCAACTTAATAAAAATCTAGGGCATTCTGTGGTGTAACTAGAAAGAATGGTGATGAGTACATTTAAAATCCAGAACTTCTCTATTGTTAAACTCCATTCTTTTTTTTTCTTTGAATTGATATAATATTACTTAGTTTTAAAATATCAACATCTTTAAAAGCTAAAATAAGCTGGCAAAAATTAATTCTTCTGTTTAACAAAAAATTATCTTATTTGTGATGTGACAAGATTTCCCATTCTCAAAGAATCTAGACTCAACCTTAGATAAGCAACTTTTCTATAATTACCTACACATCTACAGAGTCAGATTCTTCAAAAGGAAAACATTGCTTGCGATGATTCCAACCCTCCTGGGTTTTAGGCCAAACATTGGAAAGGTAGAGACCTCTTAAAAGATCACTAGTTTCTTTATTTATACTCCATGAGGACACATACTTAAATGTTTCCCTTAATGTAAAATTTACGCTCAAAGGAAAATGTCTTCTTCCTGGAGAGAACACAATTGTTTTTCTTTCTTAGCCAGTCTTAATTTATGATTCAACATTGGAGTTGAACTGCAAACTGTGGTTTGGAGGCTTCTTGTATGCTCTTTGGTTGCTGGTCTTGGCTGTTCTGGATGCTTTCTGGTTATAAACAAAGCTTGGTTTTGATTTGTGGAGTAAAGTACTAATCAATTGCTTCAGATTATATATACAAATAATACAAGTAAGATTATATTCTTTAAAGCTGTTTCAAGAAGGAAAGTTCCTGAAAAACCAGAGGTCCCAGAAAAAGTGGAGCTCACACCTCTGAAAGGTATTTCAAAGGCTAGAAAATGTTTTCGTATGTAATGTCTGTTCATCTGATTCACTGCTCTTTCTGTCTTCATAAAAATGTTCTTGCCATCTTTTTAATGATCAGAGTAGTCTCCTTCATTTTTTGTATTTTTGTGGCTTTTATGGTCCTGGCTCATGAGTGTGGCTTCCTTTGTCTCCATCAATTTCATTCATTATATGGATACATATTATTCAGCTTTGTCTTACTCCATTTGCCTTCTTGCATTTTCCTAAACTTAAACATCGAAAATTTCCTGGTTAGCTGAGAGTGATTAAAAAAAAAAAAAAAAAAAAAGACATCTTCGGTTAAAACGTTGAGTGGTGGAAAGCTTCGGAATTGTACCAGGATGTCAATGTCTTGCCCAGTGTTACAAGTGTTACGTGTTAAGTCATGTCCTCATTCACCTATTTAGGTGACTTCTTGGGATTTCTTCTCATTGATATAAAGACACTCTCTAAATTGGACAGCTTTTACATTTCAGGAAAATTTTCATTATCACTACCATCACGTCTCAAAATTCACAATGTTTTTCTTCAAATAGCATTTTCCCTATTTTAAAATTAGACCTGAAGGAAAAGTAAATACAATATAAAGTCTAGAAAACACCTGTTTAAAAACGTTTCAAGTAACTTTAGTGCTTAATCATATTCTATATAAGTAATCCACACTTCCAGACCCAGAGACTGTCTTGATTACCCTCGAAGCTGGAGAAAAATCCATCACTGGAATATATACTGCCTGACTCATAAAATGAAGATTATAAACAAATAAATAAATATAGATATAAATATAAAACACTAGACTGAAATATAAGGACTTTTAAAATGACAGCTACAATGGTGTGTTCTGCCTGAGTCTCAAAATCAATGAAATCTTAAAAATAAAATAATATCTATGGAAAAACAAATGCACAAATATATTTTTACTATATCCATTACATGAGAGCAAATGTATATTATGTCATCATGGCATACATTGATTACATGCATGGTCTTGTGAGTTTCCATCAACAAAAACAGTTACACATTAAGAGTAGGGGTAAGTCTAAAATAGTATTGAAGCGCAACACAATTTTATCATGAATAAAAAAATTTTATGTTTAACTGTGAAATATTTAAATTGCTTACAGTAAAAATTATTGTTAAAAATGAGATACATATTTACCTTTCATATATTTAAATTTTGAAGTAAGCTTTCTCACATAAAAAATAATGAATTGCAAATGTCTTGTTTAAAACACCAAATGGAAAGTTCATAGAAATACATAGGAAACTCAGATTTCAACCAAATAAAGAAATCAGGGACAGGATACAAAAAAAAAAATGCTTTAAATTAGATTTTAATTGATGTTAGTAGAGAAATAATGTGGTCCAGTAATTAGTAAGTGCATTTTGTCCCCATTCAAATCCATGATGGCTGTAAAAACAGTTAGAGGCTGCTCTATAACTGATATCATCCACAATGCTTGGTTGTCACTGTAGACACAGAAGAAAATGCAGAATTTCTGCGGCAAAGATTTCACTATTCATGAAAATGAGCTTCTAATGTTAACTTTGAAATTCTATCCTTCTATAATTTTAAGTGAATATTATTTGTAAATGAAAAGAGACCTTGAAAAAGGATATTTTTGTTCTGTTTAGAAAGTGAAATAAGGCCTTTCCCTCAACAACAAGGTCACAAACCAGATCTCTTGGTTTTCTTTTCCTGGAATGGAGACCAAATGATGGCATTAACACTTGCCAAGGTCATGTGTGATGTATATAATGATCAATAAGATACCAGAGTAGATGTAGGCAATCTACAATTGCATATTGTGGCAATGATGCTGTCAGGAACTCTGTAATTTGATGAAAGAATCAGAAAATCAATATAGAATATCTTCTTCACTCATTTAGTATCAATATATTTTTCTGCAGTTAATTGAATTTAGCCACAAGGTTTTATAGCTGTTTGCAGAAGTAATAACTTGAAATGTATTACTTACTTTTCAATTCTGAAAAATTTCTGTGTAACAAAAAAAGTCACTCAATGCAATATAGAGAACTAATTTTGAGAGTTTTTTTTTTCTTGTTGGAATCCCATTTTTATATGAATTCACTTCAAAATTTGAAATCATATTCTTTTAAGTGCCTGGAGGTGAAAAGAAAGTTCGCAAATTACTTCCTGAACCTAAACCTCAACCAAAGGAAGAAGTTGTTCTGAAAAGTGGTATAGTATTTTCTACCATTCTATCAGTGTACAGCATATTTAAAAGAAAACTTACTTGAAAGCTTACACAATGTTTCTGTCCCTTGCTTTTCTTTGAGTTGGAATTCTTATTTATCAACATTTGTTTGTAGCTTCATTGAAAATTTAAGAAGCTACCATTTCCAAATAATTTAAAAAACAAGACAGAAATTTTGTGAGCATTCACAGTATTTGGAAATTTACAATGTTAATATACATAACCAGACTGATAAAATTCTAAACTAACAACAATGACCATGACTGTCAATATTCATAACCAGATTGTGTGGTAAAATACACTAAACCTATTAGATACTTCACACAAAACTCTGTAAGCCTAAATTCAGTATTCAGTTTTAAAGAGTGACATAGGATCACCACAACTAATAAATAACACTTTTAAAAGACTGAGCGTTTCTGTCCTACTAATAAAACATTAAAAGATTAGAAGCAAGATATTCCAACAAACAAACAATTGCTAACATTGTGTTCAGATAGAATTACTGATTTCTAGCCTATATTTCTTTAGATATCTCCTTTTAAATGTCCTACTTCTCATTTAAATACTCCTCATTTATTGGAACATTGAGTTATTATTAGAATTTGTCACAATTCAAATTATTCATTTTGTATTTGTGCCATTTCTGCCAAACAGTTACATTATAGTTACCTAGTAACTCTGGGTACTATTTGAATTAACAACAGCTAATGTTTTTTAAAAATCAGTAAAGCATAAATGCTAATTTCTCCGAGTCCTGCCTCCGCATGCTTTTTTGTTTTCCTTGCTTTGTACATTATTTGTATCATCAAGCTTATTCAACATCTTCATTAGTTTGTTTGTTTACATATAAACCTTTTTGTCTTTTAAGTTCTAAGAAAGAGACCTGAAGAAGAAGAACCTAAAGTAGAACCTAAAAAAGTAGAAAAAATTAAAAAACCTGCAGGTAGGAACCTCAGTGACAGCTGTGAAACTATCTTTTAACAAAGTGGACATTTAACAAAAGGTTTATCTTGTAAACATGAGTGAAGTTAAATAGAAACATAGCTTCATATCTCATCTGTGGTGCAGTCTGTGTTTTCCATTGTCTGCTTTTTGTTGCGGCATTTTTCTAGCAACTCCCAAATCCACTCATGTATTTGTCTGCATTCATTATTGTTACTTTGCCAGTCTTCTAGTGGATTTGACAAAAGTAATCGAGTTGGCTGCAGAATATCTTTATGAGAGGGTGAAGAGATTTGTTTCATAAACTATGGGGGCTTTTAAGTGGGTCCGTTTTTCTCTGAGCCTGTTCCCAAATACTATAACTCCTGGGACATGTGGTAGAAGCAATTTATAGAGAGTCAGAGTGCTGATGGGGATAACCAGAGGCAAATGGGTGGGCTAAAAGAAAAATAAATTGAGACAGTCACAAGAGAAATTAATTAATAAAAATATAATTGTTTTTAAAAAGCCACGAATTAGGCTTTTGAAAAAGAATCATAATGTATTTCTGATGAGTTGATTTCTGTGTATTCAGATCTTAATATTAGAAAATAATCTTGTTATCTTAAAGCACCAGAACCACCTCCAAAAGCTGTGGAAGAAGTTGAAGTACCCCCAGCTACTGTTGAGAAAAAGGAAAGGAAAATTCCGGAACCAACAAAAGGTATAAACTTAGGTGTTTTTCTTAGTTGTCTCTAAAAATGCAAATATGTATCATTTAAAATATTGTACTGGCATCCGGATTTGAATTAGGCTTAATCTAATCATCACATAGAGCTGGATTTTTCTCTGGCGTTTTACTTTCCTGTGCACTTGGCTAATGATCATCTATTTGTTAAATAAATTACTAGAAAAAAATCTTCATAGGCAATGAGATGGCTAACAACACTGAAATAAAAAAGATTGCCTTACTGTACTTTCTAAATATTTTATTTAAACCAAAAAATAAATTTAGATCGAATATTTAATTTGAAAACTATATGTGTAAGCTCTAATATGTTCCAGGATATGTGAATTCTGCTTAATTTTCTATTTGAGTTTGTAAAAAAATTGGGAAATACTGTGATAAACTCATCGATGTGCATTATTTCAGTGCCTGAAATTAAGCCAGCAATACCTCTCCCTGGTCCTGAACCCAAAGTAAAGCCTGAGGCAGGTAAGCAAACGGATCCTCACTGTCAACACCACACTGCTTCACACGTCACACTAAACAGGTGAAAGCCCAACAGGTATCCAATGACTTCTAATGTCTCAATGTGCTTAAGGTATTATTTTCTGTAAAAAAAAAAAAAAAGTTATTTAAAATCATATCAAAAGGCAAACAGGCCACCAAATAGGGGTTCAGGCAGTGACAGAAGGGTGCATTAATAAAATGGATGTAATAACAATAGATAGAATTAAAAGGGAGAGAAGATTCCAACATGGGAAGCAGGCCACACAGCAGACTCATAGAATGACAAATGCCCTAAACAGTACTCTGACCTCAGAATCAGCCCTTAATGCATTTCTGTCAGGCTGAAAAGCCCATGAGAGCATTTCAGGCATGGGAAGCCAAGACACTGTGGCAAAAAATGATTTACATGAAGGATCTCTGTGAGTGAGACCCTAGTGGAAAGAAGGGGCCAACCAGGAAGGATGTACTTTTCTCTGAAGGGAAGAAAGAACTTCTACTTTGATTATGGCCATGTCTAAATACTGATGGAGTTTGTGGTCTCAGAAGGCTTCCATAGCCCTGTCAGTTCATGTCAAGAGCCTCGGGTGATCACTGACGTCATAAATAAGAGTGTCAGTTGTTAACAACAGGAGCCACTGTGCACTTTCTCCCCATATAGGACCTCTGTCCTTAATGAGTTATACTATGAGAATTAACTGTAAAACTTGTTTTCAAAAAGTACTTTATAATTTGTGTGTCTGTATGGGTGCAAACTGTTGAAATCTTTACTTGATATAGAGTTGATCTTCTGTATATAAAGTTAATTAAAAATAAATCTTAATAAAGAATGGGATGGGAGAGGAAGTAGGAGGTGGTCTAGGAGAGGGGGTGGGAGGGTGGGTAGTAGAGGAATAACTGCTATATTCCTAAAGCTGTACCTATGAAATTTGTATTCATTAAATAAAAGCTTTCTTAAAAAATAAAATAAAATGGACATCTCTCAACAGAGGTGAAAACAATCAAACCTCCTCCAGTGGAGCCCGCCCCGACTCCCATTGCTGCCCCAGTCACAGCGCCAGTGGTTGGAAAGAAAACAGGTATTTGTCCTATACTTTCCTTTTGCTAGTTTGCCTTAGTGGCTTAATAAAAGAGCTCAAACATCATTAAAATTCAAGTCTTGTTTATGTCAAAACATAGGCATCATTTCAACTGGGGGTTGTTTATGATGAACTTTTTAAAGATTTATTTATTATTTGAAAAGCAGAATTAGAGACAGGGAGAGACACAGACAAAGAGAGATCTTCATCCACTAGTTCATACTCCAGATGGCCGCACCAATCAGGTCTGGGCCAGACTGAAGACCGAAGCCTGTAGCATCATCCAGGTCTCCCAAATGGGTGTCAGAGGCCCAAACACTTGGGCCATCTTCTGCTGCTTTTTCCAAACCATTAGCAGGGAGCTGGAGCAGAAGTGGAGCAGTGAGATAGGACACAACCTGGTGCCTATATGGGACGTTGGCATCACAGGCAGTGGATTTACCGGCTGCACCACAATGCCAGCCCCTGTGATACATTCTTATGTTTTCTTCATCTGATGTACTTGATTCACCTTATCGCTCACCTCAGACGCATATTGTGTTTTGATTGGAATGTATTTCTCGGCAGTGCACCATTTTTTTCATATGCTTTGAGATCAAGTAATGAATATGTTTAGGGCTGATGAAAACTAAGGAACCAAACAAACACCTCTAAGGACATACAGAGAGGAATCTCATACAGTTTCAAAATTCCCTCATGCTCTAAGGAATCATTTCTTTTGAAGACCTCACATTGGGATAATGAAAAGGTTCTAGAAATGGATGGAATTGTGGTTGCACAACAGTATAAATTTACTTAATGCAACTGAATTATACAGTTAAAAGTAGCTAAAGTGGGAAAGTTAACATCAGGTATATTTTAAAGCAATAAGAAAGAAAAAAGACTGTAATTCAGACTTTAAATTTATGTAAGGATTTAGACCAATAATAATTTTCTTAAATGTACTAACTTAATGAATTATATAGCTATCTCAAATCCAAACTTGAGATATGTATTAGGTATATACAAGCTACTTAGTAATTTATCTCCTAGGAGATAATTTCAAAGCTAAAAATGAAATTATGTATAATTATTAATTGTTAATAAATATTCACCTTGACTACTTGATCTCTTGCTAATATCTTTAAATCTTATTTAAAATTATTTAGAAATAAATATTTAAATTATTTCAATATATAAGTGTAATTATTACACATTTGTGTATTTATTACATTGTAGATTATATAAAATTATTTAGAAAAATGTTTATTTAAAACTATCTCAAAATAGGTAGCTTTTTCCTCTTGTTCAATGACATGAAAAATATACTATGTTCTTTTTAATATTTAATCACTGATGATTATGATTTGGGCACAAATTATACTTTTAATCATAGTTTGCATGCAGTACCTTTAAAAAGGTGCCCAACTGCCATGAGGCTGACCCTGTACCTGTAAAATTAAAGTCATCCTCATTCATCCCCAGTCTGAAGCTGAGGAAGTGGTTCTATAATTTGTTCTCTCCCTGCATTTGTAATTGACGTAAACTCTGAATGGAGAGACTTTTTTGTTCCTGCTTCAGTTCACTGTCTGTGCGGGGAAATTTTCAAAGGACCCATATGTGTGTGGCACATGGACCCTGTCTTTGTCCTTAGTGTTAAGTCCTTGACTTACTTATGTAATCCATATACAAAAAGAAAGGCTTTTGGTAACTTCTGGCCCACTTCCCTTTTTCTTACACTGATTCTTATTAACAGAACTATTTCTTTGGTTCACATAACCAAAATGCACACAAAGAGCTAAGATACCTGACCTGCTTTTCCACAAAGGGCAGCAACAAGCCTTCCAGAAATGGCAGTCAATAAAGGCACTTGCTGAAAGAACTTTTTAAACCTGAATTTATTGGCAATATATCTTGGTCACATCAATCTCAGAGTATGCCTTCTTGAATATAGTCAAAGTATTTTCCTAGAAGTTATATAAATGCATTAGAGTATATAATAAAGAGCATCACTCACCCTGCATGGCTTACTGATAAACATGAAATAAGTCTGAAATTGTTTAAATGCTGAGTTTTCTTTTATTTTAGAAGCCAAACCTAAGGAGGAGGCTGCCAAGCCCAAAGGCCCAATCAAAGGTAAGCTTCATTCCTTATACCTGTATTGTAGCCTTTCGCTCTATGAATTCCTAAACTCTATATTCAAGGGGAAAACTTCTTCAAATTTTGTAACAGTATTTGTTTCTGATTGATTCTGCTAAAATGCACATGACTTTTGGTATTTTAAATAATCCACGTCCTGTATTTCAAATAATCCACTTATTATATTAGCAGGTATTATAGATATAAACAATTATATGTTAGTATAATGAACCTATGAGTTCTTAACTTCATTTTTCAGATGTATGATACTTCTATGCAGGCAAAAGAATTAGCAATTAATCTTGATGTTTCATACTTAGGATTAAAACTTGAGAAAATGACGCCCATTTCCTATTTATGGATTCCTTGTGCCTTCTCAATTTCCTGTCTGAAACAAGGCAGACTACAAATGGCCCTTGAGTTACCTGGCCTTTCTGGTCCTGTCTCCTAACTGCTTCACAGCTCCCTTTATCCACACAGTATCCAGATAGGTACTTTTGGTCTCCTGTGGAGATAGTAAATCAACTTTCATTTTACTTGGAATTAGGTGTAGCCAAAAAGACTCCTTCACCAATAGAAGCTGAAAGGAAAAAGTTAAGGCCTGGAAGTGGTGGAGAGAAACCTCCCGATGAAGCCCCATTCACCTACCAGCTGAAGGCTGTGCCATTGAAGTTCGTGAAAGAAATCAAAGACATCGTGTTGAAGGAAGCGGAGTCCGTGGGCTCCTCTGCCATCTTTGAATGCTTGGTCTCCCCCTCCACTGCAATTACAACCTGGATGAAGGACGGTAGCAACATCCGCGAGAGCCCGAAGCACAGGTTCATCGCAGACGGGAAAGACAGAAAGTTGCATATCATTGACGTCCAACTCTCCGATGCCGGCGAATACACCTGTGTTCTACGTTTGGGAAATAAAGAAAAGACTTCCACAGCAAAACTTATTGTAGAAGGTAATTTCCAGTTTCTGAATGTGTTCTCTGTTGAACTTCCACGTAATACACCTGCCTAGCAATCATAAAGCCTCTTCTTACTAAGTTTTATTTCATTGGAAATAGCACATGTACTGAAATATGTATGTGATCCCCACCCACCCCCACAGAACTTCCTGTGCGTTTTGTAAAAACACTCGAAGAGGAAGTCACAGTGGTCAAAGGACAGCCATTGTACTTGAGCTGTGAGTTGAACAAAGAGCGTGACGTGGTCTGGAGAAAGGACGGGAAGATTGTGGTGGAGAAGCCTGGCAAGATTGTGCCAGGGGTCATTGGCTTGATGCGGGCCCTGACCATCAACGATGCGGACGACATGGATGCCGGGACCTACACAGTTACCGTGGAAAATGCCAACAACCTGGAATGTTCCTCTTGCGTGAAAGTAGTAGGTTAGTACTTTGCCAGGACATTACATTCTGCTTAGTAAATGAAAGAAAGAACTTTGTTTCCCATTGTTTGAATATCAGAAGTCTGGGAACTTATCTAAGAGAGAGAGTGACAGTATAACATAGCAGATTAATTATGTCCAGGTTTCATTTTTGTTCTACTTCTGAAATTTACTACAGAAATAATTCATATTACTTACATTACTTACCTAGCTCATAAACATTTTTCTGGCCTCATTTCCATGCAGAGGTCATTAGAGAATGGCTGGTGAAACCTATCCGAGATCAGCACGTGAAACCCAAGGGCACGGCCATTTTTGCTTGTGATATAGCCAAAGATACACCAAACATCAAGTGGTTCAAGGGATACGATGAAATCCCCATGGAACCAAATGAAAAGACGGAGATATTGAAGGATGGGAATCATCTCTACCTCAAGATTAAGAATGCTACCCCAGAAGATATAGATGAATACGCGGTGGAGATTGAAGGGAAGAGGTACCCTGCAAAGCTCACACTTGGAGGTATAAAAATCTTACCTTTTATCCTGAAAGATGAGGTTCGTGTGTGCAAAATGCGAAACAACACACACAACACACAAAAGCAAAGCATTGTCACCTTGCTTAAAGCATTGTGTTTCTTTATCCCTGCCTTATACAGAGCGTGAAGTTGAACTGCTTAAACCGATAGAGGATGTTACCATTTATGAGAAAGAAAGTGCAAGCTTCGATGCAGAAATTTCCGAGGCAGATGTTCCTGGACAATGGAAACTGAAGGGAGAACTTCTAAGGCCCTCACCTGTAAGTAATGTCCCACGTCATTAGTTATGTAAGATAGCTGCACTAGGACTTCATGGTTAATACTCAGATTTTGTTTAATACTGATAGATTTCACATCAGGCTCCTAAAATCTCAAAGAAGGGAAGGAATTTGATGCATTACTTATGAACAACTTACACAACCTGTGTAAAATACTAAGGGGATGTTTTGCTTAATTTTTTTTAATTAGTAGCAATTTTTAAAACTATAGCAACTTGTATCTGAAACTTTTCTCCTTTAAGGAATTTATTCCAAACAAATGCTCACTTAACCTACTGTTTTTCAGACTTGCGAGATCAAAGCAGAAGGTGGCAAACGCTTCTTGACTTTGCACAAAGTCAAACTGGACCAGGCTGGCGAAGTCCTGTACCAGGCTCTTAATGCAGTGACGACGGCCATTCTGACCGTGAAAGGTACTGGCTTTCAGAACTCATGGAGCGGGCTCAACTTCACCCCGTGTCCTTCTGCATCCTGAAAAGCCTCGTTTTTAATGTTTGATTTTCAGAAATCGAACTGGACTTTGCTGTGCCTCTGAAGGATGTCACTGTTCCAGAAAAGCGACAAGCCCGATTTGAATGTGTCCTCACCAGGGAGGCCAACGTGATCTGGTCTAAAGGACCCGACATAATCAAGGCATCTGACAAATTTGATATCATTGCCGATGGAAAGAAGCACATTCTTGTTATCAATGACTCTCGCTTTGCTGATGAAGGAGTCTATACTGCTGAGGTGGAAGGCAAAAAGACCTCAGCCCAGTTATTTGTTACAGGTAAGAGCTGACAAGACCTGACCTGATATCCCTATATGGCCACACACATATTTTACTTTAAAGATAGAACGCCAGGGGCAGGCATTTGGCATAGAGGTTAGGATGCCCGTTTCCCATTAACAGAGTATCTTGGTTCAAGTCCCAGCTCTGCTGTTGGTTCCACCTTCCTGCTACTGCAGACCCTGGGAGGGAGCAGATGATAGCTCAAGTAGTTGAGTCCCTGCCACCAATGTGGGAGATTTGGATTGAGTTTTCAGGTCCAGCTCCAGGTGTGGGACTTTGGGGAGTGAACCCGTGGATAGGATTGAAGTCTATCTCTGTCTCTCTCTCCCTTCCCATCTCCCCTCCACAAAGGAAAAGAAAAAATATCAAAATTTAAAAACTAAAAGTGACCATCCACACTACTGTTTCACTTTCACAGTGTCACCAATCCCAACCCCAGCCCCCCAAAGAATAACCCTTAAGTTTCTAAAATTGAAAATAGGGTCCATTTGAAAAGGTGTCATATAAAATGTGTCCTTTTTACCTAGGCTGATTAGAATGGACTTGGTGTGAGGGTAAGTTGTCTTTCTGAGACTGTTGTCCATATTTGCATTGCAGGCATAAGACTGAAATTCATATCACCTCTTGAAGATCAAACAGTGAAAGAAGGCCAAACAGCAACTTTTGTCTGTGAACTTTCTCATGAAAAGATGCACGTATCCTGGTTTAAAAACGATGTCAAGCTCCACACAAGCAGAACGGTACTCATGTCTTCTGAGGGCAAGACTTACAAACTGGAAATGAAAGAAGTGACACTGGATGATATATCTCAAATCAGAGCTCAAGTCAAGGACCTGAGCTCCACCGCACAGCTAAAGGTCTTAGGTAAATGTGGCCAACTGAATGGAAGAGGCGGGTGGTGGTGCCTGTGTGACAACCTGCCACTGTTTAATAAACTTTCGTTCTCACACGCTGCTAATTATACACCTGCCAAATGTGTTTTATAGAGGCTGATCCCTATTTCACTGTGAAATTACACGACAAAACTGGAGTCGAGAAGGATGAGATCATTCTCAAGTGTGAAGTGAGCAAAGACGTGCCAGTGAAATGGTTCAAAGATGGCGAAGAGATTGTACCCTCACCCAAACATTCCATCAAGACAGACGGCCTGCGCCGCATCTTAAAGATCAAAAAAGCGGAACTCAAAGACAAAGGCGAATACATGTGTGACTGTGGCACAGACAAGACCAAAGCCAACGTCACCGTTGAGGGTGAGTAGCTCAGAAGCATGAACCTTACCCACCTGAACCTGCAGTTTGCTTGTTCGGTCCTATAACAAAACTTTGTCTTCTGTTCAGCTCGACTCATAAAAGTGGAGAAGCCTCTGTACGGAGTAGAGTTGTTTGTCGGTGAAACAGCCCGCTTTGAAATTGAGCTTTCCGAACCAGATGTCCACGGCCAGTGGAAGTTAAAAGGAGAGCCTTTGACTGCTTCCCCTGTGAGTCAAGATTTAGCTGATCATACAGGAGAGGGGTTGCTTGGTTGTGTAGGGTTAAAAAAAAAAAATGTGAAATTTCCCCATGGTTTGCAGGCATGACCATTTATGTAAATGATCCTCTTTCTTTCCTTCTAACCCTCCCTCCAAACAGGACTGTGAAATCATTGAGGATGGCAAGAAGCACATCCTGGTCCTTTATAACTGTCAGCTGGATATGTCTGGAGAGGTTTCCTTCCAGGCCGCCAATGCGAAATCTGCAGCCAATCTCAAAGTGAAAGGTACGCTCTGCCTGCCAACCCCTCCTCTTTGTATTGTCTTTTAAGATGTTCTTGCCAGACCTTGAATGGACGCAGAGTCCTGAGTGCGAGGGAAGTCTAACTTCACTGCCGGTCCTCCTCTTTCAGAATTGCCACTGATCTTCATCACACCTCTCAGCGATGTTAAAGTCTTTGAGAAGGATGAGGCGAAATTTGAATGTGAGGTATCCAGGGAGCCGAAAACATTCCGTTGGCTAAAAGGCACCCAGGAAATTGCAAGTGATGACAAATTTGAGCTGATAAAGGATGGCACTAAGCATTCAATGATAATCAAGTCAGCAGCTTTTGAAGATGAAGCAAAATACATGTTTGAAGCTGAAGATAAGCGCACAAGCGGCAAACTCATCATTGAAGGTGAATATTTTCATGAGCTGGGCCATGCTGAAAATGATTCTCTTTTGCTTTTTTTCCTCCTTCAAGTGCTGGAATTGACGAATTGTCTTTTTGTTCTTCTTATCAGGAATCCGGCTGAAATTCCTCACCCCACTCAAGGATGTAACAGCCAAAGAGAGGGAGAGTGCCGTGTTCACTGTGGAGTTGTCCCATGATAACATCCTGGTTAGCTGGTTCAAGAATGACCAGCGCCTGCACACCAGCAAGCGGGTCTCCATGCACGACGAAGGGAAAACTCATTCGATCACCTTCAAAGACCTGTCCATCGATGACACCTCCCAGATTAGAGTGGAAGCGATGGGGATAAGCTCAGAAGCTAAACTCACTGTCCTTGGTAGGTGCTTCCCTTCCAGACACAGAAACTGTGGCATGTCTGTTAGATAAGCAGTCTTCTAAGTGATCTTGGAACGAATGCAGCCCTGATCCTTAAGAAATCATCACATACATTATCAGGCATACTTCTACGTTGTCTTTTATCTAAAAATATGAGGACTTTAGAGTAATGAAGATTTTAGGTTAGGCCTATAAAACAGCTAGTTAAGATTAGAATTTAAGCTATTGATTATTGATTAATCATTGATCCCTGTAATATTTAAAATAGGAATATGTTTTGTTTCCTCACTTTATCAAAATTAGTTTAAAGAAGTTTTTTTTTAAGTTTCTTGTAACAGAGGATAACATAGAACGTATATCAAAAAAAAGCCTCACTTTCTAGGCTCCTTAATATCAAGAAAATTAAATATGAAATCTAACATTTATAGATACTTCCGAAGGTAAACTATTAAGAAAAAATAATAACAATCTGAAAGCTTATAGGTAATCTAGGCATAATAGGGATGCCAAAAAGTTGGAAATTTAGCCAAATAATGAGTGAATATATTATTTGAGGCTAAATTTCATATTATATTTTAAAGTAGTGAATAAAATACCTCAAAGCATAGTATAGATGCTTTTGATCTTGATAGATCCCATGCACTGATTTCCTTTCTCATATTAAGAGAAATTTGGAACACAAGCATGTTAAATGATTGACACTTGCACAGTTAAATATATACCCAGCAGTCTGTGAGCTGCCTGTTAAGCTTTCTAACAGTGGCATTTCACTGCGGGGTTCATGAAGGTTTTTCACTTATGCTTTACCTGCAGAGGGAGATCCATACTTTACAGGAAAACTGCAAGATTACACCGGTGTGGAGAAGGATGAAGTGATTCTTCAGTGTGAAATCAGCAAAGCGGACGCACCAGTGAAATGGTTTAAGGACGGCAAGGAACTAAAGCCATCCAAAAATGTTGTTATTAAGGCAGATGGCAAGAAACGCATGCTCATCCTAAAGAAAGCCTTGAAATCGGATATCGGACAGTATACCTGTGACTGTGGCACGGATCAGACCTCAGGAAAGCTCGACATTGAAGGTGAGGACAATTCCCTGCGTTTCACTCTTGAAGCTGTCGGGAATTCGTTCTGCCAGAGGCTGACTGTGCACGCTGACCATTCACCTTTGCAGATCGGGAAATTAAACTGGTGCGACCCCTGCACAGTGTGGAGGTGATCGAGACCGAGACGGCCCGCTTTGAAACTGAAATCTCGGAAGAGGATATCCACGCCAACTGGAAACTCAAGGGAGAGGCATTACTCCAAACACCTGTAAGGCTATTTCTGAGCTTGTCAACACCATGAGGTGCTGTATGAAATACGAAAGGACAGGCGAAAAGTCAGATGCATGCTGGGAATTTAAAACATGCTATCAGGTTCTCTAGCAGACCTCAATCCAAAGAAAAATAGTAGGGTCTACAAGTGGGCTTGAAACATGCACATGTCCATTATTTCTGAGCCAGCATAATGGGTAAAAGGTTGTAGTTACTCCATAATGCTGTGAGTTTGTTCAGGATGATAAAGCTAGAATAAATATTACTTTCCTGGCAGTATTTATAAGCGTTGTTACACAGGGAAAAAAAAAGGAACTCAATATTATGTAAAGTTTCTTCACCCTTGTAGCATTCCTTTAAGATAGACTGTTCTTAAAGCATAAAAGACCATTATTTCCTAGAAAATGCGTTCTCTTTTTGATACAGGATTGTGAGATTAAAGAAGAAGGCAAAATACACTTCCTCGTTTTGCACAACTGCCGTCTGGATCAGGCTGGTGGGGTGGATTTCCAGGCTGCCAACGTTAAATCTAGTGCCCACCTCCGAGTTAAGCGTAAGCATTATGTGTTTTTGCTGAAAATTAAACATATGCTTTTAATGGGAATAAAACTGATTGACATCAATTAGAAAATATTGCTAACATACAAAAAACCAGCTTTCTTACATTTACTTCATTGCTATCCTAATACAGACATGTTCAAATTCTGAAGTATTAGAAACTTCATTGACTTTGCCATTGGAACAGAAGAAAATAAGCAAATGAGATTTTCCGATTCTGTAATCCTTTCATTCAAAGTCGATATGCATACAGTCAGACTCTAACTCAGAAACTGCAAAGACCAGTGCCTCGAGTGGCCATATCACCACAGCACCATGAAGACCAACCTTGCTGTATGCGCACTTCAGATTCAGGAAGGGAGGCAGGGAACATTAAGCTAACGTTTTTGGAAGGTGCAAAGTGTTTGATGGATGTGGACAGGCTATGTGACTGAGGGCCCCCTGTCGTCTCCCAATCAGCGTCTTAGTTATTTTGGAAGTCGCATGCCTTATGTAGCAAGGGGAACTTGACGCCTGGCCGAGGACAGATGCAGCACAGATTTCTTGCTGACCTTGTGCATCGAGCAAGGGGGCTCCTACAAATAGCGGCTCCCCAGCCACTAGCTCCCTCCCCTTCTCAGCACCATGGGGCCGCTTTCACAGGAGAGCTAACACAGCGGCCAGTTCCCTTGCTCCTTCCTTCTTGAAGAAAGCAAACATGGAGGTTCACAACTAAGTCTGCATTCACTCTGTTGGAATTACAAAATGAGTAACTCAAGGCTGTTCCTTTCCTCTCGCAAAGCACGAGTCATCGGTCTTCTGCGGCCTCTGAAGGATGTCACCGTGACGGCAGGCGAGACTGCCACCTTTGACTGCGAGCTCTCCTATGAGGACATCCCAGTGGAATGGTACCTCAAAGGGAAGAAGCTCGAGCCCAGCGACAAGGTACAAAGCTAGCAACCGCAGCCTTGACCTGCACACTCGCGCTCTCTCCTCTCCTCTCCTCTCCTCTCCTCTCCTCTCCTCTCCTCTCCTCTCCTCTCCTCTCCTCTCCTCTCCTCTCCTCTCCTCTCCTCTTCTCTTCTCTCTTCTCCCCTCTTCTCCCTCCCCTCTCCCTCCCCTCCCTTCTCTCTCTCCCCCCTCTTTCTCTCCTCTCTCTCCCCCCTCCTCTCTCTCTCCTCTTTCTCTCCTCTCTCTCCTCTTTCTCTCCTCTCTCCCCCCTCTCTCTCTCCCCTCTTTTCCCTCTCTCCTCTTTCTCTCCTCTCTCTCCTCTTTCTCTCCTCTCTCTCTGTCTCTCAGGTTCTCTCACCTGCACTTGCGTGTTCCTTATTCTCTGCTCTTTCTCCTGGCCCCCTCTCCATCTTTTCCTTTCTCTGCTTTCCTCTGCCCTAATTTCTTCTGAAATCTCAAGGCAGATTTCTAACATTTTTGTTGGGTTTAATGATAATTTTATTGATAAATAGAAATTAAAATGTAAAGTTTGATCAAACTTGAGGGTTTTGGTTTTTTTTGTTTTGTTTTGTTTTGTTTTGTTTTTTTAAGAAAAGGCACAAGCCCATTACTTACCAATAAGAGTTTGCTTAGCCAGAATTCAGCAAAGAATCAGAAGGCTTTCTGCCTGGATGCTCTGCCAGTGGCACACATTCAATGTGAGACTGATTGTCTCCCTGCTCTCTAGTGTTCTGCATATAGGGGATTAAGAGCAGAAGAGCGGATTCCATTTCAGGCAGTTGATCAAGTAGCTGAGATAACTTCTGGGCAGCTTTGCTCTTCAAGCATTTCTCCAAGGCTATTTTTAACCCTCAAGGGCTTTGGGCTGTGCAAATTCTGGAATGCAAGTGGACTATTTAAAGTGTGCGGCTGATGGTACTGACAAGAAAGAAGGGTGTGGTGATTATCCATGGATGTGAACAAATGCACGCTGAGAGGTTCTGGTAAAAAGCCAGCGCCCAGTGATACCTTTCACTAACAGTCTCTCTAAAATTTTACCCATAAGTAAAAGCTGACACAATTATATAGGTAGATGCAAAATATAATTTGCCTAAGTTAACCTATAGATTTTGCTCCCTAAAAATGATGTATATATTTAAAATATCTTGAAAATTTACCATTAATTTTGAATTCTAGAAACAAAATTTGTAGAAAGTACTCAGCACTGGTTAGAAATAATGGATAGAACAGTACATAGTTTCAGGACATTTTTCCACAATTTTTGTTAAAAATGTTGTGTGAATAATATTCATGATAAATCAAATGTTGACAATTTAAAAGACTATACTTAAAAAGGGGCTCAGTTTAATAACAAGTTTAATCACAAAGTTGATTGAAGTATTAAAAAGCAATGCCTTTTAATACTTGAGCAAATGCTCTAAACAAACAAAAATAGCAGGATGGTACAAAGTGAAAAAAAAAGTGATTAAATGACAATTCAGTAACAGTCACGATAAAGTCTTCTAAAAATTGAACTGGGTGGTCAAGCTTGCTATACTTTAAAATATATATATTTTTTCTTTTAAGTACAGTTTAGTTAATTTCATATCTAAAGGCATAGTATTGGTTGATTTTTCAAGATCTCTTCTAGATCTGTAACTACATGACTTGTATGTACAAATACTGCATAAAGGCAAATTATATTATTCCTTTACTACTAAATTGTCTTTTGGTCAATTTAAGAGGTAGTTTAAATTAAAATATCAATCTCAGTTATAATGTAAAAACTATACTATTTTAAGTGCAGATTCCTAAAGATTTCACTCACAATTTTTTACTAAAAAAAAAAATCTTTTTTGTTACTAAATTTTTTTTTCTGGAGTTAGAAGGGATCAGCTTACTAAAATTCTGTAGGGCCTCCTGGTGTGTCTGCTGGCATAGGAATTTTAATCCTTTACTCTAGCCTCCCAAAATATATCATCCATTTAGGAACTTGCTCTTGCATTACTTAAATGTCTCCTTTCAAAAAGAATGTAAATCTAAACTTTGAAGTAGTATAATCATTTAGCTACATTTTACAGCCTCTGTTTAGATCAAGTCTATCAGAACAAACTGGTTCTTGTCAATTTCACTTAGACTTTTAATTTTTATTTTGCAAAAATGTTTAGTCTCCAAAATGTTAACAGGAAATCAAACAAAAACAGTTTATAGGAAAAGGAAAGATAAAATTGTAGAAATGTTATGTTTTGTTACATTGTTTTTGGCCATCATTCCAAGAAAGAAACTGTCTTACATAGCCTTTGATAGTCTTGTATTTAACTTTAATAGTTTGATCACAGCATAATATAGCAATACACTTTTATTATAAGTTAGTACACAGTCCTTACATAATGCCCAATTAAATCTTCAGTGTTCACTTTTTGGCTTATTTTTATAAGGTATTTGCTTGTTTTTCCTTTTGTAATAGTCAAGATATATTGTGTACAAGCTATTTATTGAGAACCATTGTGATCTGAATAATGTACTTGGTAATAGAGAATATTCTAGAGTAGCCTCAGAGGAGTTCAAGTGGTAAAACAATGTTAATAAACAAGATATGCCTATGGATGAATTATAAACTGAGACACTTTTTAAAATATTCCTAAATTGCCAACCAAAATTTATATTCAAAATTTATGTTGAAACATCATTGATAACAAATTATCTCCTATTCAAGCCCTTTGTCTGTGAATTGATATCTGTGTTCCTAGGGCATATCTTAACTATTCTCTCATATCTGCTTATTTTTATTATACTTTTAACCATTCTCAACTATTAAGGTAATTATATGAATAACCATGCCCAAGACTTAATTAAGAAAATACCTTTAGCTGAAACTATATTCTTGATTCTTTCCTTTATACCAACATAATAGATAGTTCCACCAGTAGAAAAGTTTTTTTAAACATTCTCATTATTCCTAAGTCTAAATGAAGTCTTCAGTGGCTCAAAATCAATCTCCCTGGCGGGCAGTAGCTTTCTGGGAAGTTTGCTGATTCTCTTATCTTTACTCTCAGGATGACTTTATCTGTGGTACCCCTGACACCTGGTTTTCCCAGCACTGATGCCCAAATGCACAAAAAAGGGAAAGAGAGACACGTCTGCATTTGCAGTTTTAAACAAAATTTAAAATTTGTGCCAATTATTTTAATCACAGGTTTGATTGGTTTATAAAATAAATTGAATTGCTAAAATTATTTTTAAAGATTTATTTACTTATTTGAAAAGCAGAGTGACGGTGGAGGGAACAGAAAGAAAGAGGGAGGGAGAGAAAGAGAATCTTCATCTGCTGTTTCACTCCCCAAATGGCTGCAGAGGCTGCACTTGGGCGAGGTTGAAACCATGACCCAGGAACTCCACCTGGGTCTCCCATGGGTGGAAAGGGGGCCCAGGCACTCAGGCCATCATCGGCTGCTTTCCTAAGCACATTAGTAGGAAGCCAGATTAGAATTGAAGCAGCTAGGAATTGAACTGTTGCTCCAGTTTGGAATGCTGGTGCTGCAGGCAGCAGCTAAATCCTCCAAGCCACTATACCAACCCCAAATTCCTAAAATTATTGAGAAAAAGAGTTTAGGCCATTATTGAATGAGAAGCCCCTTGCATTTAGAATACAAGGTTACTTTCAGCTTACTCTTTTCAATAATCAATTTCTTTCATCCATTCATGACTTAGCTTTTCTAAGTTCTTTATATATATAAACCAAGTAACAGAATGATTAAGACTATATATGTAAATATGTGTAAATAAGATCACAAATATAAACAGAAATTGACAAAGGTAATTTCAATGTAGAAGGTCACCTACTAGTTACCTACTATATTTATAAAATATTTTTATTAAAGTTCCCAAATTATAAGCTAAAATAATTTTAAAATACATAAGTGATATATATATATATATGATTATAAAATAACTTGGAAAGCACCATTTCAAACTCTTTCTCTAGATGAATTAAATGTACCTTTATACTGGATTGTCTTTTCCCATATTCATAAACTACCATCTTTTAAAATTCCTAGGTGGTCACACGTTCAGAAGGAAGAGTTCATACACTTACCTTGAGGGATGTAAAGTTAGAAGATGCTGGGGAAGTCCAACTAACAGCCAAAGATTTCAAAACTCATGCCAACCTCTTTGTGAAAGGTAATTACAAAGCATGCTTTTAAAAATATATATGATGCCAAGGCTCATAAATAATGCCAACTCTCAATTACACAATGAGTACCATATATCATTAAAATCAAACAAATATGCAAAAGTCTAGATTCACTTTTTGGCCTAACAAAATATTTCACAGATTATTTTTTAAGTGTCAAAATTGGCCAACATGTGTTTTACTTCTCTTTCTTTCCCTATTATTTTTATTATATATTTCTGTGATTTCAAAAACAGCAGGAGGAAGAATTATTATCAAACCAGGTATCCATCACTTTATCAACTAAGAGTTGGCTATTATCTCCTGGATATTTCATAGCTTATAAAAATGATTTTCCTCTGTATATAAGTAATGATGAAACATCATTATTAGAGGAAAACATCTGAATGGAATCAAAACTTGCAGATGAATCTTGGAAGGGACAAAGCCCTGGTACTGAAATTCTTGGAGAACAAGAGGAGAAATACGTGGCTAATAAGTATGATTCTTTCAGAACCCCCAGTTGAATTCACTAAACCTCTTGAGGACCAGACGGTCGAAGAGGAAGCCACAGCAGTGTTGGAGTGTGAAGTATCCAGAGAGAATGCTAAGGTGAAATGGTTCAAAAATGGGACAGAAATCCTCAAAAGCAAGAAGTATGAAATTGTTGCTGACGGCAGGGTCAGAAAACTTATTATACATGGCTGTACCCCAGAAGACATTAAAACATACACTTGCGATGCTAAGGATTTTAAGACTTCCTGTAACCTGAATGTCGTGCGTAAGTATTCTTACATGGGACTTTTCATTTGCAACTCTTTGATAACAACAGCAACAACAACAACCAGAACACTTTGTGCATGTCCATCTTGGCAACTTACAGTGTCAGTACTGACCTAACCTGATCTTTTGTGTTTGAAAAAAAAAGCCTTTATGCTATATGGGATCTAACAGATTACTTCTCACTACGTTTCTTTTCTCACAATGAGTAGTACGTAGATGTGCTTTTGTATACATGGGACAAACCTATGATATGAATATTCTGATATGGATGAGAACAAACTAAATAAAAAAGATAAATAGGAATCCCTGTTTTTTCAAAAGGAAAGTGAAAGTGATTTCCATGTGGAAGGAAAATGAATTTTCAGGCATGGGGAACGACTAGAAAATGAACATGACATTTCAGGTTGAATGAGAGCATACCTGAGGTCTGCTGTAATCAGATAAATCCCATTCACATAAATCAACCTCCAAGAATAAGAATGAGTGAAAAGATGGAGCAAGGCCTGGATTCTTTTAAGTCCTGGATTCTTTGAATGAAGAGAGCTCTACTGATCTTTCGCCTTACTTCATCCCCTTGTGACAAATAACTTTTTTTCAAAATGCACATGCTAGCTTGTGTATCTCATTCACTCACTTGTCTAGTGATGCCATTTTTCAGTGAACACTTTTATGCAATGTTTGTTTGGTTTAGTTGCTTCCCATTTGTCGACAGCTAAAATCTAGTGGCTTTGATTGTGCTTCATACGCCTTGTACTGCATTATTCTTTCCACTCTGTGGCTGCTGTGCTGAAGACCATGTCAGAGCAGGTTCTTGGGTCTCCTTCCCCCAGCCGTCTTCTACCTTCACTCCAAGAAGGGTCAGCTGCACTGAGCAGTTCTTCAAGCCTGCTAGCCAGCCTTTGTCCCAGAATCTCTTTGATCAAGAAGGTCATCTTGGAAAGGACTCACAAGGAGTTCTGAAAGAAGGAAGGGCAAAGGGAAAGCTCCTCAATCCTATATATCAGCTGAATTAATTCTGGAGATAAAGGCAACAGATGTTAAAAAAAAATCATCCTCCCATATAAAACACATCACTTTGTTGCACTAATAGCCTTTAAGCCTGACTTACATGTGACATCTTTGAAGCTGAGTTTTAAAAAACAAAACAAAGAAGCTTAATGTATGCAATTTCAGTTAGATTCATGGCTGTTAGCCACAGATAAAACTGGTCATAGTGCTTCAAGCTGTTACCACCGAATTTTGCTAATTTCTCAGACTATACTGGCTGCCTTAAACATGATAATGTTACTTTGCCACTGGTATTTCCCTTGACAATATCTTTCAAATCTGGCACCGTATTAATGAAGATTTTCTTCCAGTTATCATTCAATAGAACTGAGATGGCTCTCTAGTGTGTATATCTAATTATAAATATAGTACAACACATAATTTTATGTAAACTACAGACATTCATAAAATAGTGAAGCATCATGTCTAAATGGCAGCTCCAAGTGATTTCAGAAACAGTTGTTGCCTATTAAGATGGAAAAGCCCTGCAAAGACCTCACTTTTCTTAATGTATCTAAAGTAAATTTCCAGAAACCTCATTTTGAATTCTGATGACATTCTCTTACAGCTCCTCATGTGGAATTCCTAAGACCACTCACTGATCTTCAAGTTAAAGAAAAAGAAATGGCTCGGTTTGAGTGTGAAATTTCCCGAGAAAATGCTAAGGTTTGTGACTATATACCTGGCATTTTGTACAGCCAGATAAGTTTATGTTTATTTTTGGTCTCACCATGGTGAGACAACCAAAAGAAACTTCAAAGCCTTCATTGATCATCACTTCACTTTTACTTTTTCTCATGTTTACCATTTATAATAAAAATATTACAAATGACACAAATCAATAGAAATGCAAGAGATTCATTGGACAAAGCATGTGGAGAAGGGGTGGAACTTCCATGCCCTCTCTGAGATACCCCCCTGCAGCCACCTCCATGCATTTAGCCAGCCATAAAGATTCCAAACCTGGTCCTTTAATTGTTTTATTGGAGGTTTTATTACATATACAAGCCTAATTAAATCGTTAGCTGTTGAAAATCAGCTCAGTCATCAGCCTTCCTCCCCTCCCCAGCGGTTGGGTTGAAAGCTAACACTTTACCTTTAAAGATTATTTTAATATGAAATTTGTTCATGACTTAACTGTTCTCCTTTTTGTATTACTCATTTACTATTACTTGAAAAACACTGGACTTACAACCAGGAAATTCAGATATTATTAGTTTGAATCATATGAAATTGCTAGTTTGAATGTTTTTTATCAAAGAAGCAAAAATTTCATGTGTCAAATCAGAACTGGTTGCCAATGAATAGCATCCAAAAATTTCTTGAATTTTGAGTATCAGCTTACATATCAAAGAAGTTAGTTGCATGGTGGCTAAGACTCTCTATGGTTAGAAACATATGTGACCCCATTATTTTTAATAACAAATAATAGAGTAACAGCAGTTCACTTAGAAGTTAGCAAGTTTTTCCGTGTTGTTTGGGTTTACTTAAATTTGCACCTGTCACTTTGGTCCTTCTTTGTATTTTATCAGTTAAGTCTTGCTGGTTGCTTGCAGAAAAACTCAGCATCATAGTTCTTCTTAGGGACACCCCTGTGAAAGAACAACCTAAAAACTTACAAAGAAATGTGTTTGTCATAAATATAGGTTCAGTGGTTTAAAGATGGTGCTGAAATTAAAAAGGGCAAAAAATATGACATCATATCCAAGGGAGCAGTGCGCATTCTTGTTGTCAACAAATGTCTGCTGAACGATGAAGCAGAATATTCCTGTGAAGTAAGGACAGCAAGAACTTCTGGCATGCTGACCGTCCTTGGTAAGACAGAAGTCTTTCTTTGCAGAAGTAGCTGTACTGGGAAGGAGTTATATAATTCCCAGTTTTACCAAATTTTTTTTTCAATTCTTCTTGCAGAAGAAGAAGCTGTCTTTACCAAAAATCTTGCCAACATTGATGTTAGTGAAACAGACACAATAAAACTGGTTTGTGAAGTCTCCAAACCTGGAGCAGAAGTGACTTGGTACAAAGGAGATGAAGAGATCATCGAAACAGGAAGATTTGAAATCCTTATTGATGGAAGAAAGAGAATCTTGGTCATTCAGAATGCTCATCTTGAAGATGCTGGCAACTACAACTGTAGACTCCCAAGTTCTCGAACTGATGGCAAAGTCAAAGTACACGGTATGAACATTACAATATATGACATTTAAAAAAAAACCTCATACTTGTTAATGTTTAAAGTGCAAAAGCATACGTGTTTACTATCTTGCAACTTTTTCTTTCCAGAACTTGCTGCTGAATTTATCTCAAAGCCTCAAAATCTTGAAATTCTTGAAGGAGAAAAGGCTGAATTTGTTTGTACTATATCAAAGGAAAGCTTTGAGGTCCAGTGGAAGAGAGATGATAAGACACTTGAATCTGGAGATAAATATGACATCATTGCTGATGGCAAAAAGAGAGTCCTAGTTGTGAAAGATGCCACATTACAAGATATGGGCACCTACGTAGTCATGGTGGGGGCCGCTAGAGCAGCAGCTCACTTGACAGTAATCGGTAAGTTTGTTCTTGCTCTTGGGGTTATTTGTATTTGTATCTACCACTTTGGTCCTTCCACATGCTATAAGGTCTTATTGGTTGCTTTCAGAAAAACTCAGGATCATAGTTCCTCTTAAGGACACTCGTGTGAAGGAACAACAAGAAGTTGTCTTCCACTGTGAAGTCAATACTGAAGGTGCAAAAGCCAAATGGTTCAGGAATGAAGAAGCCATATTTGATAGTTCAAAATACATTATTCTCCAAAAAGACCTGGTATACACCCTCAGGATCAGAGATGCACGATTAGATGACCAAGCCAACTATAATGTGTCTCTGACAAATCACAGAGGTGAAAATGTGAAAAGTGCAGCCAATCTAATAGTAGAAGGTAAGTAATTGTATGTTGTATTAGAGATTAGTCTCATTAAAATTTATACAAAAACAATTAAAATCAACATTATTTTTCTCCTTTCCAACAGAGGAAGATCTTAGGATCATTGAACCTCTTAAAGATATTGAAACAATGGAAAAGAAATCTGTCACATTCTGGTGCAAGGTGAATCGTCTCAATGTAACACTGAAATGGACCAAAAATGGAGAAGAGGTGGCTTTTGACAACCGTATAACATACAGGATTGATAAGTACAAACATTCTCTGATCATTAAAGACTGTGGCTTCCCAGATGAAGGCGAATACATCGTCACTGCTGGCCAGGATAAATCTGTGGCTGAACTTCTGATCATAGAAGCCCCTACAGAATTTGTGGAGCACTTGGAAGATCAGACAGTCACCGAGTTTGATGATGCTGTCTTCTCCTGCCAGCTCTCCAGAGAGAAAGCAAATGTAAAATGGTACAGAAATGGGAGAGAAATCAAGGAAGGCAAAAAGTAAGCAGAAAACTTATTCTGTTTCCACAGCCATAATTGACAATACTTTTTTCAAATGATTTAGTGGTCATTATGCAAGCTAACCAATCTCTTCAATAAATCTCTTCTTTAGATACAAATTTGAAAAAGATGGAAGTATACACAGACTCATTATTAAGGATTGCAGGCTGGATGATGAGTGTGAATATGCTTGTGGAGTAGAAGACAGGAAGTCTCGAGCTAGACTCTTTGTGGAAGGTATGTATTAAGTAAAGGGATAATATTAGCTACTGACCTCTAAAATTGATCCTCAAAGTTGAAACACATGTATAATTTGTCTTACATTTTACTTTTAGAAATCCCTGTTGAGATCATCAGGCCACCTCAAGATATTCTTGAAGCCCCTGGTGCTGATGTTGTCTTTTTAGCTGAGCTTAACAAAGATAAGGTGGAAGTCCAATGGCTCAGGAATAACATGATTGTTGTCCAGGGTGACAAACACCAGATGATGAGTGAAGGAAAAATACACAGGCTACAGATTTGTGATATTAAGCCCCGTGACCAGGGTGAATACAGATTTATTGCCAAAGACAAAGAAGCCAGAGCTAAGCTTGAATTGGCAGGTAAGTACCTTCCTTTTATTTTAAAATAGCCTCATGGTATCACAAACGATATATAGATTTCATATTTTACAGTTATTTAACGAGATAATCCTTGTGAGACCCTTTTATTTGTAGTAAGCTTTACTCAAATATCAACTATTCTAATTTCTCTTACTACAAAGTGTCCTGAGTAAAGGGGAATTGATGTATTCATCTATCCATGCCAGAACCTTGGACAGCTCCCAGTACATGCAGTATTTCATAGAATTTATCACTACTAGTCTTCCCAGTCCACACTCTCGTACTTTCCAAACTCCTGTAGGTTTTTTAATTCTTTCTTTTCCTGACCCAAAATATCCTTAAATATTGTCATTATTTTTAAAAAGCCACTAGTGTACCTTGTCTACATAAGAAAAAACTTACCTGGTTTATTTTCAACTTAGTATGCAGTACTTACTCTATCAAAAAAAAAAGTCACTACATTATATTGAGTCTTGTTACCATTTTTCACAAAGAATGTATATCTTATCATTTTATGCCAAACTCAGCCCTCTGTTTTCCAGAGTCTGATAATTTGCAACAAAAAAAAAAAAAAAAAAAAGAAAAGAAAAAAAAAAAAAGCACCCTAACTTGGTTAGTGTTCTGTGCTATAAGGACTGTGGCATACATCCAAGGTTATACAGCCACCATTTATTAACAAATGCTTAGTAAAGAAGCTATGAAGTAGTGTGACTACAGTACAAAACTCAAAAGCACTCATATATTATCTTTCTCACTAGCTGCACCAAAAATCAAGACAGCTGATCAAGACCTTGTGGTTGATGCTGGCCAACCTCTGACAATGGTGGTACCATATGATGCCTACCCCAAAGCAGAAGCTGAGTGGTTTAAGGAAAATGAACCTCTGTCTTCAAAAACTGTTCATACCACAGCCGAACAGACCTCTTTCAAAATTTCAGAAGCCAAGAAAGGAGACAGAGGAAGGTATAAAATTGTGCTTCAGAACAAACATGGAAAAGCAGAAGGCTTCATCAACTTGCAAGTCATTGGTAAGCCCTTAAGTCCCTGGACTTGAATGGCAAAGCACAAGTTAAAGGCATTATTAAATATTAAAAATTCTTTTACATCTGAATTTCAGATGTTCCTGGACCAGTTCGTAACTTAGAAGTGACAGAAACATTTGATGGGGAAGTGAGCCTTGCTTGGGAAGAGCCGTTAACTGATGGTGGAAGCAAAATCATAGGTTACGTAGTTGAAAGGCGTGATATCAGGAGAAAGACCTGGGTTCTGGCCACTGACCGTGCAGACAGCTGTGAGTTTACTGTCACAGGACTACAAAAAGGAGGAGTTGAGTACCTGTTCCGTGTGAGTGCAAGAAACAGAGTTGGTACTGGCGAACCAGTAGAAACTGACAATCCTGTAGAAGCAAGGAGTAAATATGGTAAGGAGTTTTTAAGTAAATTGCTAACTAGCTTTTTTTTTTAACCTCCAACATCAATAAACCAAAGCCCATGTTTTCTTCTTCTGTTGTGAAATCCAGATGTCCCAGGCCCTCCTTTGAATGTTGCCATCACTGATGTGAATAGATTTGGCGTCTCACTGACGTGGGAACCACCAGAATACGATGGAGGTGCTGAGATCACCAACTATGTCATTGAACTAAGGGACAAGACTTCTATCAGGTGGGAGACTGCCATGACTGTAAGAGCTGAAGACCTGTCTGCTACTGTCACGGACGTGGTAGAAGGACAGGAATACAGTTTCCGTGTAAGAGCCCAAAACCGAATTGGAGTCGGAAAACCCAGTGCAGCCACACCTTTCGTCAAAGTTGCTGATCCAGCTGGTAAGCCCATCCCCAAGAAAGGAAATATTTACTGTGTGGGATCCAGAAATTAGGCCTATTAATATAATAGATCAAATGAAAAGTTAATAGAAAGGTATCACATGAGAAAATTTTGAAGAAAATTACAAAATGCCAGATTGTATTCAATGAATTTGGTAAATCTGTTATTTTAGCAAGGTAGACAAATTACAGCATCATCTTAATACATTGTCACTAAATAGTATGCCCCAATTCTTCCACTCCAGAGAGACCCAGTCCTCCTGTGAACCTGAGTTCCTCAGATCAGACTCAGTCATCAGTTCAGCTCACATGGGAACCTCCTCTAAAGGATGGAGGAAGCCCAATATTGGGCTATATCATTGAGCGATGTGAAGAGGGAAAAGATCACTGGATTCGCTGTAATGCGAAACTTGTCCCTGAACTGACTTATAAGGTAAAGCATTTGTTCTAAAAAAAAATTCAGTGTATGATTGCAGATTTAAATGTCTCTGTGTTTTACAAATATTCATTCATGCTTTCAGGTTACTGGATTACAAAAAGGAAATAAATATTTATACAGAGTATCTGCAGAAAATGCAGCTGGTGTTTCAGATCCATCCGAAATTCTTGGTCCCCTAACAGCTGATGATGCATTTGGTAAATGAATATTTTATTTTATATTTGGGAATAGCACGTAACTAACTTGGGATCCTAGGCATCTAAATGTGATACTGGAAGCTCATTATTTTTTTTTCTTCTTGGTAGTTGAACCCACAATGGATTTAAGTTCATTTAAAGATGGCCTGGAAGTCATTGTTCCAAAGCCTATCACAATCCTGGTTCCAAGTACAGGCTATCCAAGGCCAACTGCAACCTGGTCTTTTGGAGACAAAGTACTAGAAGCTGGCGACCGTGTGAAAATAAAGACCTTATCTGCCTATGCTGAACTTGTGATTTCTCCAAGTGAACGTCCTGACAAGGGCATCTATACGCTGAAATTAGAAAATCGTGTGAAGGCAATCTCTGGGGAAATTAATGTCAATGTAATTGGTAAGGAACAAATCTTTTTGTTATCTGTGGTGATTTGGCAGTATTAGCAAATAATGTTTCAAGCTATTAATAATACTGACTTATGACTATATTTTTTTCAGCACCCCCAAGTGCACCCAAAGAGCTGAAATTTGATGACATAACTAAGGACTCAGTACACTTGATTTGGGAACCACCAGATGATGATGGAGGAAGTCCAATAACTGGCTATCTTGTTGAAAAGCGAGAAGTCAGCCGGAAAACATGGACTAAAGTGAGTTTTTCGCAATGATTCAGCAACTCCAGAAAAGAGAGTAGAGGAAATCCCCAAAGGCTGGGATGCCATGCAGAGTTTATATGTGCTGTATCTTGTTACCTTTAACTCACTGAAAAAGTACTGGAAACTTTTTTTTTAAGATTTTTTTCATTTATTTGAAAACCAGAGTTCCTGAGAGGGAAAGAGGGAGAAGAGAAGAAAGTGATAGACAGGGAGAGGGAGGGGGAGAAGAGGAGGGGGGTTAGGGAGAAAAGGAAGGTAGTGGTGAGGAGGGGTGTGGAGAAAGAGAGAGACAAAGATATCTTCCCTCTACTGGTTCACTCCTGAAATGGTCACAAGGGCCAGGGCTGGGCCAGGCCACAGCCAGGAGCCACAAGCTTCTTCCGGGTCTCCCACATGGGTGGCAGGGACCCAAGCAGTTGGGCCGTTTTTCACTGCTTCCCCAGGCCATCAGAAGGGTGCTGGGGCACAAGTGTAGCAACTGAGACACAATCCAGGGCCTGTATGGAATGCTGGTATACAGGCAGTGGTTTAACCTACCTCGCCACAACATCAGCTTCCAAAAAATTTTTAAGATTTATTTATTTATTTGAAAGGCAGAGTTATAGAGGGAGGGAGAAGGAAAGTCAGAAAGAGAGAGAGAGAGATCTTCCATCTGCCGATTGACTCCCCAAATGGCTGTAATGGTCAGAGCTTGGCCGATCTGAAGCTAGGAGCCAAGAGCTTCTTCCAGGTCTCCCCCATGGTGTCAGGGGCCCAAGAACTTGGGATATCTTCTACTGCTTTCCCAGGCCATTAGCAGAGAGCTGGATGGGAAGTGTAGCAGCCAGCACTTATATCAGCACTCATGTGGGATGTAGGTACTGCAGGCAGTGGATTAACCCACTATACTATAGTATTGGCCCCCCAAAAACTTAAGGTCCATGCTTTCGGAGGTAGTTCAAGCAAGGTCTGGTATAATCAGCTCATTTTTGTGAGGCTTACCAAATTTCTAGCTAGGTTTGATGAAAAAAATAAAACCTACCTATGCACTTGATATCTGATAAGTACCCAATAATGTCTTCACTATTGCTCCCCCTTATGCTATAAGCCATTCTAAGGAAAGTAATCATACTTCTCATTCCACTAGATTACCTTAGTTGGCCAAATCTACCACATTTCCTTCCCTTGTTTACATTAGTTACTTGTCTGCCCTAATTTGAAATCATATTTATGATAAATGGGTAGAACAAATTAACACCTTATTTACTAAATTTTTCATGTACATATACATTTTTTCCTTATGCTGAGGGTCAAATATTATTGCCTATCATACTTTGCAACATTTCACTAGTATAATATTAATGTAAGAATAATCTTTAGCATGCCAAAAAACCTCCATCTGTATCCTTGCCCGTGGTAAATAAAAAATCCTTTGACTTGGCAAAAGGATTTTGGGAAATAACTAATGAGTGGTGTCAATTTGTCCCAGGTGATGGACTTTGTGACTGACCTAGAGTTCACGGTTCCTGATCTCGTGCAAGGAAAAGAATATTTGTTTAAAGTCTGTGCCCGTAACAAGTGTGGACCTGGAGACCCTGCATATGTTGATGAGCCTGTAAATATGTCAGCACCTGCAAGTGAGTACATTCTTCATGGCTTCTTACCTAGCTTCTTGTGACCTGTTTTGACTTTTAGACCTGTAGTTGAAACTGAAGGGAAAACAGGGCTTGGCAATATATAGTTAACTTCGTGGGTGTCCTATCTAAGGCTGACTCTCTCTTTAAAATGTTATAGCGGTACCTGACCCACCGGAGAATGTCAAATGGAGAGACAGAACAGCCAAGAGCATCTTCCTAACGTGGGATCCACCTAAATATGACGGTGGTTCACGCATCAAAGGATACATAGTTGAAAAATGTCCACGTGGATCTGATAAATGGGTGGCCTGTGGAGAGCCTGTCGCAGACACAAAGTAGGTTTCCTGCTAGAGAAGTTTATCCCTTCTCACTAAAAGGGGCTTTCCTTGGGAAACTTTAAATGTTGATCTTTCCGCTGAGACTTGGTGTGCCTGTCTGATTTTGAAAAGATCCTGCGTGTGTCCCTGTACAAAGCTTTTTTCAGTTAACAGAATTAAAGCATCCTATGTTTCATGTGAAGATTAGGAATTTTGGAAAGATTCTGAATGCTGCACAGTGGAACCAATTGGATACATAGCAGTCAAATATCCCATTTTGTTTTCTGACAGAATGGAAGTGACTGGTCTTGAGGAAGGCAAATGGTACGCTTACCGTGTGAAAGCCTTGAACAGGCAAGGTGCTAGCAAGCCAAGCAAACCCACAGATGAAATCCAGGCTGTGGACACACAAGGTATTTACATTTCATTTCTGTCTCAGCAGCCAGGCCTCTGATGTTATCTCTGTTTGAACTTGCTAACGATGTCAATAATCTTTACCAACTCAGAGGCCCCAGAAATCTTCCTCGACGTGAAACTCCTTGCTGGCCTCACTGTGAAAGCGGGAACAAAGATCGAACTCCCTGCCACGGTAACTGGAAAACCTGAGCCGAAAATAACCTGGACAAAGGCTGATATGCTCCTGAAGCAGGACAAGAGAATCACCATTGAAAACGTTCCCAAAAAATCCACAGTGACCATCGTGGACAGTAAGAGGAGTGATACCGGCAGGTACATCATCGAGGCTGTGAATGTCTGTGGCCGGGCCACTGCTGTAGTAGAAGTGAACGTCCTAGGTAAGGCTGGCTCTTGTTTTTTTTAAAGAGGAAAAAAAAACTGATTTCAACCATGTTCTTGAATAAAAACGACTAAAAAAATATTGTTTTCTCTGCACGTGTAATGCCATCTACAGATAAACCCGGACCACCAGCTGCTTTTGACATCACAGAAGTCACCAATGAGTCATGTCTTCTCACGTGGAACCCGCCACGGGATGACGGTGGATCTAAGGTCACAAACTACGTGGTGGAGAGAAGGGCAACTGACAGTGAAGTCTGGCACAAGCTCTCGTCCACGGTCAAGGATACAAACTTCAAGGCAACCAAATTAACACCTAATAAAGAGTACATCTTCAGAGTGGCTGCAGAAAACATGTATGGTGTTGGTGAGCCTGTTCAGGCCTCTCCAATAACAGCCAAATACCAGTTTGGTAGGTTTCTCAACCCATTGGAAAAAGAAGTTTGCATCAAACTTGCATTTAGGTGCCATGTTTATAGAGATAAGGTGTAAAAATTTATCTCGTCATTCTGTCTGTAGATCCACCTGGACCTCCAACTCGCTTGGAACCTTCTGATATCACCAAAGATGCAGTGACTCTCACGTGGTGTGAGCCAGATGACGACGGTGGCAGCCCAATCACTGGGTACTGGGTGGAGAGATTAGATCCTGACACTGACAAATGGGTCAGATGCAATAAGATGCCAGTCAAGGACACAACCTACAGGTATGCCCAGAGTCTCCATCAAGATGGTAAAACAGCTGCATGTTCCAACTCTCCAACAAATTCTCTTTGCACAAAATACAAAGTTTTCAGTTCCTACTATGATAATTTGAAGAATGGTACAAATTCTATTCTTTTTAAAAAAGATTTATTTATTTAATTGAGAGGCAGAGTTACAGAGAGAGAGGTCTTCCATCCACTGGCTCACTCCTCAAATAGCTGCAGCAGCAGGAGCTGGGCTAATCCAAAGCCAGGAGCCAGGAACTTCCTCTGGGTCTCCCATGTGGGTGCAGGGGCCCAAGCATTTGGGCCATCTTCCACTGTTTTCCCAGGCCATAGCAGAGATCTGTATTGGAAGAGGAACAGTGGGCACATGAACTGGTGCCAATTGGGATGCTGGCACTGCAGGTGGAGGCATAACCTACTATGCCACAGTGCCAATCCCTGACACATTTCTTAATTTACTATCAAATACTAGGTTTCTAGAGGTTTCAAAGTGTTTGGTCCTCCAGTATATTATGATAATGATCATTATCATAGATATTATAATTAGATTGGTACATTTGGTAAAATCTAAAGAATGTGACAGTTACATGCAATTTTAAATTTTTTTAAAGATTTATTTTTTATTTATTTGAAAGGCAGGCTTACAGAGAAAGGAAGAGAGAGAGAGAGAGAGAAATTGATTGATTGACCTTCCATCCACTGGTTCACTCCTCCAAATGACCACAATGGCCGGGGCTGAACCAGGCTGAAACTAAGAGCCCAGAGCTTCTTCTAGGTCTCCCATGTGGATGGGCAGGGTCCCAAGCACTTGAGCCATCTTTCACTGCCTTCCCAGGCATATTAGCATGGAGCTGGATGGGAAGTGAGCAGCTGGATCTTGGCACCCATAGGGGATGCCAGCATTGTAGTAGGCAGAGGCTTAACCTGCTACAGCACAACAATGGCCCTAGCAATTTTAAATTTATATTGAAATGATTTCAATGAAAGTTCCAATTATATATATATGTATGTATATATATATATTTCTATGTAAAATGAAACATAAGGTTTCTACTCTTACTATGATGTTACACACACATTTTGTTTTAATTCAGAGTGAAAGGTCTCACCAATAAGAAGAAATACAGATTCCGTGTATTGGCTGAAAACCTTGCTGGACCTGGCAAACCAAGTAGATCAACGGAACCAATCTTAATAAAGGATCCAATAGGTATTACTTGCATAATTTTCTGTGGTTATTTTGAATCTTACACTAGCTCCTTTTTGATAGACCTAAATAATAACTTCATTGCCTTGCAGATCCTCCATGGCCCCCTGGAAAACCAACTGTAAAAGATGTAGCCAAAACCTCGTTAATGTTGAATTGGACAAAGCCAGAACATGACGGAGGGGCAAAGATTGAGTCTTATGTCATTGAAATGCTAAAGACTGGAACAGAGGACTGGGTTAGAGTGGCTGAAGGAGTTCCCACCACTCAACATCTGCTTCCGGGGCTCATGGAAGGGCAGGAATATTCATTCCGAGTGAGAGCAGTGAACAAGGCCGGGGAGAGTGAACCCAGCGAACCCAGTGATCCTATGCTTTGCCGAGAGAAGCTTTGTAAGTTGCTTTTAATGCCTGCAGTCTTCTGCTGTGTATCAGAGAATTATAATATGCAAAATCCATTACTCTAATTTTTTTCCTTGCTATATTATTTCCTAGTGACTACCAGAACATTCCATGAAAAATGAATACTGAACAATAAAAAATTGAGTGTTTTTTTCTTTGTTTCTCATCAGATCCTCCATCACCACCTCGCTGGCTAGAAGTGATCAATATCACAAAAAATACAGCAGACCTAAAATGGACAGTGCCTGAGAAAGATGGAGGGTCTCCCATCACCAACTACATCGTGGAAAAGAGAGATGTGAGGCGAAAAGGCTGGCAAACGGTGGACACCACTGTCAAGGACACCAAGTGCACAGTAACCCCACTGACTGAGGGATCTTTATATGTGTTCCGAGTGGCTGCAGAAAATGCTATTGGACAAAGTGACTACACTGAAATTGAAGACTCTGTCCTGGCCAAAGACACCTTTAGTAAGCTCTCTAACCTGGTCTTTGTGACAACATTTGTAGTTGATTATTCCTTTCCCTCTATTTTTTCTAATCATTGATTATTTCACTTTCAGCCACACCTGGGCCACCCTATGCTCTGACAGTGGTTGATGTGACAAAACGGCATGTTGACCTAAAATGGGAGCCACCTAAAAATGATGGTGGAAGACCAATACAGAGGTAGAATTTCAATTTATTCATAAACAGTAACCTACACTGGGCTACAAATTCTTAACTTTGTTTTTTTTATTAATGCTAAAGAAATATTCTGTTATTTCAATAGATATATCATTGAGAAAAAAGAAAAGTTAGGCACCCGTTGGGTGAAAGCTGGCAAGACTGCAGGACCTGACTGTCACTTCCGAGTAACTGATGTTATTGAAGGAACGGAAGTACAGTTTCAGGTGAGAGCGGAAAATGAAGCTGGCGTTGGTCACCCAAGTGAACCCACGGAAATCCTAACAATTGAAGACCCAACAAGTAAGTGGTGTTGATTACTCAAGTCATATTCTCTAGGACTTGATGATGAGACTGTGGATGTGAATGTTCTACTCTTGCTTCAGGTCCTCCCTCACCTCCCTTGGACCTACATGTGACTGACGCTGGGAGAAAGCACATCGCCATTGCTTGGAAGCCTCCAGAGAAAAATGGTGGAAGTCCTATCATAGGATACCATGTCGAAATGTGCCCAGTAGGCACTGAAAAATGGATGCGAGTTAATTCTCGCCCAATAAAAGATTTAAAATTCAAGGTTGAAGAGGGTGTTGTTCCTGATAAAGAGTACGTGCTGAGAGTGAGAGCTGTCAATGCTGTGGGCGTCAGTGAGCCGTCAGAAATCTCTGAAAATGTGGTTGCCAAAGACCCAGACTGTAAGCATACAGGGCCTTCTGCCCTTAGTAACACAGTCTTTATTTGTGCATTGCATTTTGACATACTCATGGTTTTCTTATTTTGGATTATAACCTACAGGCAAGCCAACCATTGACCTGGAAACTCATGACATTGTTGTTATTGAAGGGGAAAAGTTAAGCATTCCTGTTCCCTTCAGAGCTGTCCCAGTTCCAACTGTTGCTTGGCATAAAGATGGCAAAGAAGTAAAAGCAAGTGATAGATTAACAATGAAGAGCGATCACATCTCTGCACACCTTGAAGTTCCCAAGAGTGTCCATGCAGATGCTGGAGTTTACACTATTACACTGGAGAATAAGCTCGGCTCAGCAACTGCCTCACTCAATGTCAAAGTCATAGGTAATCATTCTTTGATGAAACAGCAGACATTCTTCACATGTTGGGGAAATTAGTGAACTTCGCAGGCTTGTATAAATGGCTTCATAAGTTTCCCATTTATAAGCTAAATATCTCCTCAGATTACTTCTTTTCATGGGAGAAGTAAAGCAATTCTGAAGAGATGAAGTTGCTGGTAAAACTCTGATCAGGCTAATTTATTCCAGTTTTAATTATCTGCATGTGAACTATTAATTTAAATAAAATGTATAGCATACTCAAAGAATGTTTAAATGGTTAGTTATGTATTTCTTAATTTTGTATAAGTTCTTGTTTTTCATAGTGTTTTCATCCAGGGGTGGCAATATTTTCTGCCGTCCCCATGGTATTTGGAAACTTGGTCCCATTTTTACTGGGCACAAAATCTCAGGAGTTAACTATTGACATTTAGTCTCTGAGGACCTAGGAAGTTAAATGCCTTAGAGTAGGACAAACATCCTGGCATTTTAAAGACTATCCTACCCAAAATGCAAATTGCCCCACTAAGACGCAATGAATGCTTAAAATTTGGTTTCAAGATTATAGTAATAATTAATAATTTTATTTGTAATAGGCCTACCTGGACCATGCAAAGATATTAAAGCAAGTGATATAACCAAGAGTTCTTGTAAGTTAACATGGGAGCCTCCAGAGTTTGATGGTGGGAGCCCAATTCTTCATTATGTCCTGGAACGCAGAGAAGCAGGGAGGAGGACATACATACCAGTCATGTCTGGTGAGAACAAACTTTCATGGACGGTAAAGGATCTCATTCCAAACGGAGAATACTTCTTCCGTGTTAAAGCCGTCAACAAGATTGGTGGAGGCGAATACATTGAACTGAAAAATCCAGTCATTGCTCAAGATCCAAAGCGTAAGTTTGAGCCTAGCTATGCTATGGCTAAGAAATAAGATGAATTTTTTTAAAAAGAGTTTCCCAATATTAACAGGTTTTTTTTCTTGTCCTTCAGAGCCTCCTGATCCACCTGTAGATGTTGAAGTTCATAATCCTACAGCTAAGGCCATGACTATTACATGGAAGCCACCTTTGTATGATGGAGGAAGCAAGATAATGGGTTATATCATAGAGAAGATTGCTAAGGGTGAAGACAAGTGGAAGAGATGCAATGAACACTTGGTACCCATCCTGACTTATACAGCAAAAGGACTTGAAGAGGGAAAAGAGTACCAATTCCGTGTACGAGCAGAGAATGCTGCTGGTATTAGTGAACCTTCTCGGGCCACACCTCCAACCAAAGCTGTAGATCCTATTGGTAAGTTTTGTTTTGTAGGGTTACCACTTTTCCATTGTAAAATAAGTGAGAATATGTTTTCCTAGATATTTTAATCCAAACTGAAAACAGCTATCATTTTTATTATTTACAGATGCCCCAAAAATCATTATGAAAACAAGCCTAGAAGTGAAACGAGGTGATGAAATAGCACTTGATGCAATTATTTCTGGATCACCTTACCCAACTATTACATGGATAAAAGATGAAAACATTATTACACCAGAAGAAATTAAGAAGCGAGCAGCACCTCTGGTTAGGAGGAAGAAGGGTGAAGTTCAAGAAGAAGAGCCCTTTTTCCTGCCTCTGACACAGCGACTGAGCATTGACAACAGTAAACAAGGAGAATCTCAGCTACGTGTGCGAGATTCTCTCCGACCTGACCATGGCTTATATATGATCAAAGCTGAAAATGACCATGGTATCGCAAAAGCTCCTTGTACTGTCAGTGTGTTGGGTAAGTAGTTAAAACTGCATTTTCCAATGGAAAAGAAATATATAAATTTTAGTTAAACATAAAAATAAGAAATTGGGGGGGGGGTAGTTAAAAGAACTGGAAAAATAGCTAAACAATAACAAGATCAATTTATTTCTATTACATAGCCAGGAGATAAAATTGACTGATTATAACTAGCTGAAGCTAATGTGATCTAAAGATACACAGATGTGGGAAAAAGCAAAGTAATACTAACATTTACATTTTTCATAGCAGCCATTTCTATGCAAAATTTTAATTGCTTGTTCTCCTTTGGATTACTAGATATCCCAGGACCACCAATCAACTTTGTATTTGAAGATATTAGAAAAACCTCAGTACTCTGTAAATGGGAACCACCCCTTGATGATGGTGGCAGTGAAATCTTAAACTATACTTTGGAAAAGAAAGACAAGACAAAACCTGACTCAGAATGGATTGTTGTCACTTCAACACTTAGACAGTGCAAATATTCAGTCACAAAACTGATTGAAGGAAAAGAGTACCTCTTCCGTGTAAGAGCTGAAAATAGATTTGGGCCTGGACCACCATGTATTTCAAAGCCACTCTTAGCTAAAGATCCTTTTGGTAAGGTTTTTTAGCATCTAATGTTTGTCTTTTTATCATATACTTGGGCATAAACCTTAACATAGTTTGTGAAACTGAAATTCTTTCTCCTATTAGAGAATGAATTCATATGTTATTTTTTTATCAGAACCACCTGATGCACCTGATAAGCCCATTGTGGAAGATGTTACCAGCAATAGTATGCTGGTGAAATGGAATGAGCCAAAAGATAATGGAAGCCCCATCTTGGGTTACTGGCTTGAAAAACGTGAGGTTAACAGTACGCATTGGTCTCGTGTCAACAAAAGCCTTCTGAATTCTTTGAAAGCCAACGTAGATGGCCTTTTAGAAGGTCTCACCTATGTCTTCAGAGTATGTGCTGAAAATGCAGCTGGACCTGGAAAGTTCAGTCCACCTTCAGATCCCAAAACAGCACGCGATCCAATCTGTAAGTAATTCCTTATGAGGAAAGTGCGATGGAGTAAGCTACTGTGCCTTTTTGAAGACCAGTGATGAGTTTGATTTGTGTATCTGCATTCATTCTAGCTCCACCTGGGCCACCCATCCCAAGAGTCACTGACACAAGCTCTACAACTATTGAACTAGAATGGGAGCCTCCAGCTTTCAATGGTGGTGGAGAAATTGTTGGCTACTTTGTTGATAAGCAATTGGTTGGCACAAATGAGTGGTCACGCTGCACAGAGAAGATGATCAAAGTTCGTCAGTACACTGTTAGAGAAATCCGAGAAGGTGCTGATTACAAACTTCGGGTGAGTGCCGTCAATGCTGCGGGAGAAGGACCACCTGGAGAAACAGGACCTGTTACTGTGGCAGAACCACAAGGTAAAATCATGTGTGTAAAGTCATGGATTTTTCCCAGTATGCGACTATTTTTTTATCTTTCTTGGGCCAACGGATGACTGTTCTCTTCCAACAGAACCTCCAACTGTGGAACTGGATGTTTCTGTCAAGGGTGGAATACAAATAATGGCTGGGAAGACCCTTAGAATTCCAGCTGTGGTGACTGGTCGTCCTGTGCCTACAAGAGTGTGGACCATAGAAGAAGGGGAGCTGGATAAAGAGCGTGTTGTGATAGAGAACGTTGGAACCAAATCTGAACTGATTATCAAGAATGCACTGAGAAAAGATCATGGCAGATACATAATCACAGCTACTAACAGCTGTGGTTCCAAATTTGCAGCAGCCAGGGTAGAAGTTTTTGGTAAGGAAAGTTGCATGGATTTTTCACAAGATTTTCCCAAGGGATACTATTTTATTACATTGACTTTTTGTTTTGTTTTTCAGATGTCCCTGGTCCAGTTCTTGACCTAAAACCTGTTGTAACAAACAGAAAGATGTGTCTGCTTAACTGGTCGGATCCAGCAGACGATGGAGGAAGTGAAATCACAGGCTTTATAATTGAAAGAAAAGATGCCAAGATGCATACTTGGAGACAACCCATAGAGACTGAGAGGTCTAAATGTGACATCACAGGGCTCCTTGAGGGCCAAGAATATATGTTCCGGGTCATTGCCAAGAACAAGTTTGGCTGTGGCCCTCCTGTTGAGATAGGACCAATTCTTGCAGTTGATCCACTAGGTAAAATAAATATTTATTTTGCTGAGCTTTAAGGTTTCAAATTCCTAGCAGTCCAGAACTAGAGTGTAATAAGAAAAATAAATAAGTACCAGCAACTTTAATGGTACTCTATTTACCATAATTTCGGTATAATTTTACCTGTAGGTATATTAATCGTGTATGGTTCTGTGTATGAAATAACTCATATCTACTGAGATTTAGTAATAACCTAATTAGAAGCAGTGGATATTTTCAGTGGAATACACTGCAGTTGATTTGGGTTTATTATTTATTTATTTAACAATCTAGTAGTTAAGGAAAGTTTACTGATTTCCTAAGAAATTATGAGACAGATAACTGCCTTAGGATAAATGTCTTAGTCTTCCTCAACCCTCGAGATCTCCACCCATGAAGGTTAAGGAGGCACAAAACCAGCAAGAACCACCGAAGAATAGAAAAAAACAAACCAGAGGAAATCTTCCAGAAACTAACATGAACCAATAACACTGCATTCGCTTGGTACTACATGTAACATCCCATCTAAGAAAGCAAAGCCTTTAAGGAAGACCCATTCCTCAAGAGACAAAGGAATGAGTTATTCTTCCACCTCCTCCACTGCCATCTCTTGAAAAAATAAATAGAAACAAATAACACCCCACCACTGTTTAGTCATCTCAGAGCATCAACTGTCCTTCAAGTTGTGACACAGGCATCAGAACAGAGCTGGCTTCCACTTTGTCTGGTTGCAGTAACAGTTAGTCAGCATGGATTGAATCTGCTTTTGACATTCAAAGCTTACTTTCTTGGTTCTGTCCTTGAAGGCACAAAACTATACCTGCATTCAATAAATTCTTGTTCCATCAATTTTAAACTCACCCCTGGGGCAACAAAGTATGGACAGCTCACATTTTGCTCTCATCTGGTCCTCCAAAACCAAACTTCAGAGACCTGTTTTCCTAGTTCATTAGGATTACAAACTTTCCCAGTGACAGAGGGAAATAATAAAAAATGCTAAACATAAAAAGCATATGTGCCCCTTTGCTTATTTTTTTTTAAATTATTTATGTATTTACTTAAGAGGCAGAGTTAGAGACAGAGACAGGGAGAGGTAGAGAGGGAGAAGGAGAAAGAGAGGGAGAGAGAGAGATTACATCTGCTGGTTCACTCCCCAAATGGCCACCATGGCCAGAGCCGGGCCAATCTGAAGCCAGGAAGCCAGGAGTTTCTTCTGGGTCTCCCATGTAGATTCAGGGGCCCAAGCTCCTGGGCCATCCTCTACTGCTTTCCCAGGCAATCAGCAGAGAGCTGGAATGGAAGTAGAGCAGCCAGGACCCAAACTGGCACCCATATGGAATGCTAGCACCACAGGTGGAGGCTAAGCCTACTATACCACAGCACTGAAGCCCCCTTGGCTTATTTTTTTAATAATAATTTTGGTGGAAAGTTTGTTAAGAAAAACTCCATCTGCATGACTGACTTTAATTCTGGTAACTGACTTGTTTTGGAAATAATTTTAAAGATAGGTATAAGAGTATCAATCAAATATCTATTTTTTACTTCATTAAACTGAAGTGAAATATTATTTCTTAAATCAAGATTTATTTCATGCTAATCCTTTTAACTTACCTCTGGCTAAAGGTCCTCCAACATCTCCAGAGAGGTTGACATATACAGAAAGGACCAAGTCCACAATCACCCTTGACTGGAAAGAGCCCCGCAATGATGGTGGCAGTCCCATCCAAGGATATATCATTGAAAAGCGGCGTCATGACAAACCTGACTTCGAAAGAGTTAACAAGAGGCTCTGCCCAACCACATCTTTCCTGGTTGATAATCTTGATGAACATCAAATGTATGAGTTCCGTGTCAAAGCTGTCAATGAAATTGGCGAAAGTGAACCATCCCTGCCTCTAAATGTAGTCATACAAGATGATGAAGGTGTGGAATCCGAATATAATAATTTTCATGTACTTTGCATTATGGCCCTTATCCCATAAGTTGAAAAAACACACTTTTAATGTTGCCATTGCTTTTCTCTTTTCATTCTCTTTGCAGTGCCTCCAACTATTAAGTTGCGTCTCACCGTTCGAGGAGACACTATCAAAGTTAAGGCAGGAGAGCCTGTTCACATCCCTGCAGATGTGACAGGTCTTCCGATGCCCAAGATTGAATGGTCCAAGAATGAAACAGTGATTGAAAAGCCTACTGACGCACTTCAAATAACCAAGGAAGAAGTCTCCCGAAGTGAAGCTAAGACGGAACTGATCATTCCCAAAGCAACCCGGGCAGACAAAGGCACTTACACCATTACTGCTTCCAATCGCCTTGGCTCTGTGTTCCGAAATGTTCATGTGGAGGTATATGGTAAGGGACTTGCTTTCTTATCTCAAAAAAAAAAAAAGCAATGCTTGTTTAAGAATTGCCTTCTCAATATCCACTCTTGGCCCTTTCCAGACCGCCCATCTCCACCAAGAAATCTTGCTGTCACTGACATTAAAGCTGAATCCTGCTACTTGACATGGGATGCCCCTCTAGACAATGGTGGCAGTGAAATCACTCATTATGTTATTGACAAACGTGATGCAAGCAGGAAAAAATCTGAATGGGAAGAAGTCACCAACACTGCTGTAGAAAGGAGATATGGGGTAAACTCTTCTAAATGTTTTCTTATACACATTAAAAGGATATGACTCTGATTTGAAAGCATTTTTATATAACCTTAGAATTTAATAAGTCAACTTAGATTCATCCCAGAAAGCTATTATTTTGTTGTAATAATAGTTAACACCATACACATAAGGCCATTTAGTAAATACTCTTTGATATGTAGATAACTCTTTTACTTTAGAGATCCACTATTAGATACAATAAATTTATGTACTCTTATTTTAAATAGGGTTTCTCATTTTTCTCTGCTCTCCCCATGTTTTGGGTCTATACATTTATTTCTTCTTATAACTGAGACAACAACTTGAGTTTTAAAATGAGTGAAAGTCAAAATAAATATATTCTTTTTAAGAAATTTCTATTCATACAATTCCTAGGTCTGGAAACTTATCCCGAATGGTCAATATGAGTTCCAAGTCAGGGCAGTGAATAAATACGGAACCAGTGATGAGTGCAAATCAGACAAAGTGGTCATTCAAGATCCTTACCGCCTTCCTGGACCTCCAGGAAAACCAACAGTCTTAGAGCGCACCAAGGGGTCAATGTTGGTGAGCTGGACTCCTCCTTTGGACAATGGTGGTTCTCCAATTACTGGCTACTGGCTGGAGAAGAGAGAGGAGGGAGGTGCCTACTGGTCACGTGTTAGCCGAGCGCCAATAACCAAAGGTGGATTGAAAGGTGTGGAATTCAATGTTCCACGTTTGATTGAAGGAGTTAAATACCAGTTCAGAGCCATGGCAATAAATGCTGCAGGAATTGGTCCTCCTAGTGAACCATCAGATCCAGCTGTTGCAGGAGATCCCATATGTAAGTATGCTTAGTATGTCTCCATTTCTGAGACTTGTTTCTGAAGGGCAAGTTACTAAATGGATAATTCTGTTAGATTTCTCATATTTTTCTGTGTGGTTATCTTATAAAAGTAAAAAGGCTCATGTCACATAGTCAGAATATATGTATATGCATATTCATATATATGAGTATATACATAGACATAAAATTGTACGTTATTTAAACTTGAATTAAAACTAGTATTTTATGAGCAAAAACAGTAATAAAAATCTGGACTATAAGTTCCTCTTTGCTCACATACTTTAACTTCTATCTCAATATAAACTATGGAAATCATCTCTCCCACTAAACAGTGAGACCTCCTGGTAGGAACTCAACAAAACAATATAATGTTGGTAGCTTTTAAGTAGTTTTTATTGAACAAAGACATAAGATTCTCAGGTTCAGTCTATGAGGTCCAATAAAAGAGGAAAATTCTTCTATCACTTCTCGGCCTTTTGGCTAAGATCAAGTATAGAGGAAAATTCTTCTGACAGAGCTAGGGACAGATCAGAGTAAAAATTTAAATACTGTGGCCTTAATAATTAATTATATTTGCTATATATTAGATTATCTGCAGAAAATTTCAACTTTTTAAAAAAGATTAAAATACTCTTGTGCTAAATGGAACATCTATACATGCCCAACATATGTGATGAAATATTCATTCAGCAAATTAGTACTTAACATGTACTATGGACAAGGTTCCCTACTAAGCACTGCAGGGGATGTGTTATGATTAAAAAGGCAAATGAATTGAAAGAATTTCTGTCTCAGAAACGTCAGTAATCACTGTGTGATTACTATAGACATGATCCTGTCTCGAAAAAGCATTAAGATTTGTTTGTGTGCAAAGGTTTACTAGCTAATGCTGACATCATTTTAAATTTTTTATACTGTGATAAATTACACTACAATAAGTTTTCAAAAAAGAATACTGTAGGATTTTTTCAAAGGTAAATAGCTTTTCATCAATTGTGTGTGAATAGAATGTAGAGCTAGCTATAGAACGAGTAGTTTCTCTGTTCCCAGTTAGTTGTTTGCTTTTTTTGTTTCTGCATTAATGCTAAAGGACAACAGATCATTTCCTCTATTTTTCTACTTTAGAAGTAATTTATTTATTTCCTTTTAGCATTCAAATTTTAATAACTTAAGAATAATATATGAATATGTATAGCAAGAAATTGATAAGAGTATAAAAATCTATCATTCCACTACTTTAAAATTTGATTTTTTTTTTCTTATTAGACCCACCTGGGCCACCTTCTTGCCCAGAAGTGAAAGATAAAACAAAGTCAAGCATCTCACTCGCATGGAAACCTCCAGCCAAAGATGGTGGCAGTCCAATCAAAGGATATATTGTAGAAATGCAAGAAGAAGGCACTACTGACTGGAAGAAAGTAAATGAACCAGACAAACTTCTAACGACCTGTGAATGTGTGGTGCCCAATCTGAAAGAACTCAGGAAGTACAGGTTCAGAGTCAAAGCTGTCAATGAAGCAGGTGAATCTGAACCAAGTGATACAACTGGAGAAATCCCTGCCACTGATATTCAAGGTACTAGTCCTTATTCATCTTTTTATGTTATGAGGAAATTGATTAATTACCTGAACATATGTTGATTCATTTTTTTAAAAATGTGACCTAACTCCTGTTATATAATGCATGGCATTACAGAGGTACCAGAGGTTTTCATCGATATTGGAGCACAGGACTGTCTGATTTGTAAAGCTGGCTCACAGATTAGAATCCCTGCTGTCATCAAGGGACGCCCAACACCAAAATCATCTTGGGAATTTGATGGAAAGGCAAAGAAGGCAATGAAGGTAAGAAAATTATAATTCTCCCATATCTCCCATTGAATCACTGTGGGGAGCATTTATATTACAACTATCTTCTTTTCTAATAGGATGGAGTTCATGATATACCTGAAGATGCACAGGTAAAAAAAAAAAAATAACATTAAAATAATTCAAAACGTGGTTGACCTCAGTACTGCTATTTCATTCAATATACAACTACTATTTTCTTTGCACAGCTGGAGACGGCTGAAAACTCATCAGTAATTATTATTCCAGAGTGTAAGCGAGCCCATTCAGGCAAATACAGCATCACAGCCAAGAATAAAGCAGGACAAAAGACTGCAAACTGCAGAGTGAAAGTCATGGGTAAGAAAGATTTTTTAAGTTACTACAGAAAAAGAACATTTTTTAAGCAGCTAGGGGAACATTGTTTATATTGTGATTTGCAACCAACAGATGTGCCAGGCCCACCCAAGGACCTGAAAGTCAGTGACATCACCAGGGGCAGCTGCAGACTTTCGTGGAAGATACCAGATGATGATGGAGGAGACAGGATCAAAGGCTATGTTATTGAGAAGAAGACCATAGATGGAAAAGCCTGGACCAAAGTCAACCCAAATTGTGGAAGCACTTCATTCACAGTACCTGATCTCATCTCCGAACAGCAATATTTCTTCCGCGTGCGGGCGGAAAACCGTTTTGGAATTGGCCCACCTGTGGAAACCGTCCAGAGAACCACTGCCAGAGATCCAATCTGTAAGTCTTAAACTCTCAGGTTAAGAGATCTTCTCAAGACTGAAGGATAGTGTTACTAACAAGGTCTAATACTTCCTTTCACTATTTTTAAAGATCCTCCTGATCCTCCAATTAAACTCAAGATTGGCCTTATAACAAAGAACACAGTCCATCTGTCTTGGAAACCACCAAAGAACGACGGGGGCTCCCCTGTCACTCATTATATTGTTGAGTGCCTTGCCTGGGACCCTACTGGGAAAAAGAAAGAAGCGTGGAGACAGTGCAACAAGCGTGATGTGGAAGAACTGGAATTTACTGTCGAGGACCTCATAGAGGGTGGGGAGTATGAATTCAGAGTCAAAGCTGTTAATGCTGCTGGAGTCAGCAAACCTTCGGAGACTGTTGGCCCTGTGATTGTCAAAGACCAGACATGTAAGTACCGATGTACAGATAGACCGTGTCCTCCTTACGGCCGCTTTTCTAGACATTCGGTAGTGGGCCATGGTGTATCTGCACGTGAGCAATCTACAGTGGGCTGAGTGTAGACGAGGGCACATTACTCAGTTTCTCATCCCCTTGTTCCCAAAGACTTAGCACATTTCCTTACATGGAACCTTGTCTCTGTGGGAGGCTATTTTACTCATCAGAAGTTAAACAAATCCTCTGCATGCTCCTCAAAAGGTACGGGAAGTAAACAGGCATTTTCTTAGCAACTGCTAACACCCATTTATCATGACATTTGAGTTTCTGTTTCTCTATTGAAGAAAAAATTATACTCATTTTCACTGGTAAAATACACATATGATATAGTGATAATTCTTCCTCTAATTATTATTGCCACTACTACTACTGCATATTTGTTTATTTCTCTCTTCTACATTGAAGAGAGCTATAGTCACTATCTGCTTGGCATACTCCTATACTAGATTTGCGGACAAAAAATTGTTCTGTCTCTATTAGCAATTTTATTTCTTGAAAGGGAACTTTATCTCAGAGTGAACACTTTGAGTCCCTTCATAATTCTGCATAAATAGTAAAGGAAATATCATGATAGAGCTCTCAATTTTCACTCTTCTTTGCCCTTTTGTCAGAATATGCATATGAATAATGATACCAGGTAAGAGGGGATAGTAGCTAATATAACTGCCACATACAGATCCAATAAAGGATGAAGGTCTCGTGTACTTGCTCACCAGAATAGCAGAGATGGACCTGTTCTTTATATTGGGTTGGTCTGAATCTCAGATTCAAATGGCTTTATAGTCACTGTGCATTCAACTTTATCCTTTAGTGCTTTTTGCTCCTAGTGACAACTTTTTAAAAAAAAAATTCATTTAGGCCCACCGTCAATTGAGCTAAAGGAATTCATGGAGGTTGAAGAAGGAACTGATGTTAACATTGTGGCCAAGATTAAAGGCGTGCCATTCCCAACACTCACCTGGTTTAAAGCTCCTCCAAAGAAGCCTGATAACAAAGAACCTGTTACCTACGACACCCATGTCAACAAACTGGTGGTGGACGACACTTGCACTCTAGTTATTCCACAGTCTCGCAGGAGTGACACTGCTTTATATACCATCACAGCTGTAAATAACCTGGGAACAGCATCCAAGGAGATGAGACTGAATGTTCTTGGTAAAGATTGCATGGTTTGGTTAAAACTATTATGATTTTCTCTTCATAAATAATGCTTGGCTTTAAAATCATCTCACTAATAAAATGTACTGGTTTTAACCCACTATAGGTCGTCCAGGTCCTCCAGTGGGACCCATAAAGTTTGAATCTGTTTCAGCAGATCAAATGACCATATCTTGGCTTCCACCTAAAGATGATGGTGGGTCTAAGATTACAAACTATGTCATTGAGAAAAGAGAAGCTAACAGGAAGACATGGGTACATGTCTCCAGTGAACCTAAAGAGTGTATGTTCACAATTCCCAAGTTGCTAGAGGGTCATGAATATGTATTCCGAATCATGGCCCAGAATAAATATGGCATCGGAGAGCCTCTTGACAGTGAACCTGAAACAGCAAGAAACCTCTTCTGTAAGTAGGACAGCATTTTCATGATCAAAGCCATTCTCTTTAGTGTTTATTCGTACTTTCTTATAAATCATTATGTGGGTGTTTTTCCTCACAGCTGTCCCTGGAGCACCAGATAAACCAACAGTCAGCAGTGTGACTCGGAACTCCATGACTGTTAACTGGGAAGAGCCAGAATATGATGGTGGCTCTCCTGTGACAGGGTACTGGCTAGAAATGAAAGACACCACCTCGAAGAGATGGAAGAGGGTTAACCGAGATCCTATCAAAGCCATGACTTTGGGTGTTTCTTATAAAGTGACTGGTCTTATTGAAGGCTCTGACTATCAGTTCCGGGTATATGCAATCAACGCTGCTGGCACAGGTCCAGCAAGTTTGCCCTCAGACCCAGTGACTGCTAGAGATCCAGTTGGTAAGCCTCAACCCATTTCTTTCTTTGCTTTTTGAATCTTATTTTCCAAAAAAAGGGAGCCATGGATAAATCAAGAATGCTAACGGATACTGGGTCTTTTCAGCTCCTCCTGGTCCTCCATTCCCCAAAGTGACAGATTGGACTAAATCATCTGTGGATCTGGAGTGGTCTCCACCACTGAAAGATGGTGGGTCCAAAATAACTGGGTATATCGTTGAATACAAAGAAGAAGGAAAAGAAGAATGGGAAAAGGTAGGTATAACTCAGCATGAAGACAATGTACTATGAATAAACTCAAAATGCTATCACTAGTCACAGTCCTATGAACTTTCATCTATATTTGGTAGCTTATAAAATCAGAAAATGACAATTGTAACTGACCCAATCATCTATAAATTGTAAAAATCTAATAAAAAGCTGAATAGCGTTATTGTTAATTTACCTTTTGGTTATAAAGCCTGAAAAGGTGGACTACACATGACTATTTTTTTTCCCCAACAGTTTGACAGTAATTTTAAAGCATAATTCCTGGGAAGTTGTTCTAGTGCATGTTTATTAGAATAATCTGATCCCTGAAATCTAAACTGCCACCAATTTTCCTGAAGAGAGTAGTTAAATACGCTGCTAGTTATACTGTAGAAAACTATTAAAACAAGAAACTACAAAGAACTCTCCTGATTATAACACATTGGTGATTTCCCTCCACTCCACCCTAGGGTAAAGACAAAGAAGTGAGAGGAACAAAACTTGTTGTGACAGGACTAAAAGAAGGGGCTTTTTACAAATTTAGAGTTAGAGCCATCAACATTGCTGGCATCGGAGAGCCTGGAGAAGCCACAGATATCATTGAAATGAAAGACAGAATTGGTAATTATTAGTTCTCCTGTTATTTCATCAGTATTTAGGTTTTAGACTGAAAAAGAAAATCACATCTGTAATCTCCAATTGTTTTCCAGTTGCACCAGACCTTCAGCTAGATGCCAGTGTCAGAGATAGAATCGTGGTGCATGCTGGAGGCGTGATCCGAATCATTGCCTACGTGTCTGGGAAGCCTCCTCCAACTGTCACCTGGAACATGAATGAAAGAGCCTTACCCCAAGAAGCCACCATTGAGACCACAGCCATTAGCTCATCCTTAGTCATCAAGAACTGCCAGAGGAGCCATCAAGGCGTCTATTCTCTTCTTGCCAAAAATGCAGGGGGAGAAAGAAAGAAGAGAATCATTGTTGATGTATTAGGTAAATACTACGATTATTTTGTAATAGAACTCTGCTGCAAACATTCTGGAAAAATATCACCCACAATCCATTAATGATTATCAGAATTTTTAAAGTTTCTTCCTTGCTTTTTGATCCTATGCATATTCTTTATGGATCTGTTTCTATACATAAAGATTTATAACCTGTTTCTTTGTGTAACATGCCACCACAAGTATTTACTATGTTATTATAGTTTCCTAAAGGAAAATTTCCTGCAAATGTACATGAATGTTTAACAATTTGCTGAAGACATTTTCACATTATTGGATTCTGTCCTGCTTTGATAATCATCATAACAATGCAAAAAAAACTTTGAAAGCTTTCAGTATTCTACTAGAAGAGAAGCATTGTATTTAATGATCCATATTGCACTTCTAGTTGTTAAATAAAGAGCTTAACTCTACTTCAAAGGGCAAATGGAAAAATGAGATTAAAAGATAGGTATATTTTGCTACAAAAATGTGAAATTCATGCTTAATTTTTTTTATAGTACACATGTTCCATGAACTTTTTGAAGACCTCATGTACAGGACTTTTCATGCTTCTCGTTGGCTGCTTAAATCAATGATTTGCTCAGAAAGGGAAGCCTTCCTACTTAGAGCTCTCTCTAATCATATCTCTAGGCACAGCCTTACTCCCAGCAGCCAGTTCTCCATTGAGTATATGAGTAATTAACACAAAAGTGTCATAAAGAAAAAGAGTTCACTGAACACTAGTCCTACAAGATTTTAGGTTAATCTCAAGCTCCTAAACACCCTTTTGCCTAGCAGCCACTACTTTTTTTTTTTTTTTTTGACAGGCAGAGTGGACAGTGAGAGAGAGAGACAGAGAGAAAGGTCTTCCTTTTTGCCGTTGGTTCACCCTCCAATGGCCGCCGCGGTAGCGCGCTGCAGCCGGCGCACCACGCTGTTCCGATGGCAGGAGCCAGGTGCTTCTCCTGGTCTCCCATGGGGTGCAGAGCCCAAACACTTGGGCTATCCTCCACTGCACTCCCTGGCCACAACACTACTTTAATTGATGTACTTCCTCATAAAATTTCTGACTTCCTTAAAATCATTCTGAGATTTTGGGCCTCCTGTGCTTCTCACTGATTGGCTGATCACCCTGGGGGGAGGAGGGAAGTCTCTCCCTCCCTCCTCCACTTTGGAGAGGAAACTAGACACAAAACGTGACCATGCTACTCTTCACCCCTCTCCTGTCTCCCTCTGCATGCTCCTTCTAGCAGCTCCTTTCTTTCTGACTCAAAGATTACTTTTGTAAAGTGATTTTATTCTCCCTTCAGGGTCTACTAAAACCATGGCAATCAACTGTTGGAAATGGTGATATCATTTAAATGTATGGCTGAATATAGATAGTAGGGAAGGGAACAATTCAAGTACTAGATACAAACCCTTACTTTCTTCATAATGAAATGTTTGTCTCCTTAAAAATGGAATATAGCCAATGTTGAGCATTACAGTTCCCTGAAGACCAAATGTCTTCTTCTTTCTCCTCCTTCCAGATGTGCCAGGTCCTGTTGGAATACCATTCCTCTCTGACAACTTAACCAATGACTCCTGCAAACTGACATGGTTTTCTCCAGAAGATGATGGAGGCTCTCCAATCACCAACTATGTCATTGAAAAGCGGGAAGCTGACCGCAGAGCCTGGACCCCAGTGACCTATACAGTTACCCGACAAAATGCTACTGTCCAGGGTCTCATTGAAGGAAAAGCCTACTTTTTCCGAATTGCAGCTGAGAACAGTATCGGCATGGGCCCATTTGTTGAGACACCAAATGCGCTTGTCATCAGAGATCCAATAAGTAAGTAGAATAGCTATGAAAGAGATTATGAGAATTGATGTGGTTTACTGAAATCTTTCCTTGTATATTACATGGATTTTTAAAAATTTCTCACTTAATGGCATTAAAAGAAGCTGAATTATTTTCCTAACTCTAAAACTTCTGATGCTGGAGACCTTTCCTAAATTATTTAACCTCAATGAACTTGTAATTCCTCTTCTGTCAGTCAAGGAAATTAGGTTCTATTGGGTCCTTTTTAGGTTTAATAGTTCTGCTATGAGATCTCTTTTGTTACCTATGAAGCAGGTAGTTTGAAATGTTGAAATTCATTCCCCAGAAGGCAATATTTAGTACACTCCTAATGTGACACTTTTCCCACTTTAATTTTACTTGCAGCTGTACCAGAGCGCCCTGAAGACCTGGAAGTCAAAGAAGTTACTAAAGATAGTGTAACTTTGACTTGGAATCCTCCAAAATATGATGGTGGATCAGAAATTATTAACTATGTCCTAGAAAGCCGACTTATTGGAACTGAGAAGTTCCATAAAGTTACAACTGACAACTTGCTTAGCAGGAAATACACCGTTAAAGGCTTAAAAGATGGCGATACCTATGAGTACCGTGTCAGTGCCGTCAATATTGTTGGACAAGGCAAACCATCTTTTTGTACCAAGCCAATCACTTGTAAAGATGAGCTGGGTATGTATTGCCTTCAAGACAATGTGTCCATTTCTAGATGTTACAAGTCATAGTCAAAAGTGACTTGCCTTTATCTCTAATTATACATCTAACTATACATTTCAGCTCCTCCAACACTTGATCTTGACTTCAGAGACAAGCTCACAATTCGAGTTGGTGAGGCTTTTGCCCTCACTGGCCGTTACTCAGGCAAACCAAAGCCCAAGGTCAGCTGGTTCAAAGATGAGTCTGATGTACTGGAAGATGATTGCACTCATATCAAGACCACGCCAACAACACTGGCTCTAGAGAAGATCAAAGCCAAGCGATCAGATTCTGGCAAATACTGTGTAGTGGTGGAGAATAGCACAGGCTCCAGAAAAGGCTTCTGTCAAGTTAATGTTGTTGGTAAGTATGACTTTGAGGGAAGAGTAGACCTTCTGTCCTTTCAAAAGCAGGAATAGATATAATATTTTGTGTTATGATTTCTTTTTTTCTCAGACCGTCCTGGACCACCAGTGGGACCAGTGATTTTTGATGAAGTGACCAAAGAGTACATGGTTATCTCTTGGAAGCCACCTTTAGATGATGGAGGAAGTGAAATTACAAACTATATTATTGAGAAGAAGGAGTTGGGTAAAGATGTTTGGATGCCTGTGACATCTGCAAGTGCTAAAACAACATGCAAAGTTCCTAAACTACTTGAAGGAAAAGATTATATTTTCCGGATACACGCTGAAAATCTCTATGGAATAAGTGATCCTCTGGTGTCTGATTCAATGAAGGCCAAAGATCGTTTCAGTATGTGTTATGTTTCTTTTTGGTGACTCAGTGCTTGAAATGGTTCATAAAAAAATGAAGTTTATAATATATTTTGCCAACATTTTTATAGGGGTTCCTGATGCACCTGAGCAGCCAATTGTTACAGAAATTACCAAGGACTCTGCATTAGTAACCTGGAACAAACCAAATGATGGAGGAAAGCCCATAACAAACTACATCCTGGAAAAGAGGGAAACCATGTCGAAACGGTGGGCTAGAGTTACCAAAGAGCCTATACACCCATACACTAAATTCAGGGTTCCTGATCTTCTAGAAGGATGTCAGTATGAATTCCGGGTCTCTGCAGAAAATGAAATTGGTATTGGAGATCCAAGTCCACCATCCAAACCATTCTTTGCTAGAGATCCAATTGGTACAGTATTGAAATATTCATTTAGTTTTCATATTGTCCAACTTTTTTTTCTACTATATTCTAATTCATTTTTGTTCTCTCCCTCCCCATTTATTGTGTAGCTAAACCAAGTCCACCCGTTAATCCTGAAGCAGTAGACACAACAAGTAATTCAGTTGATCTCACTTGGCAGCCACCACGTCGTGATGGTGGTAGCAAGATTCTGGGTTACATTGTTGAGTACCAGAAGGTTGGAGATGAAGAGTGGAAAAAAGCCAATCACACCCCTGAGTCATGTCCTGAAACTAAATACAAAGTCACTGGTCTTCGGGATGGTCAATCCTATAAGTTCAGAATCATGGCAGTCAACGAAGCTGGTGAATCAGATCCAGCTCACGTTCCAGAGCCAGTACTAGTGAAAGACAGACTTGGTGAGTAAAACAGTCTCGCTTGCATTTTCAAGGAAAATCATATCTTTAGGTGCTTTGCTGTAATATGTACTATTGGATAAAATATAAATATACTGTTTTCATTTTTCTAGAACCTCCTGATCTCATACTTGATGCCAACATGGCAAGAGAACAACACATTAAGGTTGGTGATACCCTAAGACTTAGTGCCATCATCAAAGGAGTGCCATTCCCAAAAGTAACGTGGAAAAAGGAAGACAGAGAGGCTCCAACTAAAGCAAGAATTGATGTCACTCCAGTTGGTAGCAAGCTTGAAATTCGTAATGCTGCCCATGAAGATGGTGGAATTTATTCCTTAACAGTGGAGAATCCAGCTGGTTCAAAAACTGTTTCAGTAAAAGTACTTGTATTAGGTAAGAGTTTTAATGCTTAATACCACTGGAAATAATTTTTGAGACATTTTGAGCTGTTATAAGGTTTAAATCACTTACATAACACTTTAATTTAACACTTTTTAGACAAACCTGGGCCACCAAGAGATCTGGAAGTCAGTGAAATTAGAAAAGATTCTTGTTACCTTACTTGGAAGGAACCACTGGATGATGGTGGCTCTGTTATTACTAACTATGTGGTTGAGAGGAGAGATGTTGCCAGCGCCCAATGGTCACCTCTTTCAACTACATCAAAGAAAAAGAGTCATTTGGCTAAACATCTGAATGAAGGCAATCAGTATCTCTTCCGAGTAGCTGCCGAGAACCAGTACGGGCGTGGTCCTTTTGTTGAAACACCTAAGCCCATCAAGGCTGTGGATCCCCTCCGTAAGTTGCCTTCTCTGGATACACAGTTGTGGTTTGACTGTCTTTGGGAATATTACTGATTCGTCACAACATCTCCTTTTTTAAAGATCCCCCAGGACCACCCAAGAACCTGCACCATGTAGATGTTGACAAGACTGAAGTCTCCCTTGTGTGGAATAAGCCAGATCGTGATGGTGGCTCTCCAATCACTGGATATTTGGTGGAATATCAGGAAGAAGGCGCCCAGGACTGGATTAAGTTCAAGACTGTGACAAATTTAGAATGTGTTGTTACTGGACTACAACAAGGAAAGACCTATAAATTCCGTGTAAAAGCTGAAAATATTATAGGTCTTAGTCTCCCTGATACAACGATCCCAATAGAATGCCAAGAAAAACTAGGTGATTATTTTGTATTGGCATTTTCATTTTATTCTTTAAATGACTTAGGTTGTGAAATCAAAGTCTAATTTCCTCATGTTTACTTTCCAGTGCCTCCATCTGTGGAGCTAGATGTGAAATTAATTGAAGGCCTTGTGGTAAAAGCTGGAACTACAGTCAGATTCCCTGCTATTATAAGAGGTGTGCCCATTCCTACAGTAAAGTGGACAACCGATGGGAGTGAGATTAAAACAGATGATCACTACACAGTGGAAACTGACAACTTCTCCTCAGTCCTTACCATTAAGAACTGCTTAAGGAGAGACACTGGGGAATATCAAATCACAGTGTCCAATGCAGCTGGTACCAAAACAGTACCTGTCCATCTTACTGTTCTTGATGTCCCTGGTCCACCAACAGGTCCTATCAACATTCTGGAGGTGACTCCCGAATATATGACTATCTCATGGCAGCCACCTAAGGATGATGGCGGAAGCCCTGTGATAAATTATATTGTTGAGAAACAAGACACAAGGAAAGACACGTGGGGTGTTGTCTCTTCAGGAAGCAGTAAGCTGAAGCTGAAAGTCCCACATCTGCAAAAGGGCTGCGAATATGTTTTCCGGGTTAAAGCAGAGAATAAGATGGGTGTTGGTCCTCCCCTTGACTCCACACCCACTGTTGCCAAACATAAGTTTAGTCCTCCATCTCCTCCCGGCAAGCCAGTGGTTACTGACGTTACTGAAAATGCTGCAACAGTGTCATGGACCCTGCCAAAATCAGATGGCGGCAGCCCCATAACTGGTTACTATGTGGAGCGTCGAGAAGTAAATGGCAAGTGGGTGAGGGTCAACAAAACACCTATAGCTGACCTGAAGTATAGAGTGACTGGACTCTATGAGGGCAACACCTATGAGTTTAGAGTTTTCGCTGAAAATCTTGCAGGACTAAGCAACCCATCCCCAAGCTCTGACCCAATAAAAGCTTGCCGGCCCATCAAACCACCTGGACCACCTATTAATCCGAAACTGAAAGACAAGACCAGAGAAACAGCTGACTTGGTGTGGACAAAGCCTCTCAGTGATGGCGGCAGCCCCATTCTGGGATACGTAGTAGAATGTCAGAAACCTGGCACGACAAAATGGGACAGGATCAATAAGGATGAACTCATCAGGCAATGTGCCTTTAGGGTGCCAGGACTAATCGAAGGAAATGAGTACAGATTTCGGATAAAGGCAGCTAATATCGTAGGAGAGGGAGAACCAAGAGAACTGGCAGAATCTGTGATTGCAAAAGACATCCTTCATCCTCCAGAAGTAGAACTTGACGTGACTTGTCGTGACGTCATTACCGTCAGAGTGGGCCAAACTATCCGCATTCTTGCTCGAGTCAAAGGCAGACCTGAACCAGACATAACGTGGTCGAAGGAAGGCAAAGCATTGGTCCGAGATAAGCGGGTTGACCTAATCCATGATCTGCCTCGTGTTGAGTTACAGATTAAAGAGGCTGTTAGAACAGATCATGGCAAGTACATCATCTCGGCTAAGAACAGCAGCGGACATGCCCAGGGTTCAGCCATTGTTAATGTCCTTGACAGACCTGGGCCTTGCCAGAATTTGAAGGTTACCAATGTAACCAAGGAGAACTGTACCATTTCTTGGGAAAACCCACTAGATAACGGTGGCTCAGAGATAACAAATTTCATAGTAGAATATCGCAAGCCAAATCAGAGGGGCTGGTCAATCGTTGCTTCAGATGCCACTAAGAGACTAATCAAGGCCAACCTTCGAGCCAACGATGAGTACTATTTCCGAGTTTGTGCAGAAAACAAAGTAGGTGTCGGGCCAACCATTGAAACAAAAACTCCAATTCTGGCTATCAATCCTATTGATAGACCGGGTGAGCCTGAAAACCTTCATATTGCAGATAAAGGGAAGACATTTGTCTATCTAAAGTGGCGGCGTCCTGACTACGATGGTGGCAGCCCGAATCTGTCCTATCATGTGGAGAGGAGGCTGAAAGGTTCTACCGACTGGGAAAGGGTGCATAAAGGAAGCATTAAAGAGACCCACTACATGGTTGACAAATGTGTTGAAAACCAGATTTATGAATTTAGAGTACAAACGAAGAACGAAGGTGGGGAAAGTGATTGGGTAAAGACAGAGGAAGTTGTTGTGAAGGAAGACTTACAGAAACCAGTACTTGATCTGAAATTAAGTGGGGTGCTGACTGTCAAAGCCGGAGAAACCATTAGACTTGAGGCAGGTGTTAGAGGCAAACCGTTCCCAGAAGTTGTATGGACCAAGGACAAAGATGCTACAGACTTCACAAGATCACCGAGAGCCAAGATTGATACCAGTGCTGACTCATCGAAATTTTCTCTTACTAAAGCAAAGAGAAGTGATGGTGGTAAATATGTAGTTACAGCAACTAACACAGCTGGCAGTTTTGTGGCCTATGCCACCGTCAATGTTTTAGATAAGCCTGGTCCTGTCAGAAACCTGAAAATCACTGACGTGTCCAGTGATAGGTGCACTATCCGCTGGGATCCACCAGAAGATGATGGTGGCTGTGAAATCCAAAATTACATTCTAGAAAAATGTGAGAGCAAGCGAATGGTTTGGTCTACCTATTCTGCTACTGTCTTGACACCTGGTACGACAGTAACACGTCTCATAGAAGGAAACGAATATATTTTCCGAGTCCGTGCAGAAAATAAAATAGGCACAGGGCCTCCTACAGAAAGTAAACCAGTCATAGCAAAAACCAAATATGATAGACCTGGTCGCCCTGATCCTCCAGAAGTCACCAAAGTAAGCAAAGAAGAGATGACTGTGGTTTGGAGTCCTCCTGAGTACGATGGTGGAAAGTCTATAACAGGATACTATTTGGAGAAAAAGGAAAAACATTCAGTACGATGGGTCCCTGTTAACAAGAGTGCCATCCCTGAGAGGCGTTTGAAAGTACAGAATCTCATCCCAGGACATGAATATCAGTTCCGTGTCAAGGCAGAAAATGAAATTGGAGTTGGAGAACCAAGCTTGCCATCAAGACCAGTGGTGGCGAAAGACCCCATAGGTACGACATTCTTGGTTTTTCTTCTTTTATGTCACACAGATGGTTCATCTTTTTTATTCTTTGTTTTAATATAAAGAGAACAGACTTCATGTATCACATAGGTGCAGTTTTAAGAAGTTAACCATATTCCCCTCCCAGCTTCCTCCAATCTTCCTCTTTGCCTCCCTTCTCTCTTCATTAATTTGCAAAGACATAATTTTAATCCACTCTATAATCACAAGCTTAATTTACCACTAACCATAATATTCAACAAGTAAAAAAATAGGAAGACCATAGTTTCACAGGAGTATAAATAAGGGCTAAAAATGACAATCATATCACAATATGTCTGTTTCATTCCTACACATTTTTTTGTATTCTATCTTGACTGCCATATATCAGAGAAAACATACAATATTTGACTTTTTGAGACTGGCTTATTTCACTAAGCATAATGGATTTTGAGCACATAGGTATTACATCAATAAATTAAATCCATAATATCAAAACTTTGTTTTAGCCAATATTTTTCCAAATAGACCTTTCACCAAATCAACTAAAATATACAATGATACATTAAAAAGAACTAAATGAGAAATTGAGTGGCCTAAGTTTAATTAATTTAAAATTGAAGTATCACTAGTGGAAGTTAACCATGTGTGCATTTATTCTCCTATAATTTCTTTCCAGAACCACCTGGTCCACCAATCAATCTCAAAGTGGTTGATACAACCAAGAGTTCTATAACTCTTAGCTGGGGAAAACCAGTCTATGATGGTGGTGCACCAATAATTGGCTATGTTGTAGAAGTGAGACCAAAAATAGCAGATGCATCACCTGACGAGGGCTGGAAAAGATGCAATGCCGCAGCCCAGCTTGTTCGCACGGAATTCACCGTCACCAGCTTGGATGAAAACCAGGAATATGAATTCAGGGTGTGTGCCCAAAACCAAGTTGGCATTGGACGCCCTGCAGAACTAAAGGAAGCTATCAAACCTAAAGAAATCCTTGGTGAGGCCCTCCTTTGGCACATGTCACTTCTTATAAAATTCCCCCCCAATCTGAAAAAACAAGCGACCTAATGACTCATGTCATTTGCAGAACCTCCGGAGATTGATCTGGACGCGAGCATGAGGAAACTGGTCGTAGTGAGAGCAGGCTGTCCTATTCGACTATTTGCCATTGTGAGAGGGCGACCAGCTCCTAAAGTCACCTGGCGGAAAGTGGGTATTGATAATGTGGTCAGAAAAGGACAAGTGGACCTGGTGGACACCATGGCCTTCCTCGTCATCCCCAATTCTACCCGTGATGACTCAGGGAAATACTCCTTAACACTCGTGAACCCAGCAGGAGAAAAGGCTGTATTCGTGAATGTCAGAGTATTAGGTGGGTTGCCATAGCGCATCTCCCCTTCCCGACACAAATTAGTTAATAAGGCTGTGGAGGCAACCTATAAATCTGATGATGTGGTGTGTTGCAGATACTCCTGGACCTGTGTCTGATTTAAAAGTTTCAGATGTCACTAAAACATCGTGTCATGTGTCCTGGGCCCCTCCTGAAAATGATGGTGGAAGCCAAGTGACACACTATATTGTGGAGAAACGGGATGCAGAGAGAAAGACGTGGTCAATAGTTAACCCTGAAGTCAAGAAAACAAGCTGCCAAGTGACCAACCTCGTCCCTGGGAATGAGTATTACTTCAGAGTGACTGCTGTCAACGAGTATGGCCCCGGCGTCCCAGCAGATGTCCCGAAACCAGTGCTCGCCTCAGATCCTCTAAGTAAGTAGTATTTTACTTTCTTTATCTCCAGTCACCTGTTTTCGGATGGCCAAGATACCAATACCATTACCATCTCAATCCACTAGTGAAAGGGACTGAATAGTTAACAGTACAGTTGTTATCTCATTCGGGGAAGCCTGTGGGATTCTTCTTGGCCTCATACTTTTTGCTTGCACGGTACGGACCTGCAGGGTGTATGCACTTTGAAGCGTAATGACATACTAAAACTCAGCCTTACACTCACAAAGCAGACTTGCTAAGGTTCCTTAGATGATTTTCCTGAATCACTTTTTTCTTCTAGGTGAGCCTGACCCTCCAAGGAAATTGGAGGTGACTGAAATGACAAAGAACAGTGCTACCTTAGCCTGGCTGCCTCCCTTGCGTGATGGAGGTGCTAAGATTGATGGCTATATCATCAGCTACAGAGAAGAAGACCAGCCTGCAGATCGCTGGACAGAGTACTCGGTGGTAAAAGATCTCAGCCTTGTCGTCACTGGCCTCAAGGAAGGAAAGAAGTACAAGTTTAGAGTAGCGGCCAGAAATGCCGTGGGGGTCAGTCTGCCAAGAGAGGCTGAAGGAGTCTATGAAGCCAAAGAACAGCTGAGTAAGTAGTCATGGCTTCACTTGGATCATGCAACAAAAGCTCCTGGGCTTTTTCTTTGGATGTCTAGGCATTTCTCCCTGAGGAAGACAGTTCAAGAAATACCTGGAAACCAGTGGAGCATAGTGGTTTTCAGATACTTAGGTCCACAGCACATAGTAACTAAACTTTCAATCATGATTTGATATGTACACACATTGGTACAACTCAAGAAATTTGCTTTAAATAATGCTTATCTTTCTTAGGTGGACTACATGTGCTATTTCCCATTGTATTCTATTCCATTCTTTTTAGAAATATTGACTGTCAGGAAACATTAATTTGAACCCACTAAAAGGGTTGCAAATAACAGTTTGAATAATCACTAATATAGTTCCCCACTGGAAGAAATTAAACCCCTAAAATGTAATATATTTTCCTTTTATTTTTAGTACCACCCAAGATCCTTATGCCAGAGCAAATTACTATTAAAGCTGGGAAGAAACTCCGAATTGAAGCCCACGTGTATGGAAAGCCTCAGCCCATCTGCAAATGGAAAAAAGGGGAAGACGACGTTGTCACATCCAGCCACCTGGCAGTGCACAAGGCAGAGAGTTCTTCCATTCTGATCATAAAAGATGTCACCAGGAAGGACAGTGGCTACTACAGCCTCACAGCAGAGAACAGTTCCGGGACAGACACTCAGAAAATCAAAGTTATAGTCATGGGTAGGTGAAGCACTAGACAGATGGCCATATAAAGTAGACCAGAAAGTCCCCCCACCCCACCGCAGGAAATCTCTTTTTTACATGACTTTCCTCTTGGTTCACGCAGATGCCCCCGGGCCCCCGCAGCCTCCATTTGACATTTCTGACATAGATGCCGATGCTTGCTCCCTGTCCTGGCATATCCCCCTGGAAGATGGAGGCAGTAACATCACCAACTACATCGTGGAGAAGTGTGACGTGAGCCGAGGCGACTGGGTCACAGCTCTGGCTTCGGTCACAAAAACTTCCTGCAGGATCGGAAAGCTGATTCCAGGCCAGGAGTATGTTTTCCGGGTCCGTGCTGAAAACCGATTTGGCATTTCCGAGCCTCTCCAATCTCCAAAGATGCTTGCTCAGTTCCCGTTTGGTAGGTCTTTTTCAAGGAGGAAAAAAAAAATTTTTTTTCTTTCTAATCCATTACTTAAGCTCAAAACTGACATTTCCCTCGTCTTCATCTCCAGGTGTTCCTAGTGAACCCAAGAATGCCCGTGTCACCAAAGTCAACAAAGACTGCATATTTGTTGCATGGGACAGACCAGACAGTGATGGAGGGAGCCCCATCACTGGTTATCTGATTGAACGCAAAGAAAGGAACAGTTTGCTCTGGGTGAAAGCCAATGACACTGCTGTCCGGTCAACTGAATATCCTTGTGCTGGCCTTGTAGAAGGTCTTGAGTATTCATTCAGAATTTATGCCCTAAACAAAGCTGGATCCAGCCCACCCAGCAAACCAACAGAATATGTAACTGCAAGAACACCAGTTGGTAAGTAATATATCTATTTGTAGTATTATGGAGGCACATTTAAAACTTGGAATCTAAAAATTACCATTTCCTGTTATGAATATCTCTTCCTTACCATAGAAACTATTACATGTAACTCTTATAAACACACAGCAAAGACTAGAAAATGCATACTGGCTGGATGAGGATTAACGTGGGATGGGGGAGGATGTTTGGCACAATTGGTTCAGACACCATGTGGGCCACCCATATTGGGGTGCCTGGATTTCAAGTCCTTATTCCACTTCCAATCCAGCTTCCTGCTAAAGAGTGTCCTGGGAGGTGCTGGCAGGTGCTAGCTAAGTACTGAGTCCGCCACCAATGTGGGGGAGCCAGATGGAGTTCTGGGTTCCTGCCTTTGGCTTGGCCCAACCCCAGCTGTTCAGTGCATTTGGGGAATGAACCAGGCGATGGGAAAGCTGTTTCTCTCCACCCACCCATCTGCGTGTGTGTGTGTGTCTCTGTCTCTCCCTTTCAAATAAATAAATCTTTTTTAAAATAAATAAATAAATAAATCTTTTTTAAAATGCCAACTGGGACAGTTGGCATCCTGTAGAGCTTGGTACTTCACAGCAGGGAGGATTATGTGAAATACAGAAGCTTTAAAATTTCTGCTATTATGATAAATGCTGAGAATACCTCTTTCGGTTTTAGATCCTCCTGGGAAGCCTGAAGTTATTGATGTTACCAAGAGTACTGTATCCCTCATCTGGGCCCGACCGAAGCATGATGGAGGAAGCAAAATTATCGGCTATTTTGTAGAGGCTTGCAAACTTCCTGGTGATAAGTGGGTACGGTGCAATACTACACCACACCAGATTCCCCAGGAAGAGTACACAGTCACTGGCTTAGAAGAGAATGCTCAGTACCAGTTCAGAGCAATTGCCAAGACAGCAGTGAACATCAGCCAGCCCTCTGAACCTTCGGACCCAGTGACAATCCTCGCAGAGAATGGTACGATTTTGTTGAGTGTTCTAAGTGAAGATGAGCAGCCTTCATCACGTTAATCTCTCCTACTGAAAAACCAAACTGCTCTCTATGAAAGAAGGAAAAATAAAATGATTATAATTTCTAGCATCTGTATAGAAAGTATTTATTACAAGAACTTTAAGGACATGCTAAACTAAAAGGCAGGATACAAAACTGTCAGGAGTGTGTAATTTCAACAATATACAATCACAAAAAGATGATAAATGCACCAGGTTGATAATACTTAAAAATTAGGTGTGTTGGAATTATGGGTAATGTTTACCTTTTTTCCTTATTTCAGAATTTTCAAATTGCTATAGTAGACTTGTATTTCTCATTTATAATCAAAAATCCCATTCTTGGTGGTGAATAGAGGCTGGAGGAGAGGAATCAGGGATGAGGAAAGTGGAGATATTAATGAAAGGTGCAACAGTTCAGTTCACAGGAATGAGTGTTAGGAATCCATTGTGCAGCATCGTGACTGTACTTAACAATTTGTTGTGTGTCTCAAAATTGCTGAAAGAGTTGATTTTAAATGTTCTCACCATAGAAAAAAGAGTAGGTGAGCTGATGGAAATAATAATCATTCCACACTGTATGTATATGCAAAACATCACATTGTGCTCATAAATGCATACAATTATTTTGTGTGCTCTCAAAAATAAAGAAAATCCCCTTCTTGAAGGAGACATAGCAGATGAATTTCCCATTTATAATTAATAAGAATTACACAAAAATAGCTTTGCATATATTAAATTCTTTTATCCTATTTCTTTCCAGTTCCTCCCAGGATAGACCTGAGTGTGGCTATGAAATCTCTGCTGACTGTGAAAGCTGGAACTAATGTTTGCTTGGATGCTACTGTTTTTGGCAAACCAATGCCAACAGTTTCTTGGAAGAAAGAAGGCACAGTGCTGAAACCAGCAGAAGGCATAAAGATGGCCATGAAGCGGAACTTGTGCACCTTGGAGCTGTTCAGTGTGAACCGGAAGGACTCGGGAGACTACACTATCACTGCTGTGAATCCAAGCGGTTCCAAATCAGCCACCATCAAGCTTAAAGTGCTAGGTAACTAAAGCACTTCATTAGAATCCTGTATTTTACCATGGTTGATGAGATGTAAATAGAATTTAAAATATAATACGTGAGAGGAGATATAAGGGGACCTTCAAAAAGATCATGAAAATGTATATTGTAAAAAACTATACAAGAATTTCACAACTTTTTGCATCAGAATAAACTTCTTAAATTCCATTTCTCCGTGAACTTTTGAAGGCCCTTCATACATGTCCTGACACACATTTTCTAGGTACAGATTTTTCTTATCACAAAACAGCAGTGTTTTAGAGCTTTATAGAGCATTTGGGTCACATAGTCCAGTTACCTAATTTTACATAAGTGGAAACTAAGATTCTGAAGAATTCCGTGGCTTCCAAGGTCAAACAAGAAGTTAGTGACGGGCCGGCGCCGTGGCTCAACAGGCTAATCCTCCACCTAGCGGCGCCGGCACACCGGGTTCTAGTCCCGGTCGGGGCGCTGGATTCTGTCCCGGTTGCCTCTCTTCCAGGCCAGCTCTCTGCTGTGGCCAGGGAGTGCAGTGGAGGATGGCCCAAGTGCTTGGGCCCTGCACCCCATGGGAGACCAGGATAAGTACTTGGTTCCTGCCTTCAGATCAGCGTGGTGCGCCGGCTGCAGCGCGCCAGCAGCATTGGCCATTGGAGGGTGAACCAACGGCAAAGGAAGTCCTTTCTCTCTGTCTCTCTCTCTCTCTCACTATCCACTCTGCCTGTCAAAAAATAAAAAAAAAAATTAAAAATTTTTTAAAAAAAGTTAGTGACAATATAAAGATGGCTCCAGACCTCCACTCTATACTCATGGCCCATTTTACTCGTGTTAGTGAAAGACTTCACTTTTCATTCTTCTTCTTGCAGATAGACCAGGTCCTCCGGCATCTGTTAAAATCAACAAAATGTATTCAGATCGTGCAATGCTTTCATGGGAACCTCCTCTTGAGGATGGAGGCTCAGAAATCACCAACTACATTGTTGACAAACGTGAAACGAGCAGGCCCAACTGGGCTCAAGTCTCTGCTAATGTGCCCATCACCAGCTGCAGTGTGGAGAAGCTCATAGAGGGCCATGAGTATCAGTTCCGTATTTGTGCTGAAAATAAGTATGGAGTGGGTGATCCAATCTTCACCGAACCAGCAATTGCTAAAAATCCATACGGTAGGCACACCTTCCTGTAGTGTTTCATTTCCCTTTAGATATTAGCTTTTAGCTTGGGGAATTGACTCTCCTATCGATCTCTGCAGATCCTCCTGGGCGTTGTGATCCTCCTGTCATTAGCAACGTAACCAAAGATCACATGACAGTCAGCTGGAAACCACCTGCAGATGATGGCGGCTCACCCATCACTGGCTATCTGCTTGAAAAGCGGGAAACCCATGCAGTGAACTGGACTAAGGTCAACAGGAAACCTGTTATCGAAAGAACGATAAAAGCAACAGGTCTCCAAGAAGGCACTGAGTATGAGTTCCGAGTTACAGCCATAAACAAAGCTGGACCAGGCAAACCCAGTGACGCCTCCAAAGCTGTATATGCACAGGATCCTCTCTGTAAGTTCTCGCGAAAGAGTCCTGCATCCCATTATCATCAGAATTGAACAACTAGGAATAACGTTTTAATAAAAATGTTCTGCTTTTCACCCACAGATCCTCCTGGCCCACCAGCTTTCCCTAAGGTTTACGACACAACCCGTAGCTCCGTGAGTCTGTCTTGGGGCAAGCCAGCCTATGACGGGGGTAGTCCTATCATTGGTTATCTCGTGGAAGTGAAGCGAGCTGACACTGATAACTGGGTGAGGTGCAACTTACCACAGAAGCTGCAGAAGACGCGCTTCGAGGTTACGGGCCTGATGGAAAACACAGAGTATCAGTTCCGGGTGTATGCTGTTAATAAGGTCGGATACAGTGACCCCAGTGACGTGCCAGATAAACACTGCCCCAAGGACATCTTAAGTAAGTATTACCATGAGAATGATAAAAGGCCATTTTCCTCAACCATATCGGGAGGGAGAACAGAACTCCCTTATGCATAGATTTATTTATTTGCAAGTTTTAGTGCTAGTGATTCTAGAAGTACATTTTAGGAGAGATGGATTGGTACTTCATGGTATTCTATAATAGGAAAAATGGAAGGCAAGGTGATTTGTGGTTTTGAAAAGCTTTTCTGTACATACATGAGAATTTCATATCTTCAAATTAATATGAAGTAGGGAAATTTTATTCTGAAAAGAGGTTTTTTTTTTTAAAGTAATGAGTTATTTTTCATTCTTATTTATTTTTTCTTCACATCCAACCTTTCTACAAAGATGTAAGGGGTAGGTCTCCATGTTAACAAACCTTCCCCCTAGTTCATCTATTCACTTATTTTCCAAAACCACTTCCCACTTAGTTTTAATTACTCGGTATTATATTTCACCCCTATGTAGTTTTCTTCCTATAATAAAAAAGAAAATACAAGGCACAGAGTGCCATCATTAATTATAGAAAATAAAGGGAAAAAAAAGGGAAGAGAGCCAAGAATCAGTCAACTACTTTCTTTCATTTTATGTGGAGCCTCATAGTATGAATTGCTCATGAAGACAGGCACAGACTCTACGGGGAAAACTTAGTTGACCTCAGGACATACTAGAAATTGGGAAGATCAACAATTGGTACATCACATTGGAATTATTTTGAGGATTATATTAAAGGTGTTTCACAGAACAAGAAATAGGTTCTAGGGGGGAATCAAAGGAGTGATAAGGCCAATTCTCAAAAATACATTTGATCATTAACTTTTTATCATTTTAACTTTCTTCACCCCAAAACTGAATAGTTCCACCTGAGGGAGAACTTGATGCGGATCTCAGGAAAACACTCATATTACGTGCTGGAGTTACAATGAGACTGTATGTCCCAGTAAAAGGACGCCCACCTCCGAAGATTACTTGGTCCAAACCAAATGTCAATCTAAGAGAACGGATTGGACTGGATATAAAATCAACTGATTTTGACACTTTCTTGCGCTGTGAAAATGTGAACAAATACGATGCAGGAAAATACATCTTGACCTTGGAGAACAGCTGTGGTAAAAAGGAATATACCATTGTAGTGAAAGTACTTGGTAAGTATGTTTGAAGAAAAGAAGCATGTGTGTTCAAAACTAGAGCTTGTGGATCTTTTTACATGTTTATTTTTAATTTTCTATTTGACCAGATACTCCTGGGCCACCTGTCAATGTGACTGTTAAGGAAATATCCAGAGATTCTGCTTACATTACCTGGGATCCTCCCATTATTGATGGCGGAAGCCCCATCATCAACTATGTGGTAGAAAAACGTGATGCAGAGAGGAAGTCCTGGTCTACAGTGACGACTGAGTGCTCAAAAACAAGCTTCAGAGTATCGAACTTGGAGGAAGGAAAATCCTACTTCTTTAGGGTGTTTGCTGAAAATGAGTATGGCATTGGTGACCCTGGCGAAACACGTGATGCCGTCAAAGCTTCAGGTAAGCAAATGGGCTGCCCATCATTTTGAGTGATGTCCTACCTTGGCTATCTGAGACTTATACTGACCTTTTGCCCCCCCCCCTTTTTTTTTCCAGAAACCCCTGGACCAGTTGTGGATCTGAAAGTGCTGACTGTAACCAAGTCCTCTTGTAACATCGGCTGGAAAAAGCCTCGCAGTGATGGTGGAAGTCGAATTACTGGCTATGTAGTTGATTTCCTGACTGAAGAAAATAAGTGGCAACGAGTTATGAAATCATTAAGCCTACAATACTCCACAAAAGATCTGAATGAAGGGAAGCAATATACCTTCAGAGTGAGTGCAGAGAATGAAAATGGAGAAGGAACCCCAAGTGAAATCACTGTTGTGGCAAAGGATGATGTTGGTAAGCCTCTACGCATATACATTCATCTTCATTATCCCTTTATTGTCATCAGAAGGGCACTACTGGCCCTGCCCAGAGGGTTATCAAAAAAATTCCTTAAAAATCTATGAAAGAGCTAACTGCCTCATCTTAAAAATAACAATAATTTATTCTGCTGTATTATAGTGGCTCCTGATCTTGACTTAAAGGATCTACCCGATTTGTGCTACTTGGCGAAAGAAAACAGCAACTTCCGTCTAAAGATCCCCATCAAGGGCAAGCCAGCTCCATCAGTAACTTGGAAGAAAGGGGAAGATCCTCTAGCCACTGACACGAGAGTCAGTGTCGAGTCATCTGCAGTTAACACAACTCTTGTAGTATATGATTGCCAAAAATCCGATGCTGGAAAATATACCATCACACTTAAGAATGTTGCTGGCACTAAGGAAGGAACTCTTTCTATAAAAGTCGTTGGCAAGCCTGGCATCCCTACTGGCCCAATCAAATTTGATGAAGTCACAGCAGAAGCCATAACCTTGAAGTGGGGTCCTCCAAAGGACGACGGAGGTTCTGAAATCACCAACTACATCCTAGAGAAGAGAGATTCTGTAAACAACAAGTGGGTCACATGTGCATCAGCTGTCCAGAAAACCACCTTTAGAGTAACCAGACTTCATGAAGGCATGGAATATACCTTCAGGGTCAGTGCTGAAAATAAATATGGTGTAGGAGAAGGACTGAAATCAGAACCAATTGTGGCTAAGCATCCATTCGGTAAGTGTCTCAAAAGTCAAAAAAACATAAAGCAAACATGATTTTGCAGCAGAGGCTCCTTATATAAATTTTGCATCATCTTCATTTTCCTAGATGTGCCCGATGCTCCCCCACCACCCACTATCGTGGATGTCAGGCACGATTCAGTGTCTTTAACTTGGACTGACCCCAGGAAAACGGGTGGCTCTCCAATTACAGGTATCAGTTTGCTCTCCCTCCTACAGGTTTTATGTGAATATTCCTTCTGAATATTTCCTTAAAAACAAATTGAATGTGTGTTCCTTATTTATAGCACTATCTGCGCTTGCAATCATGTATTTTTCTTTCAGTACAAATGGCTAGTGTTTAATTTCACAGTGGCAGTGTCCATTTTTGTAAGTTAAATTTACTCAGTAGAAGAAGCAGTAACTGTGCACGTTCCAAGAGGAAAAAACACCCTGGCTAGATGATAAAAGTATAAACAGCAAGATGATTATCTGTACAATATGTCCATATATAAATAATTTGAGAAAAATATGTTTAATAAGGTTATATTTATACTTTCTTTCTGAATTTTGTAGGGTATCACATTGAGTTTAAGGAAAGAAACAGCCTTTTGTGGAAAAGAGCAAACAAGACTCCCATAAGGATGAGAGACTTTAAAGTGACAGGATTAACTGAAGGTCTTGAATATGAATTCCGAGTTATGGCAATCAATTTAGCAGGCGTGGGCAAGCCGAGCCTGCCATCAGAGCCTGTTGTGGCACTTGATCCAATTGGTAAGTCATTTTACAGAGAAGAACCCTGGTACATTTCCTGCATGAAGAAAACATTGGCATTTGTGTCACTGGTTTTGTTTTTATATTTTAGATCCTCCTGGCAAGCCTGAGGTTATTAATGTAACAAGGAATTCAGTGACTCTCATTTGGACCGAACCCAAATATGACGGTGGTCATAAGTTAACTGGATATATAGTGGAGAAGCGGGATCTGCCTTCTAAGACTTGGACGAAAGCCAACCACATTAATGTCCCAGACTGTGCCTTTACTGTAACTGACCTTGTTGAGGGTGGAAAATATGAATTCAGGATTAGAGCAAAGAACACAGCAGGTGCGATCAGTGCTCCATCAGAAAGTACAGGAACCATTATTTGCAAGGATGAATACGGTAGGTCAATTTTACTTTTTACATACGTTGTTTCAAAACAGAAAATTATGCTTCTTCCTTTTCTGATTTCAATGTCTTTCTTCTCTTTGCAGAGGCACCAACCATTGTCCTTGATCCCACAATAAAAGATGGGCTCACAATTAAAGCAGGAGACACAATTGTTTTGAGTGCCATTAGCATTCTCGGCAAACCCCTTCCAAAGTCAAGTTGGTCTAAAGCAGGAAAAGACATAAGACCATCAGATATCACACAGATAACTTCAACTCCAACATCTTCCATGCTTACAGTCAAGTATGCCTCTAGGAAAGATGCTGGGGAATACACCATCACTGCTACCAATCCTTTTGGCACAAAGGAAGAACATGTGAGGGTAACCGTCCTCGATGTACCTGGTCCCCCAGGTCCTATTGAGATCAGTAATGTTTCTGCTGAAAAAGCAACACTTACATGGACACCTCCCTTGGAAGATGGCGGCTCACCAATTAAGTCCTATGTTCTTGAGAAGAGAGAAACCAGCCGACTTCTCTGGACAGTGGTTGCTGAAGACATTCAGTCCTGCAGGCATGTGGTGACCAAGCTTATCCAAGGAAATGAGTACCTCTTCCGCGTCTCAGCTGTAAACCACTATGGCAAAGGAGAACCGGTGCAGTCTGAACCTGTCAAAATGGTAGACAGATTTGGTACGTAGAGCATGTGAGGGAGCTGCTACATAAACATTTACAGCAGAGTTCAGGAAGTCATGAATGCTTATAAATGTCCTTTTCTTCCAGGTCCTCCTGGTCCTCCTGGAAAACCAGAGGTCTCAAACGTCACTAAGAACACTGCCACTGTCAGCTGGAAAAGGCCAACTGATGATGGTGGCAGTGAGATCACAGGATATTATGTAGAAAGGAGAGAAAAGAAAGGCTTGCGATGGGTGAGAGCCACAAAGACGCCGGTTTCCGATCTCAGATGCAAAGTAACTGGACTGCAAGAAGGGAACACCTACGAATTCCGTGTCAGCGCAGAAAACAGAGCAGGGATCGGCCCACCCAGTGACGCTTCAAATTATGTTCTGATGAAAGATGTGGCATGTTAGTATTTCTCTCTTTTAACACCACTCATTTGAGAGCATCAGTATTTCGTACTTATCCAAAAGCCAAACTCGTTAACATACGCTTCTGTGGCTTTGTTTCTTTTCAGATCCTCCAGGACCACCTTCAAATGCACGGGTCACCGATACTACCAAGAAATCTGCTTCTTTGGCATGGGGCAAGCCTCATTATGACGGTGGACTTGAAATCACCGGCTATATTGTAGAGCACCAAAAAGTAGGAGACGAGACCTGGGTAAAAGACACCACAGGCCCTGCACTCAGAATCACTGAATTTGTCGTCCCTGATCTTCACACTAAAGAAAAATACAATTTTAGAATCAGTGCCGTCAATGATGCAGGTATTGGGGAGCCAGCAGTGATTCCAGATGTTGAAATTGTAGAACGGGAAATGGCTCCTGATTTTGAACTGGATGCTGAGCTCCGAAGAACACTGGTCGTTAGAGCAGGACTCAGCATTAGAATTTTTGTGCCAATTAAAGGCCGTCCTGCTCCTGAAGTGACCTGGACCAAAGATGACATCAATCTGAAGACCCGAGCCAACATCGAAAATACAGAATCATTCACCCTTCTGATTATTCCAGAATGTAACAGATATGACACTGGAAAATTTGTGATGACCATTGAAAACCCTGCTGGGAAGAAAAGTGGTTTTGTTAATGTCAGAGTCTTGGATACACCAGGCCCTGTCCTTAATCTGAGGCCTACAGACATCACGAAGGACAGCGTCACCCTGCACTGGGACCTCCCTCTGATAGACGGGGGCTCACGCATAACAAACTATATTGTGGAGAAACGTGAGGCAACACGGAAATCATATTCCACAGTCACTACCAAGTGCCATAAATGTACATATAAAGTTACCGGCCTGTCTGAAGGCTGTGAATACTTCTTCAGGGTGATGGCAGAAAATGAATATGGAATTGGTGAGCCATCAGAAACTAAAGAACCAGTAAAAGCCTCTGAAGCACCTTCCCCACCAGAAAGCCTTAACATCATGGACATAACTAAGAGCACAGTCAGCTTGGCCTGGCCTAAACCGAAACATGATGGTGGTAGCAAGATCACCGGCTATGTAATTGAAGCCCAGAGAAAAGGCTCTGACCATTGGACCCACATCACAACCGTGAAAGGGTTAGAATGTGTTGTGAGGAATCTAACTGAAGGCGAGGAATACACCTTCCAAGTGATGGCTGTGAACAGTGCAGGGAGAAGTGCTCCTCGAGAAAGCAGGCCTGTCATAGTCAAGGAGCAGACGATGCTTCCAGAGTTGGACCTCCGGGGCATCTATCAAAAGTTGGTCATCGCCAAAGCTGGGGACAATATCAAAGTCGAAATTCCAGTGCTTGGTCGACCGAAGCCCACAGTGACATGGAAAAAAGGAGACCAGGTTCTTAAGCAGACACAGAGAGTTAATGTTGAAAATACAGCAACTTCAACCATCTTAAATATCAGCGAGTGTGTCAGAAGTGACAGTGGGCCCTATCCATTGACAGCAAAGAACATCGTAGGAGAGGTTGGCGATGTTATCACCATTCAAGTCCATGATATCCCAGGGCCACCTACTGGACCAATCAAATTTGATGAAGTCTCATCTGATTTTGTAACCTTCTCTTGGGAACCGCCTGAGAATGACGGGGGTGTACCAATCAGCAACTATGTCGTCGAAATGCGACAGACTGACAGTACTACCTGGGTCGAGTTAGCAACGACTGTTATACGCACTACCTATAAAGCCACTCGCCTCACTACTGGGGTGGAGTATCAATTCCGTGTGAAAGCTCAAAATAGATATGGAGTTGGACCAGGCATCACATCAGCATCTATAGTTGCCAACTATCCATTTAAGGTTCCTGGACCCCCTGGTACTCCTCAGGTAACTGCAGTCACCAAGGATTCCATGACGATTAGCTGGCATGAGCCACTCTCAGATGGTGGAAGCCCCATTTTAGGATATCATGTTGAAAGAAAAGAACGAAATGGTATTCTCTGGCAGACTGTGAGCAAAGCATTAGTACCAGGCAACATCTTTAAGTCAAGCGGACTTACAGATGGCATTGCTTATGAATTCCGAGTGATTGCAGAAAACATGGCAGGCAAAAGCAAGCCAAGCAAGCCATCAGAACCTGTGCTTGCCCTGGATCCCATTGACCCACCTGGGAAACCGATACCTCTAAATATTACTAGACACACAGTGACACTTAAATGGGCTAAGCCTGAATATACCGGAGGCTTTAAAATCACTAGTTACATTGTAGAAAAGAGAGATCTTCCTAACGGACGCTGGCTGAAGGCCAACTTCAGCAACATTTTGGAGAATGAATTTACAGTCAGTGGCCTAACAGAAGATGCTGCATACGAATTCCGTGTGATTGCCAAAAACGCTGCTGGGGCTATCAGTCCACCCTCTGAGCCCTCGGATGCCATCACATGCAGGGATGATGTTGAAGCACCGAGGATACTGGTAGATGTGAAGTTTAAGGACACGGTTATCTTAAAGGCAGGTGAAGCATTCAAGCTGGAAGCTGATGTTTCAGGGCGCCCTCCTCCAACCATGGAATGGACCAAGGATGGAAAGGAGCTGGAAGGCACAGGAAAATTAGAAATAAAAATTGCAGATTTCTCTACACATCTGATAAACAAGGATTCATCAAGAAGGGATAGTGGTGCTTACATCCTTACAGCGACTAATCCTGGTGGTTTTGCCAAACACATTTTCAATGTCAAAGTTCTCGACAGACCAGGTCCACCCGAAGGGCCTTTAGCTGTATCCGATGTGACCTCAGAGAAGTGTGTCTTATCATGGTTGCCTCCGCTGGATGATGGAGGTGCCAAAATTGAGCATTACATAGTACAGAAACGTGAGACCAGCAGATTGGCATGGACCAATGTAGCCTCAGAAGTCCAAGTAACAAAACTGAAAGTCACTAAACTCTTAAAAGGCAATGAGTACATATTCCGTGTCATGGCTGTAAATAAATATGGAGTTGGAGAGCCACTGGACTCTGAGCCTGTGCTTGCAGTGAATCCTTATGGACCTCCTGACCCCCCTAAGAACCCTGAAGTTACGACCATCACTAAAGATTCCATGGTTGTCTGCTGGGGACATCCCGATTCTGATGGTGGAAGCGAAATCATCAATTATATTGTGGAGCGGCGTGACAAAGCTGGGCAGCGCTGGGTGAAATGCAACAAGAAAACTGTCACTGATTTAAGATTTAAAGTATCTGGACTGACAGAAGGACATGAATACGAGTTCAGGATTATGGCTGAAAATGCTGCTGGCATTAGTGCACCAAGTGCTACCAGTCCATTTTACAAAGCTTGTGATGCCGTGTTTAAACCTGGCCCACCAGGTAACCCACGTGTCCTAGATACAAGCAGATCATCCATTTCAATTGCTTGGAATAAACCTATCTATGACGGCGGTTCAGAAATCACTGGGTATATGGTTGAGATTGCCCTGCCAGAGGAAGATGAATGGAAGATTGTCACTCCACCAGCTGGGCTCAAAGCAACCTCTTACACCATTACCAACCTTGTAGAGAATCAGGAATATAAAATCCGCATCTACGCCATGAATTCTGAAGGACTTGGGGAACCTGCCCTGGTTCCTGGTACTCCAAAGGCTGAAGACAGAATGCTGCCTCCCGAAATTGAACTGGACGCTGACCTGCGCAAACTTGTTATCATAAGAGCCTGTTGCACTCTGAGACTTTTTGTTCCCATCAAAGGAAGGCCTGCACCTGAGGTGAAGTGGACCCGGGAACATGGGGAATCCTTGGACAAAGCTAGCATTGAATCCACAAGCTCCTACACCCTGCTTATTGTTGGGAATGTAAACAGATTCGACAGTGGCAAATACATACTAACTGTAGAAAACAGCTCAGGCAGCAAGTCTGCATTTGTCAATGTTAGAGTACTAGATACACCAGGCCCTCCACAGGATCTTAAGGTAAAGGAGGTCACTAAGACATCTGTCACATTGACATGGGATCCCCCTCTCCTTGATGGAGGCTCAAAAATAAAGAATTACATTGTAGAGAAGCGAGAATCAACAAGAAAAGCCTATTCTACTGTTGCAACAAACTGCCACAAGACCTCCTGGAAGGTAGACCAGCTTCAAGAAGGCAGCAGTTACTATTTTAGGGTTCTTGCAGAAAATGAATATGGCATTGGGCTGCCTGCTGAAACTGCAGAATCTGTGAAAGCATCAGAACGGCCTCTTCCTCCAGGAAAGATAACTCTGGTGGATGTCACAAGAAATAGCGTGTCACTCTCTTGGGAGAAACCAGAGCATGATGGAGGCAGTCGAATCCTAGGCTACATCGTAGAGATGCAAAGCAAAGGCAGTGATAAATGGGCCACGTGTGCCACAGTGAAAGTCACAGAAGCCACTATAACTGGACTGATCCAGGGTGAAGAATACTCTTTCCGTGTTTCAGCTCAGAATGAAAAGGGCATCAGTGATCCTCGCCAACTGAGTGTGCCAGTAATTGCCAAAGATCTTGTCATCCCACCAGCCTTCAAACTCCTATTCAATACATTCACTGTACTAGCAGGTGAAGACCTGAAAATTGACGTTCCATTCATTGGGCGCCCTACACCTACTGTAACCTGGCATAAAGATGATGTACCACTGAAGCAAACAACTCGAGTAAATGCAGAGATCACAGAAAACAGTTCACTACTGTCAATAAAGGAAGCCTGCCGAGAAGATGTTGGCCACTATGTAGTCAAACTGAGCAACTCAGCTGGTGAAGCTACTGAAACCCTTAATGTCATCGTTCTTGACAAACCAGGGCCTCCTACTGGACCAGTTAAAATGGATGAAGTGACAGCGGATAGTATTACGATTTCCTGGGAACCACCAAAGTATGATGGCGGAAGTTCTATCAACAATTACATTGTTGAGAAACGAGACACTTCCACAACCACCTGGCAAATTGTGTCAGCTACAGTTGCAAGGACAACAATAAAGGCTTCCAGATTAAAGACTGGATGTGAATATCAGTTTAGAATTGCAGCTGAAAACAGGTATGGGAAGAGTACCTACCTCAATTCGGAGCCTATTGTAGCCCAGTATCCATTCAAAGTCCCTGGTCCTCCTGGCACACCATTTGTCACACTCTCCTCAAGAGACAGCATGGAAGTGCAATGGAATGAGCCAGTCAATGACGGTGGGAGCAGAGTCATTGGCTATCATCTAGAACGCAAGGAGAGAAATAGCATCCTCTGGGTTAAGCTGAATAAGACACCTATTCCTCAAACCAAGTTTAAGACAACTGGTCTGGAAGAAGGCATTGAATATGAATTTAGAGTCTCTGCAGAGAACATTGTGGGTATCGGCAAGCCAAGTAAAGTCTCAGAATGTTATGTAGCTCGTGATCCATGTGACCCACCAGGACGGCCAGAGGCGATCATTGTCACAAGGAATTCTGTGACTCTTCAGTGGAAGAAGCCCACCTATGATGGTGGAAGCAAGATCACTGGTTACGTTGTCGAGAAGAAAGAATTACCTGATGGCCGCTGGATGAAAGCCAGTTTTACAAATATCATGGACACTCAGTTTGAAGTAACTGGCCTGGTTGAAGACCATAGATATGAGTTCCGGGTTATAGCTCGAAATGCTGCAGGAGTGTTTAGTGAGCCGTCAGAGAGCACAGGAGCCATAACAGCAAGAGATGAGATAGATCCACCTCGAATAAGCATGGATCCGAAGTACAAAGACACGATTGTGGTTCACGCTGGTGAGTCATTCAGGATTGATGCAGATATTTATGGCAAACCAATACCAACCACTCAGTGGATTAAAGGTGATCAGGAGCTCTTGAACACAGCTCGACTAGAAATAAAGAGCACAGACTTTGCCACAAGTCTCAGTGTAAAGGATGCGGTCCGTGTTGACAGTGGAAGTTACATACTGAAAGCCCAAAATGTGGCAGGAGAGAGATCGGTTACTGTGAATGTCAAGGTTCTTGACAGACCAGGGCCACCTGAAGGACCTATTGTGATATCAGGAGTTACTGCTGAAAAATGCACACTAGCTTGGAAACCGCCACTTCAGGACGGTGGGAGCGACATCATAAATTATATTGTGGAAAGGAGAGAAACCAGCCGCCTAGTTTGGACTGTGGTCGATGCTAATGTGCAAACTCTCAGCTGCAAGGTCACAAAGCTTCTTGAAGGCAATGAATATGTTTTCCGTGTAATGGCTGTGAACAAATACGGTGTTGGTGAACCTCTCGAATCTGAGCCAGTAATTGCCAAGAATCCATTTGTAGTGCCAGATGCCCCAAAAGCTCCAGAAGTCACCACAGTGACCAAGGACTCAATGATTGTGGTATGGGAACGGCCAGCATCTGATGGTGGCAGTGAAATTCTTGGATACGTTCTTGAAAAACGGGATAAGGAAGGCATTAGATGGACAAGATGCCACAAGCGACTGATTGGGGAGTTGCGTTTGAGAGTAACAGGACTCATAGAAAATCACAATTATGAATTCAGAGTCTCAGCTGAGAATGCTGCGGGACTTAGTGAACCAAGCCCTCCTTCTGCTTACCAAAAGGCTTGTGATCCTATTTACAAACCTGGACCTCCAAACAACCCCAAAGTCATGGATATTACCAGATCTTCAGTTTTCCTTTCTTGGAGCAAACCAATCTATGATGGAGGCTGTGAAATCCAAGGATACATTGTTGAAAAATGTGATGTGAGTGTTGGCGAATGGACAATGTGTACTCCACCAACTGGAATCAATAAAACAAATATAGAAGTAGAGAAGCTGTTGGAAAAACATGAATATAACTTCCGTATCTGCGCTGTGAATAAAGCTGGAGTCGGTGACCATGCCGATGTCCCTGGACCCGTTATAGTTGAAGAAAAACTGGAAGCACCAGACATTGACCTTGACCTCGAACTCAGGAAAATCATAAATATAAGGGCTGGTGGCTCCTTAAGGTTATTTGTTCCTATAAAGGGTCGTCCTACTCCAGAAGTTAAATGGGGGAAGGTGGATGGTGAAATCCGAGATGCAGCGATAATTGACAGCACCAGCAGCTTCACCTCTCTTGTTCTTGACAATGTCAACCGATATGATAGTGGAAAATACACGCTCACATTAGAAAACAGCAGTGGAACAAAGTCTGCCTTTGTTACTGTGAGAGTCCTGGACACACCAAGTCCACCTGTTAACCTGAAAGTCACAGAAATCACCAAAGACTCCGTATCGATTACCTGGGAACCTCCTCTGTTGGATGGGGGATCCAAAATTAAAAATTACATTGTTGAGAAACGCGAAGCCACAAGAAAATCTTATGCTGCCGTTGTCACAAACTGCCATAAGAGTTCTTGGAAGATCGATCAGCTCCAAGAGGGTTGCAGTTATTACTTCAGAGTCACAGCTGAGAATGAGTATGGTATCGGCCTTCCTGCCTGCACTGCTGATCCAATTAAGGTTGCAGAAGTCCCACAGCCTCCAGGAAAAATCACTGTAGACGATGTCACCAGAAACAGTGTCTCTCTGAGTTGGACAAAGCCTGAACATGACGGTGGCAGTAAAATCATTCAATACATTGTGGAAATGCAAGCTAAACACAGTGAGAAATGGTCAGAGTGTGCGCGAGTAAAGTCCCTTGAAGCAGTAATTACCAACCTAACTCAAGGAGAAGAATATCTCTTTAGAGTCGTTGCTGTAAATGAAAAGGGGAGAAGTGATCCTAGGTCCCTTGCAGTTCCAATAGTTGCCAAAGATCTGGTCATTGAGCCCGATGTAAAACCAGCATTCAGCAGTTACAGTGTACAGGTTGGCCAAGATTTGAAAATAGAAGTGCCAGTTTCTGGACGTCCCAAGCCAACCATTACCTGGACTAAAGATGGTCTTCCACTGAAGCAGACCACAAGAATCAATGTTGCTGATTCACTTGACCTCACCACACTCAGTATTAAAGAAACCCATAAGGATGATAGTGGGCACTATGAAATCACAGTTGCCAACGTTGTTGGTCAGAAAACCGCATCCATAGAAATTATCACTCTAGATAAACCTGATCCTCCAAAAGGACCTGTTAAATTTGATGAGGTCAGTGCTGAAAGTATTACATTATCTTGGAATCCTCCATTGTACACAGGGGGCTGCCAGATCACCAACTACATTGTTCATAAAAGAGATACAACCACCACAGTATGGGATGTTGTTTCTGCTACTGTTGCTAGAACCACACTCAAAGTGACCAAACTGAAAACTGGTACAGAGTACCAATTCAGAATATTTGCTGAAAACCGATATGGACAAAGCTTTGCCTTGGACTCTGAACCAATTGTAGCTCAATATCCCTACAAAGAACCAGGCCCTCCAGGCACACCATTTGTTACAGCCACTTCGAAAGACTCCATGGTCGTACAGTGGCATGAACCGATCAACAATGGTGGAAGCCCTATCATAGGTTATCACCTGGAGAGAAAGGAAAGAAATAGTATTCTGTGGACGAAAGTCAACAAAACTATTATTCACGACACACAGTTTAAAGCACTGAACCTTGAAGAAGGCATTGAGTACGAATTCAGAGTTTATGCCGAAAATATTGTTGGCGTGGGCAAAGCAAGCAAGAATTCTGAATGCTATGTAGCCAGAGACCCCTGTGACCCACCAGGAACCCCAGAAGCAATAATAGTTAAAAGAAATGAAATCACTTTACAGTGGACCAAACCTGTATACGACGGTGGAAGTATGATCACAGGCTACATCGTAGAAAAACGTGATTTGCCTGAGGGTCGCTGGATGAAAGCCAGCTTCACCAATGTCATCGAAACTCAATTTACTGTGTCAGGCCTTACTGAAGATCAAAGATATGAATTCAGAGTCATTGCAAAGAATGCAGCTGGTACAATGAGTAAACCCTCTGATAGTACCGGACCAATAACTGCCAAGGATGAGGTTGAGCTCCCAAGAATTTCAATGGATCCAAAATTCAGAGACACAATTGTGGTAAACGCTGGAGAAACATTCAGGCTTGAGGCTGATGTCCATGGAAAACCCCTACCCACCATTGAATGGTTAAGAGGTGATAAGGAAGTTGAAGAATCTGCTAGGTGTGAAATTAAGAACACAGATTTCAAGGCTTTACTTATTGTAAAGGATGCTATTAGAATTGATGGTGGACAGTATATCTTAAGAGCCTCCAATGTTGCAGGTTCTAAGTCATTCCCTGTAAATGTAAAAGTATTAGATAGACCAGGACCTCCAGAAGGGCCAGTCCAGGTTACTGGAGTCACCTGTGAAAAATGCACTTTAACATGGTCTCCACCACTTCAAGATGGTGGGAGTGACATCTCTCACTACGTTGTTGAAAAGCGAGAAACCAGTAGACTCGCATGGACTGTTGTTGCTTCGGAAGTCGTGACCAATTCTCTGAAAATTACCAAACTCCTAGAAGGGAACGAATATATTTTCCGCATAATGGCTGTCAACAAATATGGGGTTGGAGAGCCTTTGGAATCTGCACCAGTACTGATGAAAAATCCATTTGTGGTTCCTGGGCCACCTAAAAACTTGGAAGTCACAAACATTGCCAAGGACTCCATGACCGTCTGTTGGAACCGTCCAGACAGTGATGGTGGGAGTGAGATTACTGGTTATATTGTAGAGAAGAGAGACAGAAGTGGCATTCGATGGATAAAATGCAATAAACGCCGCGTTACAGACTTGCGTTTCAGAGTAACAGGATTAACAGAAGATCACGAGTATGAATTCAGAGTCTCCGCAGAAAATGCTGCTGGAGTCGGAGAACCAAGCCCAGCTACAGTTTATTATAAGGCTTGTGACCCTGTCTTCAAACCTGGACCACCCACTAACGCACACGTTGTAGACACCACTAAAAATTCAATTACTCTGGCCTGGGGCAAACCCATCTATGATGGTGGCAGTGAGGTCCTGGGATACATCATAGAAATCTGTAAAGCAGATGAGGAAGAATGGCAAATGGTTACCCCACAGACTGGACTGAAAGCCAATCGCTTTGAAATTTCAAAACTCATTGAACACCAAGAGTACAAAATAAGAGTGTGTGCCCTGAACAAAGTTGGTTTAGGTGAGGCTGCTTCAGTTCCTGGTACTGTGAAACCAGAAGATAAACTTGAAGCACCTGAACTTGATCTTGACTCTGAATTAAGGAAAGGAATTGTTGTCAGAGCTGGTGGATCTGCCAGGATTCACATTCCATTCAAAGGTCGTCCAACACCTGATATTACTTGGTCTCGAGAAGAAGGTGAATTCACAGATAAGGTCCAGATTGAAAAGGCAGTAAACTTCACCCAGCTGTCAATCGATAACTGTGATAGAAATGATGCTGGAAAATACATCGTCAAGTTAGAAAACAGCAGTGGAACCAAGACTGCTTTTGTAACTGTGAAAGTTCTTGACACTCCAGGACCACCCCAGAATTTGGCAGTCAAAGAAGTGAAGAAAGATTCTGCCGTTCTGGTATGGGAACCACCCATCATTGATGGGGGAGCAAAGGTCAAGAACTATGTTATTGACAAACGTGAGTCAACAAGAAAAGCGTATGCTAATGTGAGCAGTAAATGCAACAAAACAAGCTTTAAAGTTGAGAATCTTACAGAAGGAGCCATTTATTACTTTAGAGTGATGGCTGAAAATGAATTTGGGGTTGGCGTTCCAGTGGAAACCGTTGATGCCGTGAAAGCTGCTGAACCTCCTTCCCCACCAGGAAAGGTGACGCTCACTGATGTATCTCAGACCAGTGCATCGCTCATGTGGGAGAAACCTGAACATGATGGTGGTAGCAGAGTCCTGGGGTACGTTGTTGAAATGCAGCCCAAGGGAACTGAAAAATGGAGTGTTGTGGCTGAATCCAAAGTCTGCAATGCAGTTGTTACTGGTTTGAGTTCTGGACACGAATACCTGTTCCGGGTGAAGGCTTACAATGAGAAAGGGAAAAGTGATCCAAGAGTACTTGGTGTTCCTGTCATAGCCAAGGACTTGACTATACAGCCCAGCTTTAAGTTACCATTTAACACATACAGTGTACAAGCCGGAGAAGATCTTAAAATAGAAATTCCAGTGATAGGCCGGCCAAGACCTGAAATTTCTTGGGTCAAAGATGGTGAACCTCTGAGACAGACAACAAGAGTAAATGTTGAAGAAACAGCTACTTCAACAATTTTGCACATTAAAGAAAGTAGCAAAGATGATTTTGGAAAGTACACCATTACGGCAACAAATAGTGCAGGCACGGCAACAGAAAATCTCAGCATTATTGTTTTGGAAAAGCCTGGACCTCCAGTTGGGCCAGTTCGCTTTGATGAAATTAGCGCCGACTTTGTGGTTCTATCTTGGGAACCTCCAGCTTACACTGGTGGCTGCCAGATAAGCAACTACATTGTAGAGAAGCGAGACACCACCACCACCACCTGGCACGTTGTATCAGCCACAGTCGCAAGGACAACAATTAAAGTAACCAAACTAAAAACAGGCTCTGAGTACCAGTTTAGAATTTATGCTGAGAACAGGTATGGAAAAAGTACTTCCCTGGACTCTAAACCAGTTATTGTACAATATCCATTTAAAGAACCTGGACCACCGGGAACTCCTTTTGTAACATCAGTCTCCAAAGATCAGATGCTTGTGCAATGGCATGAGCCAGTTAATGACGGAGGCAGCAAAGTTATTGGCTACCATCTTGAACAGAAGGAAAAGAACAGCATTCTATGGGTCAAGGTAAATAAGACCCTCATTCAAGACACCAAATTCAAGACAACTGGGCTTGATGAAGGACTTGAGTATGAGTTCAAAGTTTCTGCTGAAAACATCGTTGGCATTGGCAAGCCTAGCAAAGTGTCCGAATGCTTTGTTGCACGTGATCCATGTGATCCCCCTGGTCGTCCTGAAGCCATTGTCATTACAAGAAACAATGTCACGCTGAAATGGAAGAAACCCGCCTATGATGGTGGTAGCAAAATAACAGGTTATATCGTAGAAAAGAAAGATCTACCTGATGGCCGTTGGATGAAAGCCAGTTTTACCAATGTATTAGAGACTGAATTTACAGTGAGTGGACTTGTAGAAGACCAGAGATATGAATTTAGAGTAATTGCAAGAAATGCAGCTGGCAACTTAAGTGAACCATCTGAAAGTAGTGGAGCCATTACTGCTAGAGATGAAATTGATGCACCAAATGCCTCACTGGATCCAAAATATAAAGACGTCATTGTTGTTCATGCTGGCGAGACTTTTGTTCTAGAAGCTGATATCCGCGGCAAACCTATACCCGATGTTGTTTGGCTGAAAGATGGAAAAGAGCTTGAAGAAACAACTGCCAGGATGGAAATTAAGTCCACTATTCAGAAAACAACTCTTGTTGTCAAAGATTGCATACGGACAGATGGAGGACAGTATGTTCTGAAACTCAGCAATGTCGGTGGTACCAAGTCTATACCAATCACTGTAAAGGTACTCGACAGGCCAGGACCACCCGAGGGGCCTCTGAAGGTTTCTGGAGTTACTGCAGAGAAGTGTTACCTGGCATGGAACCCACCTTTGCAAGATGGGGGTGCTAGTATTTCACATTACATCATTGAAAAGAGAGAGACTAGCAGACTTTCCTGGACCCAGGTTTCGACTGAAGTACAGGCCCTTAACTACAAAGTCACTAAACTTCTGCCTGGTAATGAGTACATATTCCGTGTCATGGCTGTGAATAAATACGGAATAGGAGAGCCCCTGGAATCTGAGCCTGTTATAGCCTGTAATCCTTATAAGCCACCCGGTCCTCCATCAACACCGGAAGTTTCAGCAATCACCAAAGATTCTATGGTAGTAACATGGGCACGCCCAGTGGATGATGGAGGAGCTGAAATTGAAGGCTACATTCTAGAAAAACGAGACAAGGAAGGCGTTAGATGGACCAAATGCAACAAGAAAACACTTACAGATCTCCGGTTCAGGGTAACTGGCCTTACTGAGGGCCATTCCTATGAATTCCGAGTTGCCGCGGAAAATGCAGCTGGTGTGGGTGAGCCTAGTGAGCCATCTGTTTTCTATCGTGCATGTGACGCCTTGTACCCACCAGGTCCACCAAGCAATCCAAAAGTGACAGACACATCGAGATCTTCAGTCTCCCTGGCTTGGAGTAAGCCAATTTATGATGGTGGCGCACCTGTTAAAGGCTATGTTATTGAGGCTAAAGAGGCAGCTGCTGATGAATGGACAACCTGCACTCCACCAACAGGAGTACAAGGAAAGCAGTTCACAGTGACCAAGCTTAAAGAAAATACCGAATATAATTTCCGTATTTGTGCCTTCAATTCTGAAGGTGTAGGTGAACCTGCCACTATCCCTGGTTCAGTTGTTGCTCAGGAAAGGGTAGAACCACCAGAAATAGAACTTGATGCTGATCTCAGAAAGGTAGTCATTCTGCGTGCAAGTGCTACTTTACGCTTATTTGTCACTATCAAAGGTCGACCAGAACCTGAAGTTAAATGGGAGAAAGCTGAAGGCATTCTCACTGACAGAGCCCAGATTGAGGTGACCAGCTCATATACAATGTTGGTCATCGACAATGTTACCAGATTTGACAGTGGTCGGTATAATCTGACATTAGAAAATAACAGTGGCTCCAAAACAGCTTTCGTCAACGTCAGAGTTCTTGACTCACCAAGTGCCCCTGTGAATTTGACTGTAAAAGAAGTGAAGAAAGACTCGGTAATATTGTCCTGGGAACCACCACTTATTGATGGTGGAGCTAAGATTACAAACTACATCGTTGAAAAACGAGAAACTACAAGAAAAGCCTATGCTACTGTTACAAACAACTGCACTAAGAATACATTCAAAATTGAAAACCTACAAGAAGGATGTTCTTACTACTTCCGAGTTTTGGCTTCCAACGAATACGGGATTGGCTTGCCAGCTGAAACGACTGAACCTGTTAAAGTGTCTGAACCACCCCTCCCACCTGGAAGAGTAACTCTCATTGATGTGACCCGTAATACAGCTATAATTAAGTGGGAGAAACCAGAAAGTGACGGTGGCAGCAAAATCACTGGCTATGTGGTCGAAATGCAGACTAAAGGAAGTGAAAAATGGAGCACTTGCACACACGTTAAGACGCTAGAAGCAACTATATCTGGCCTAACTGCAGGAGAAGAGTATGTCTTCAGAGTCTCTGCAGTTAATGAAAAAGGAAGAAGCGATCCAAGACAACTTGGAGTGCCAGTGATTGCAAGGGATATTGAAATAAAGCCTTCAGTTGAGCTTCCTTTCCATACTTTCAATGTAAAGGCTAGAGACCAACTTAAGATTGATGTACCATTCAAAGGCAGACCTCAAGCTACTGTAAGCTGGAAAAAAGATGGTCAGACTCTTAGAGAAACAACTAGAGTCAATGTTTCTTCTTCAAAGACAGTAACATCACTGACTATTAAGGAAGCCTCAAAGGAAGATGTTGGAACTTATGAACTAACTGTTTCAAACAGCGCCGGATCCATAACAGTTCCTATTACTGTAGTTGTCCTTGACAAACCAGGACCACCAGGACCTATCCACATTGATGAGGTTAGTTGTGACAATGTAACCATTTCTTGGAATCCTCCAGAATATGACGGTGGTTGCCAAATTAGCAACTACATCGTTGAGAAGAGAGAAACCACTTCTACAACATGGCACGTGGTCTCACAAGCAGTTGCAAGAACATCTATTAAAATAGTCCGTCTGACAACAGGAAGTGAGTATCAGTTCCGTGTCTGCGCGGAAAACCGCTATGGAAAGAGCTCCTACAGTGTATCTTCAGCTATTGTTGCGGAGTATCCATTCAGTCCGCCAGGTCCTCCTGGTACCCCTAAAGTTGTTCATGCCACAAAGTCCACCATGGTCGTAAGCTGGCAGGTGCCAGTTAACGATGGAGGAAGTCGAGTCATTGGCTATCACCTTGAATATAAAGAAAGAAGCAGCATTCTTTGGTCGAAAGCAAATAAGATCCTCATTGCTGATACTCAGATGAAGGTCTCTGGTCTTGATGAAGGACTGATGTATGAGTACCGTGTATACGCTGAGAATATTGCTGGGATCGGTAAATGCAGTAAGTCTTGTGAACCAGTCCCTGCCAGAGATCCTTGTGACCCTCCTGGACAACCTGAAGTTACAAATATCACGAGAAAATCAGTGTCACTTAAATGGTCTAAACCACATTATGATGGTGGAGCTAAGATCACAGGATACATTATTGAACGTAGAGAACTGCCGGATGGCCGCTGGCTGAAGTGCAACTTTACTAACGTACAGGAAACATTCTTTGAAGTAACTGAACTAACTGAAGATCAGCGCTATGAATTCCGAGTTTTTGCAAAGAATGCCGCTGATTCAGTTAGCGAGCCATCCGAATCCACCGGACCTATTACAGTTAAAGACGATGTTGAGGCTCCAAGAATTATGATGGATGTCAAGTTCCGAGATGTCATTGTTGTCAAAGCTGGAGAAGTCCTTAAGTTAGATGCAGACGTTGCAGGCCGACCTTTGCCGGTCATCTCCTGGGCCAAGGATGGTGTAGAAATTGAAGAAAGAGCAAGAACAGAAATTGTTTCAACAGACAACCACACTGTGCTAACAGTAAAGGACTGTGTAAGACGTGACACTGGGCAGTATGTACTCACAGTCAAGAATGTTGCCGGAACTCGGTCTATGGCAGTTAACTGTAAGGTACTTGATAAGCCTGGCCCACCAGCAGGACCACTTGAAATAAATGGCCTCACTTCTGAGAAATGCTCTCTTTCCTGGGGACGTCCCCAAGAAGATGGTGGTGCTGATATTGACTATTACATCGTAGAAAAACGTGAAACAAGCCGTCTCGCGTGGACAATATGTGAAGGAGAGTTAAGGACGACATCCTGTAAAGTAACGAAGTTGCTCAAAGGCAATGAGTACATATTTAGAGTAACCGGTGTTAATAAATACGGTGTTGGTGAGTCCCTGGAGAGTGTGGCTGTGAAGGCACTGGATCCATTTACAGTTCCAAGTCCACCCACATCTTTGGAAATTACATCTGTGACCAAAGATTCCATGACCCTTTGCTGGTCGAGACCTGAGAGTGACGGAGGCAGTGAGATCTCTGGATATATCATTGAAAGACGGGAGAAAAACAGCCTACGGTGGGTGCGTGTAAACAAAAAACCAGTTTATGATCTGAGAGTGAAAGCAACAGGACTTCGGGAAGGATGTGAATACGAATATCAGGTTTATGCTGAAAATGCTGCTGGCCTAAGTCTTCCGAGTGAAACCTCTCCCTTAATTCGGGCACAAGACCCAGAGTTCTTACCATCTCCTCCATCTAAACCCAAAATCGTGGACTCGGGCAAAACTAGCATAACTATTGGCTGGGTGAAGCCCTTGTTTGATGGTGGGGCCCCAGTAACTGGATACACTGTGGAATACAAGACATCTGATGAAACAGACTGGAAAACTGCCATTCAGAGCCTAAGAGGCACAGAATATACAATCAGTGGACTAACGACAGGAGCTGAATATGTTTTCAGAGTAAGATCTGTCAATAAGGTCGGTGCTAGTGATCCCAGTGATAGCTCTGACCCTCAGGTAGCAAAGGAAAGGGAAGAAGAACCTGTATTTGATATTGACAGTGAAATGAGGAAGACCTTGATTGTCAAGGCTGGTTCCTCGTTTACCATGACTGTGCCTTTCCGAGGAAGACCGGTACCCAGTGTCCTGTGGAGCAAACCAGACTCTGACCTTCGCACAAGAGCCTACATCGATTCCACAGACTCTCGGACATCACTCACCATTGAAAATGCCAACAGAAGTGATTCTGGAAAATACACTTTAACAATTCAGAACGTCCTGAGTGCTGCTTCACTGACCTTCGTTGTCAAAGTGCTAGATTCCCCAGGTCCTCCAGCTGCTATTTCTGTACAAGATGTAACCAAAGAGTCGGCAGTGTTATCCTGGGATGTTCCTGAAAACGATGGTGGGGCACCAGTGAAAAACTACCACATAGAAAAACGTGAGGCCAGCAAGAAAGCTTGGGTCTCTGTGACCAACAACTGTAACCGCCTCTCCTACAAAGTTACCAACTTACAAGAGGGGGCTATTTACTACTTCAGAGTCTCTGGAGAAAACGAGTTTGGTGTTGGCATCCCTGCTGAAACGAAGGAAGGAGTAAAAATAACAGGTACGTTTTAAGAACAAGGAAAATCAGTATTAATTTCATTACAATAGCGTGAATCACTCTGATCAGTCATTATTTAATCTTAAATGCTTTGGTTTACACCCTAAAATAGTCACATTATAGCACATCTCTAGTAGACAAAGTTTTTTAGTGATTACAAAAATAGAAATTTGTGTAACTAGAAATTCAACATAAATTGAAATTAAGTATAATTGAATATAACTGAATATCTATGCACGTGCAGAAACCATTATGATGAAGTTTCTTGCAAGATTTTTTATCTTATTCCTCCTTTCCATGCACATGGATTTGAGATAAGTCTTATTTAATCTGGTCACTTGAAATTTAATTTGAATGTGAATGCTATAGTATGTAACAACGTAGCTTGTGTAAGCTTTGGTTGGTTCAGGAACCAAACTGATCATATGAAAAAAATCAGATGCAATGTACATATATGGCTTTCATTTAAAAGTTTGCTTTTGACAATGTATGAAGAATGCACTTGAAAATTATAATTCTTCCCTTTCTTTTGACACTTTATTTTCTTAGAAAAACCAAGCCCTCCTGAAAAACTTGGAGTAACAAGTGTATCCAAAGATAGTGTTTCCCTGATGTGGTTGAAGCCCGAACATGATGGTGGAAGCAGAATTGTTCACTATGTTGTTGAAGCACTAGAAAAAGGACAGAAAAACTGGGTTAAATGTGCAGTGGTAAAGTCAACCCATCATGTTGTCTCTGGCCTGAGGGAGAATTCGGAATACTTCTTCCGAGTCTTTGCTGAAAATCAAGCTGGCCTGAGTGACCCAAGAGAGCTGCTGCTTCCTGTTCTTGTTAAGGAGCAGCTAGGTACGTCTGATTTTACACAGAGGCAAGATGATTTGCATGGATTTAAGTTAATATTTAGAAAGTCTTTTTCACCTTCATTTCTCTTACTGTTATTTTTCAGAACCACCTGAAATTGATATGAAGAATTTCCCAAGTCACACTGTATATGTTAGAGCTGGTTCCAATCTGAAAGTGGACATTCCAATTTCTGGGAAGCCACTGCCCAAAGTGACCTTATCAAGAGATGGCATGCCCCTGAAGGCAACCATGAGATTTAATACTGAAATCACTGCCGAGAACCTGACCATCAATCTCAAAGAGAGCGTTGCAGGTGATGCAGGAAGGTATGAGATCACTGCTGCCAACTCCACTGGAACAACCAAAGCTTTCATTAACATCGTCGTGCTGGACAGGCCTGGTCCTCCCACTGGCCCTGTTGCTATTAGTGATATAACGGAACAAAGTGTGACTCTCAAGTGGGAGCCACCTAAATACGATGGCGGAAGTCAAGTTACCAACTACATCGTACTCAAGAGAGAAACAAGCACCGCAGTATGGACTGAAGTGTCAGCAACGGTGGCCAGAACCACAATTAAAATCATGAAACTGACCACAGGAGAGGAATACCAATTCCGCATTAAAGCAGAAAACCGCTTTGGCATCAGTGACCACATAGATTCAGCTTGTGTGGTTGTCAAACTACCCTATAGTAAGTTGTCAAACTTTTCAAAGATTTAAGAGTTTTATTTACCGTAGTGTTTTAAATGTTTGCATGAATTATGGGAATTTTTTTTTCCTCCTGTTTAGCAACACCTGGACCACCATCTACACCTTGGGTCTCTAATGTTACTCGAGAAAGCATCACAGTGGGCTGGCATGAGCCAGTGTCCAATGGAGGCAGTGCAGTCACAGGCTATCACCTGGAAATGAAGGACAGAAATAGCATTCTATGGCAAAAAGTCAACAAATTGCTCATCCGTACAACTCACTTCAAAGTCTCAACAATCAGTGCCGGACTTATCTATGAATTCAGGGTGTATGCAGAAAACGCTGCAGGAATTGGAAAACCCAGCCATGCTTCTGATCCAGTCTTGGCCATTGATGCCTGTGGTATGTATTTGTCATGAGAAAAGACAGTTCTAATAACTTAAAATTGCAAGTCTTATTTCTGCAAAGCAAAATAAACTGACATATATTCTGCTAATACATTTCCTCTTATTACCACAGAACCCCCAAGAAATGTTCGTATCACTGATATTTCAAAGAACTCTGTCAGCCTTTCATGGCAACAACCAGCTTTCGATGGAGGAAGCAAGATTACAGGCTACATTGTGGAAAGACGTGACCTTCCAGATGGCAGATGGGCCAAGGCCAGCTTCACCAATGTTATTGAGACTCACTTCGTTGTCTCTGGTTTGACTCAGAACTCCCAGTATGAATTCCGCGTCTTTGCTAGGAATGCCGTCGGTTCCATCAGCAACCCATCTGAGGTTGTGGGCCCCGTTACCTGCATTGATTCTTATGGTAAGCAGTTTTAGCACTCTGAATCTCAACAGCCAGCTGACTCCACATTACCCCCTCACTCTCATAACTTTTACCATGTGCCTTAATTAAGTTTACGGAAAGAATTAGGAACTAACTGGGAGTGTTAGGAATATTCCTTAACCTCTCTGGACTTCTTGGCTTAGCTGTAACAGTTTATTGTGGAGGTTTGTACTGAAGGTTATTGAAGAGCCATTCCAACTCCAACCTTTTGTGAGTGATGATAAAGTTGGTGCTTTAATTATATTTTAAATGATCAAAGTCAGTAATGAAAAACAGGATTGAATCCCCAGAAATATTGGTCTTTAGTGAAAGACTAAGCACTGACTTTGATGATGATAGTATTAGCAGCAGTTAACACTTCTTAGGTAATACTTATTAATTCTCTCCCTTAGTTCTAACAGTCCTCAGATTAGCCCATTTTACTGAAGAGAAACTGAGATTTAGAGCACCTAAGAAATTTTTCCAGGGAAAAGCAGCTCATTAGTGATGGAGTGGGGGTTCAAATGGTTAGTCTACAGAGCCCTCTCTACATTACTGTCAGTCCAAAACGCATATCTTCAACCATTCTGGAAAGTAAGTGACATAGTCAACAGTAGTTGAAAACTAAAATGTCAGAGAGTTAGGTACCCTGGGACATCTTTTGTAAAAGTTTTCCACTTTCAAGGAGGAAATCCAGCCACTAGCATGTCTGGGGAAAGTATCCACTCCCATTCTCTTGCTAAGAATCCCAAGGCTACTCTTTAAAAAGAAAAAAAAAAAAAAGACTTATTTATTTATTTGAAAAGAAGAGTTACAGAGAGGCAAAGGCACAGGCAGAGAGAGAGGGGGCTTCCATCTGCTGGTTCACTCCCCAGATAGCTGCAATGGCCGGAGCTAAACACTGTAATGAAAGAAAATGTAAAATACACCATCTTCACTGATGTTCTCACTACCACATTCCATTTCACCACTGGAATAAAATACCTAATAGACTTTAAATTACATTTAAAAGGCACTTAATGTGCAATTAGTACAGTGTCACTGGGAGTACAGAGCTTATTCACATTCTTCCACATCTGAGATAGAAAGAGGGTTTGTAAAATGTAAATATTTAAAATAGCTAAATAGGATCAGAACTACTCTGTGTATATGTGTGTATAATTTAATAAGGACCAATGATCTGATTTTGACACTATGGCAACAATGATTTTTTTCATCCTTGTAATATTTTAAATATCTCCCATCTGTGTTTCTTGCAGGTGGACCTGTAATTGATTTGCCTCTAGAATACACAGAAGTTGTTAAATACAGAGCAGGTACATCTGTGAAGCTCAGAGCTGGCATCTCTGGCAAACCTGAGCCTACAATTGAGTGGTACAAAGATGATAAAGAATTACAAACCAATGCACTGGTGTGTGTGGAAAATACCACTGACCTTGCATCCATACTCATCAAAGATGCTACTCGCCTTAACAGCGGATGCTATGAATTAAAACTAAGGAATGCCATGGGCTCAGCCTCAGCCACCATCAGAGTGCAGATCCTTGGTGAGTGCTAAATACAGACTAATGTCATATTTTCTCTGCTTAAAGCTTAGCCTTTTACATTACTAGTCTTTTCCAAAATACTAACATACTATTTCACTCTTTGTCAGACAAACCGGGACCTCCAGGTGGACCAATTGAATTCAAGACCGTCACTGCGGAAAAGATAACCCTTCTCTGGCGGCCGCCAGCTGACGATGGCGGTGCAAAAATCACTCACTACATCATAGAGAAGCGTGAGACAAGCCGTGTTGTGTGGTCTATGGTGTCGGAAAATTTGGAAGAGTGCATCATTACAACCACCAAGATTATCAAAGGAAATGAATATATCTTCCGAGTCCGAGCTGTGAACAAATATGGAATCGGCGAGCCACTGGAATCTGACCCAGTTGTGGCCAAGAATGCTTTTGGTAAGTGTGATTGCATAAGAAAACTGAAACAAAACACATGGAAATTTTTAAAAAATAAATATAATTATTGTAGCCCATGAATATGTTTTCTTAAGATGATTTTCCTTTGTATCACATATTGTCTTGTTGCCATCCTTTTCATAAGGTGGAAAATATAAGCATAATAAATGAAACTAACAATCATGCATAGAATTTGAAAATCAAAAGAATTTGTCAGTAACATTGATCCTTTGAAACTCATTTATCTTGTCCTTTCTAAATAGTTACACCTGGACCACCAAGCATACCAGAGGTGACAAAGATCACTAAGAATTCAATGACTGTTGTGTGGAATAGGCCAATTGTAGATGGTGGTAATGAAATAAGTGGCTATTTCCTTGAAAAACGAGATAAGAAGAGTCTAGGATGGTTTAAAGTGCTAAAGGAGACAATCCGTGACACCAGACAGAAAGTGACAGGACTTACAGAAAACAATGACTACCAGTACCGAGTCTGTGCCCTAAATGCCGCTGGCCAGGGTCCATTTTCTGAACCATCCGACTTCTACAAGGCTGCTGATCCTATCGGTAAGTGCCCATGTATACCACATTCTCCACCTATGTCTTCTTTTGTATGACTAAATTGTACATGATTGTGTAATTACCATATTGTTCATGGCCATTCTAGATCCTCCAGGGCCACCTGCTAAGATAAGGATTGCAGATTCAACTAAGTCATCCATCACTTTGAGCTGGAGTAAACCTGTATATGATGGGGGCAGTGCTGTTACTGGATATGTTGTCCAGATGAGAAAAGAAGAAGAAGAGGAATGGACTATCGTCTCTACTAAAGGAGAAGTCAGAACTACAGAATATGTGGTATCGAACCTCACGCCTGGAGTGAACTACTACTTCCAGGTAGCCGCAGTAAACTGTGCTGGTCAAGGAGAACCTATAACGATGACAGAACCTGCACAAGCTAAAGATATACTCGGTATGTACCTACTCATGTGATTATATTTAAGTTTTTCTATTAGAGTACTTTCAGGAAATCACTCATCATCTTGCTTTTAAAATTCACTGTGTATGTCCATTTTGTCTCTACAGAGGAACCAGAGATTGACCTCGATGTGGCTCTCAGAACCTCTATTATCGCTAAAGCTGGTGAAGATGTGCAAGTGTTGATTCCCTTTAAAGGCAGACCTCCACCTACTGTCACATGGAGAAAAGATGAGAAGAATCTTGGTACTGATGCCAGATACAGCATTCAAAACACTGATTCATCTTCATTACTCATTATTCCTCAAGTTACTCGCAATGATACAGGAAAATATATCCTGACAATAGAAAATGGAGTTGGTCAAGCAAAGTCTTCAACCGTGAGTGTTAAAGTGCTTGATACACCAGCTGCCTGCCAGAAACTACAGGTTAAACATGTTTCCCGAGGCACAGTTACTTTGTTCTGGGATCCTCCCCTCATTGATGGTGGATCGCCCATAATTAACTACGTCATTGAAAAGAGAGATGCCACCAAGAGAACGTGGTCTTCCGTGTCACACAAGTGTTCCAGTACATCCTTTAAGATCATGGATTTGTCAGAGAAAACTCCATTCTTCTTCAGAGTTCTTGCAGAAAATGAAATTGGAATTGGAGAACCCTGTGAAACTACAGAGCCAGTGAAGGCTGCAGAAGTACCAGCTCCTATTAGAGATCTCTCGATGAAAGATTCAACAAAGACATCTGTTACCTTAAGCTGGACCAAACCTGACTTTGATGGTGGTAGTGTCATCACAGACTACGTTGTGGAAAGGAAAGGCAAAGGTGAACAAACGTGGTCATATGCTGGCATAACCAAGACATGTGAAATTGAGATTGGACAACTTAAAGAACAGTCCGTTCTGGAATTCAAAGTGTGTGCCAAAAATGAAAAAGGGCTGAGTGACGGTGTCACAATTGGGCCACTTACAGTGAAAGAGCTTGTAATTACACCTGAAGTTGATCTGTCAGAAATCCCTGGTGCACAAATTGCTGTGAGAATTGGCCATAATGTGCACCTTGAATTACCTTACAAAGGGAAACCCAAACCATCTATCAGTTGGCTGAAAGATGGTCTGCCATTGAAAGAAAGTGAGTATGTTCGTTTCAGTAAAACCGAAAACAAAATCACACTGAGTATTAAGAATGTCAAGAAGGAGCATGGAGGAAAATACACCATTATCCTTGACAATGCAGTCTGTAGAGTTGCATCCCCCATTACCATCATCACTCTCGGCCCACCATCGAAACCCAAAGGACCCATTCGATTTGATGAGATCAAGGCTGACAGCGTCATCATGTCCTGGGATGTGCCAGAAGATGATGGAGGGGGAGAAATCACCTGTTACAGCATTGAGAAGAGGGAGGCGTCACAAACTAACTGGAAGATGGTGTGTTCAAGTGTTGCCAGGACAACTTTCAAAGTTCCTAATCTGGTCAAAGATGCAGAATACCAGTTTAGAGTAAGGGCAGAAAACAGATATGGAGTCAGCGAACCACTTGTCTCTAGCATTATTGTGGCAAAACACCAGTTCAGGATTCCAGGCCCCCCGGGAAAGCCAGTCATATACAACGTGACTTCTGATGGCATGTCACTAACTTGGGATGCTCCAGTTTACGACGGTGGTTCAGAAGTTACTGGATTCCACGTGGAAAAGAAAGAAAGAAATAGCATCCTCTGGCAGAGAATTAACATGTCACCAATATCTGGAAGAGAATATAGAGCCACTGGACTAATAGAAGGCCTGGATTACCAATTCCGTGTATATGCTGAAAATTCAGCTGGCCTAAGCTCACCGAGTGACCCAAGCAAATTCACCCTAGCTGTTTCCCCAGTAGGTAAGTGGTTATTATCCAAATATATTTAATTTGGCAAATGAACATGTTGGAAAGAATAAAATCAGACACTGCTTTTCTCCCCTGTATACCTTCTCCCATATCTTCTTGTTGCTAGAGAACAAGTCTTCTAAAGCAAGGGAAATGAAAACTATGAAACAAAGTTGAAAATAATGGCTATGAGATGGTGGATTTATTTTTCTTCTACTCATAAGATTAAGGGCTAGTGATGCATGTAACTTCCTTATGATTTTGCAGACCCACCTGGAACTCCCGACTACATTGATGTTACCCGGGAAACCATCACACTTAAATGGAACCCACCATTGCGTGATGGAGGCAGTAAGATCGTGGCCTACAGCATTGAGAAGCGGCAAGGAGATGATCGCTGGGTTAGATGCAACTTCACCGACGTCAGTGAATGTCAGTACACAGTTACAGGACTTAGTCCTGGAGATCGATATGAGTTCAGAATAATTGCAAGAAATGCTGTTGGAACTATAAGCCCGCCCTCACAGTCTTCTGGCATTATTATGACGAGAGACGAAAATGGTGAGCATTTACAACTGATTTTCAAAGTGACTAAGGATCTTTACATTCTTAAAAATTACTTTTGGCCCCAGAGTCTGCAAAACAGGAACAGATTACAGCGTACACAAGGTTGCCATGTGTATCAATTAGTTCTTTTTTGCTTTCATTTGAAGAGAATAAAAAAATGCAATTGGCCTCTTTTTACCATGTCTATTATTTTTGCTCCATTCCTATAGAAAAAGCATGCAATCAGGTTTTAGCTTTGTATTTTTAGCCATTTATAATAAATGAAGGAAAAGGTCCATCTCTATAGAAGTTATTCAGTTACAACAAATATTCAACAACACATTCATCCCCTTGCTTGAATGCAGCTTACGACTTGTTGCAGGAATGTGTTTGAATATGCAGCAGTATTAGAAACGAAATGGTCTGTAAGTGTGTTGTATCTCTTTTTACAAATGCTAATACAAAAATAATAACATGACAGACATAATAAAGCGAATGCTCTACCCCATAGTACAAATTCTCCATTATCAAGATAGGCTTTGAGTGCAGAGTACAAGTCCTTACCCCTCCAGGTTTTCTATGTGGCACTAAGGAAAGGTATGTTTGTAAAGGTATTAAGCAAACTAATACATTCTACTTCTTTTATAGTTCCACCAACGGTAGAGTTTGGTCCTGAATACTTTGACGGTCTCACTATTAAGTCTGGAGAGAGCCTTAGAATTAAAGCTTTGGTACAAGGACGGCCAGTACCTCGGGTAACTTGGTTCAAAGATGGAGTAGAAATCGAAAAGAGGATGAATATGGAAATAACTGATGTACTTGGATCCACCAGCCTCTTTGTCAGAGATGCTACTCGGGACCATCGTGGCATATATACAGTGGAAGCCAAAAATGTATCAGGTTCCACCAAAGCAGACATTACAGTCAAAGTACAAGGTACTTTTAAAACAGATTCTTAGTGTTATAATTTATGGGACTTGGATGTGAGCTATGCCTTAACTGTGTTTTAATGGACAAAGGAAACTCACTCTGGAAACGTCTCTTACAGATACACCAGGAAAAGTGGTTGGGCCAATAAGATTCACCAACATTACAGGGGAGAAGATGACATTGTGGTGGGATGCTCCACTCAACGACGGCTGTTCTCCCATCACTCACTACATCATTGAAAAACGAGAAACCAGCAGACTTGCTTGGGCACTAATAGAGGATAAATGTGAAGCCCACAGTTACACTGCCATTAAACTAATAACTGGCAATGAATATCAATTCCGTGTTTCTGCAGTTAACAAGTTTGGCGTTGGCAGGCCACTTGATTCTGACCCAGTCATTGCTCAAATACAATACAGTAAGTTTCCATCTTTATCAAGTGGTATTCTCCATGCAATTTACTTTACATGCAAATGTGGCTAATTGGTTTGGGTTTCTTTTTTCTTTTCTTTTCTTTTTTTTTTTTTTAACATTTTACAGCTGTTCCTGATGCCCCTGGCACTCCAGAACCTAGCAATGTAACAGGCAATAGCATTACCCTGACCTGGGCAAGGCCAGAATCAGATGGTGGCAATGAAATTCAACAATATATCCTTGAAAGGAGAGAAAAGAAAAGCACGAGATGGGTGAAAGTGATCAGCAAACGACCAATCTCTGAGACAAGATTCAAAGTGACCGGTCTGACGGAAGGCAATGAGTATGAATTCCACGTCATGGCTGAGAATGCCGCGGGAATAGGACCTGCAAGTGACATCTCAAGACTCATTAAATGCAGAGAGCCCGTCAGCCCACCAAGTGCTCCCTCAGTGGTCAAAGTGACGGACACATCTAAGACAACCGTGAGTTTAGAATGGGCCAAGCCAGTCTTTGATGGTGGCATGGAAATCATTGGGTATATTATAGAGATGTGCAAAGCTGACTTAGGAGACTGGCACAAGGTGAATGCAGAGACATGTGTGAAGACAAGATACACAGTCACTGATCTACAAGCAGGTGAAGAGTACAAATTCCGAGTTAGTGCTATCAATGGTGCTGGGAAAGGAGACAGCTGTGAAGTGACTGGCACAATTAAAGCCATTGACCGATTATCAGCTCCTGAGTTAGACATCGATGCAAACTTCAAGCAGACACATATTGTTAGAGCTGGGGCCAGTATTCGCCTCTTCATTGCCTACCAGGGTAGACCTACTCCTACAGCTGTGTGGAGCAAAGCAGACTCCAACCTTAGCATTCGGGCTGATATCCATACAACAGACTCCTTCAGCACCCTCACTGTGGAAAACTGCAACAGAAATGATGCCGGGAAATATACCCTTACAGTGGAAAACAACAGCGGGAGCAAGTCCATCACATTCACCGTGAAGGTCCTGGACTCCCCAGGCCCACCTGGTCCAATTACCTTCAAGGACGTGACCCGGGGCTCTGCTACACTGCTCTGGGATGCCCCTCTCCTCGATGGTGGTGCCCGAATCCATCACTATGTGGTAGAGAAACGAGAAGCAAGTCGGCGTAGCTGGCAGACTGTCAGTGAGAAATGCACTCGTCAGATCCTCAAGGTCAGTGACCTAGCAGAAGGCGTCCCATACTATTTCCGTGTTTCTGCAGAAAACGAGTATGGTGTTGGTGAGCCATATGAAATGCCAGAGCCAATGGTAGCCACAGAACAGCCTGCTCCACCTAAGAGACTTGACGTCATTGACACGAGCAAATCCTCTGCAGTCTTAGCTTGGCTTAAACCTGACCATGATGGAGGCAGCCGGATCACTGGCTACCTGCTTGAAATGAGACAAAAGGGATCTGACTTCTGGGTTGAAGCTGGTCACACCAAACAGCTCACTTTCACAGTGGAACGCCTCGTTGAGAACACAGAATATGAATTCCGTGTAAAGGCCAAGAACAACGCTGGCTATAGTGAACCCAGGGAAGCATTCTCTTCTGTCATCATAAAAGAACCTCAAATTGAGCCTACTGCTGATCTCACAGGAATTACTAATCAGCTCATAACTTGCAAAGCAGGAAGCCCATTTACCATTGATGTACCAATCAGTGGCCGTCCTGCACCCAGAGTGACATGGAAACAGGAAGAAATGAGGCTGAAGGAGACAGACCGAGTGAGCATCACAACAACAAAAGACAGAACCACTCTGACCATAAAGGACAGCATGAGAGGCGACTCTGGAAGATACTTCTTGACCCTGGAGAATACAGCTGGTGTTAAAACCTTTACCATCACTGTTGTGGTCATTGGAAGACCAGGCCCAGTAACCGGCCCCATCGAGGTCTCATCTGTCTCAGCCGAATCATGTGTCCTGTCATGGTCTGAACCTAAAGATGACGGAGGCACCGAAATCACTAATTACATCGTTGAGAAACGTGAGTCAGGTACAACTGCCTGGCAGCTTGTCAATTCCAGTATCAAGCGCACTCAGATTAAAGTCACCCATCTCACAAAGTACATGGAATATTCATTCCGGGTCAGTTCAGAGAATAGATTTGGCGTCAGCAAGCCTCTGGAATCAGCGCCAATAATTGCTGAGCATCCATTTGGTAAGAAAACTAAAAATCAGATTTCAAAGTATCTATTATTAAATATTTCCACTACATTTTCTAAAACTATATTCATATTTGACACCTTTGTATTTTAGTCCCACCAAGTGCTCCTACTAGACCAGAGGTCTACCACGTATCTGCAACTACCATGTCTATTCGTTGGGAAGAGCCCTACCATGATGGTGGCAGTAAAATCATTGGCTACTGGGTTGAGAAGAAAGAACGTAACACCATTCTTTGGGTGAAAGAAAACAAAATACCATGCTTGGAGTGCAACTACAAAGTCACAGGTTTAGTAGAAGGCCTGGAATATCAGTTCAGAACCTACGCACTCAATGCTGCAGGTGTCAGCAAAGCCAGTGAAGCTTCAAGACCCATAATGGCTCAAAACCCAGTTGGTATGTATTAGTTTAAGGTATTTTTTTGTTGTTATTAATGGTAGTCGTAGAATTGAGAGCTGTATTTTTTAACCTTACCTTTGTATCCCTTCTAGATGCACCAGGCAGACCAGAAGTGACAGATGTCACGAGATCAACAGTCTCATTGATTTGGTCTGCCCCAGTGTATGATGGAGGCAGCAAAGTTGTGGGCTACATCATAGAGCGTAAGCCAGTCAGTGAGGTTGGAGATGGTCGCTGGCTGAAGTGCAACTACACCATTGTATCTGACAATTTCTTCACCGTGACTGCTCTCAGTGAAGGAGACACTTACGAATTCCGTGTGTTGGCCAAGAACGCAGCAGGTGTAATTAGCAAAGGGTCAGAATCCACCGGCCCCGTCACATGCCGAGATGAATATGGTAAGAAATTTTCCACAACATGTGTCAATTTCACATTTTTCACAATGTGTGTGAAAAATCAACTGATACTCATATTTATTTTGCCTGTTAACAGCTCCACCCAAGGCTGAGCTGGATGCCAGATTACATGGTGACCTGGTTACCATCAGAGCAGGTTCCGATCTTGTTCTTGATGCTGCGGTTGGTGGCAAACCTGAACCTAAAATTATCTGGACCAAAGGAGACAAGGAACTAGATCTCTGTGAGAAAGTGTCACTGCAATACACTGGCAAACGAGCAACTGCTGTGATCAAGTTCTGTGACAGAAGTGACAGTGGAAAATACACTTTAACAGTGAAGAATGCCAGTGGGACCAAGGCTGTGTCTGTCATAGTCAAAGTTCTCGGTAAAGCCCATTAAATGTTCTCGCATCTTCATAGCATTTCCAAGTACAAGCAGACAGAAAAATGGTCTTCATCATGGCTTCTCATTACACCTCTTTCAGATTCCCCTGGCCCATGTGGAAAACTCACTGTCAGCAGAGTCACAGAGGAGAAATGCACTTTGGCTTGGAGCCTTCCTCAGGAAGATGGGGGAGCAGAAATAACTCACTACATCGTGGAAAGACGCGAGACCAGCAGGCTCAACTGGGTGATTGTTGAAGGCGAATGCCCAACCCTATCCTATGTGGTTACCAGACTCATCAAGAACAATGAATACATATTCCGAGTGAGGGCAGTAAACAAATATGGCCCTGGTGTGCCTGTTGAATCAGAGCCAATTGTGGCCAGAAACTCATTCAGTAAGTAGTGACACTTTTAAACAGCTTAGTGGTTGAAATGTCACGGGATCCAAGGTGATTTTGTACAATTCTGATCGTTCTTCCTTTCATAAAATATTAACAGCTATTCCATCACAACCCGGCATACCTGAAGAAGTCGGGGCTGGCAAGGAGCACATCATCATCCAGTGGACAAAACCAGAATCGGATGGAGGCAATGACATCAGCAACTACCTCGTGGACAAACGCGAGAAGAAGAGCCTGCGCTGGACCCGTGTCAACAAGGACTACGTGGTGTACGATACCAGGCTGAAGGTGACCAGCCTCATGGAGGGCTGTGACTACCAGTTCCGGGTGACTGCAGTGAACGCCGCTGGCAACAGTGAGCCCAGCGAGGCTTCCAACTTCATCTCGTGCAGAGAACCATCATGTGAGTTCAGGATCACACATTAACCCAGTGCCCACCAAAACTGGGACACACGATTTTCCAAACATGCCATTTCCAAGAACATGTAAGGTTTATGAAAAACATATGCTTATGATCATGATCTTAGTGCCTATATAGGAAAATATTTCAACTACTACTTCTAATGTAAACTAGCAATTAACATTGTTTTGTAAGCCACTGCAGTATTTTCCAATTTATAAAAAAAAAAAAATCTACCAATATGAAAGAGATAGACTGGTATTTTATAAATCCAAGAAGAGAGGAGAATGTATTATACTGATAATAATTTCTGAAAAGAGAAAAGGCAAAGTCCGTTTTAAGAAGAGGCTTAGCAGCAGCATAGTCTCTGGTATTGTAATAAGCTGCTAATGAAATCATTGTTGCAACAGCATTAGAAATCGGAAACAAATCCGTTTTCAGAGTTTGAGCCCAGGAGCCAAAAGGACTAAGTCACTGGGACTAAATAGGGGAAGGGGAAGAAACGGATGCCTGCACTTATAAGCAATGTGGAGGTGGCAAGTGATCTTAGCCTCCCGAAAGTGAACAGCTGAAGTCTCTGGGAATAGGTGCTTTAAGCAACGGGTTTAGCTAACAGAGAAGAACACAGCAGAGCCAGCCCAAGTAGAAAAGAAGCATCAACCTTCCTAAATCAGTTAAATTCTTAAAAGAATGATGAAAACATAGCATACAGTGCTGTCGTGTGTTATCATTAAGAGCCTAGTTACTAAGATTATCTTGGTTGATTACGGAAAAAAAGCAACAATGTCTTTGTGAGTCTTGAAAAACAAAATATATGAAGCAGAAAGTTTTCTTATTTGTGTAATATCTGCATTGCCTTTTTTAAATTCCAGACACTCCCGGACCTCCTTCTGCTCCAAGAGTTGTGGATACCACCAAGCACAGCATTAGTTTGGCATGGACCAAGCCCACATATGATGGTGGCACTGACATCACAGGATATGTTCTCGAAATGCAAGAAAAGGACACTGACCAGTGGTACCGAGTGCACACCAATGCTACAATAAGAAATAATGAATTCACTGTACAGGACCTTAAAATGGGCCAGAAATATTCCTTCCGAGTTGCTGCTGTGAATGTGAAGGGTATGAGCGAATACAGTGAATCAACTGCCGAAATTGAGCCCGTGGAAAGACTAGGTATTTATCATTTAAAGCTTCTGGGTGAATTATTTTCTCATCATCCTTGTTCATGGGCTAATTAGGTTTTGACATTATTTCCCAGAAATACCAGATCTCGAGCTGGCAGATGATCTGAAGAAAACTGTGACCATCAGGGCTGGGGCCTCACTGCGCCTGATGGTATCTGTGTCTGGAAGACCAGCTCCTGTCATCACTTGGAGCAAGCAGGGGATTGACCTTGCAAGCCGAGCCATTATTGACACCACCGAAAGCTACTCTCTGCTGATCGTGGATAAAGTCAATCGGTACGATGCTGGAAAATACACCATCGAAGCTGAGAATCAATCTGGCAAGAAGTCGGCAACAGTCCTTGTCAAAGTTTATGGTAAGTGATTTCCTTGAAATTCACTATTCTGTAAGTAGATTCTATAAAAAGATAGACTTTGACTTGTGATAGGCCACCCCCCTAGAGATTATATTTTTCTTTAAAAATATATATTATTTATATTACATGTATATAATAAATCAGACAAAGAAGAAGTATGGTTATTCACTTTTTTTTTTTTTTTTAGATACTCCTGGTCCATGTCCTTCAGTGAAAGTTAAAGAAGTATCAAGAGACTCTGTGACTATTACTTGGGAAATTCCCACAATTGATGGTGGTGCTCCAGTCAATAATTACATCATTGAGAAGCGTGAAGCTGCCATGAGAGCATTCAAAACAGTAACCACCAAGTGCAGCAAGACACTTTACCGAATTTCCGGGCTTGTAGAAGGAACCATGTACTATTTCAGAGTGCTGCCAGAAAACATTTATGGCATTGGAGAACCCTGCGAAACATCCGATGCAGTCTTGGTCTCAGAAGTGCCACTGGTGCCTACAAAGCTAGAAGTGGTCGATGTCACCAAATCCACTGTCACCCTTGCCTGGGAAAAGCCACTCTACGACGGTGGCAGCCGACTCACTGGCTATGTACTTGAGGCCTGCAAAGCTGGCACAGAGAGATGGATGAAGGTTGTTACCTTAAAACCCACAGTCTTGGAGCACACTGTTATTTCCTTAAATGAAGGTGAACAGTACTTATTTAGGGTGAGGGCACAAAACGAGAAAGGCGTGTCAGAACCAAGAGAGATCGTCACAGCTGTGACTGTACAAGATCTCAGAGGTATGTATCGAGTAGCCAAAAAACAATAAAAAAGTAAAATGAAAGCATTCAGAGTTCATAATAATTTTTCATTGTAAGTAATGCTCAAGAATAAAAGCCTAATTTCTGTCTCACAGTGTTGCCAACGATCGACCTTTCTATGATGCCTCAAAAGACCATCCATGTGCCGGCGGGCAAACCAGTGGAGCTGGCGATACCTATTGCAGGTCGCCCACCTCCTGCTGCTTCCTGGTTCTTTGCCGGTTCAAAATTGAGAGAATCAGATCGTGTCACAGTTGAAACTCATAGTAAAGTAGCTAAATTAACCATCCGTGAAACTACCATAAGAGACACTGGAGAATATACACTTGAATTGAAGAATGTTACTGGAACTACTTCAGAGACCATTAAAGTGATTATTCTCGGTAAGGATGGGGGGATGGCGACAAAGATACTGACAAAGCAGGCTGCTGGAGTTGAGTCACACAAGTGTGAGTTGAAGTGAAAATGCATTTCTTGGATTTATTTTTCTTTTATAGACAAGCCTGGTCCACCAACTGGGCCTATCAAGATTGATGAAATTGAAGCTACATCAGTTACCATTTCTTGGGAACCGCCCGAATTGGATGGTGGCGCTCCACTGAGTGGTTATGTGGTAGAACAACGCGACGCTCATCGTCCAGGGTGGCTGCCAGTTTCTGAATCAGTGACTAGACCCACATTTAAGTTTACCAGACTCACTGAAGGAAACGAGTATGTGTTCCGCGTGGCTGCAACAAACCGCTTCGGCATTGGCTCTTACTTGCAGTCTGAGGTCATAGAATGCCGCAGCAGCATAAGTAAGTTCTTGGAACCCCCTGCCTTTCTCCCCACCTTTGGTTCCGAGTGCAAAAAAAGGGGGAGGGGGTTGGGGAGAAAATCCGTAGATGGAAGATCTCTCTCTCTCTCTCTCTCTCTCTCTCTCTCTCTGCATGGGTAACTCTACCTTTCAAATAAGTAAATAGTTCTTTTTTTAAAATGGAAGGGAGTGAGGCAGGAAAGCAATAAGTTAAGACTATGTTTCCGAGGGAGAAAGACTGCAGAGTGTATCCTTAATCACTGTTTACAGAATTGAAGAAAATGAGGAACAAGAAAAGTATAAAAGTGAAAACACTGGAAAAACAGTCACAAGTATCTTGAATGCCATTGAAAACACCAACCGAAAGCCCAGACACTGATAGTTTTTAGTTTGATGTAATCACGTTGCTATATTGTGTTTGCCTTTGTCATGCTACAGGTATCCCTGGACCTCCAGAGACCTTACAGGTATTCGATGTCTCCCGTGATGGCATGACACTTACGTGGTATCCACCGGAAGATGACGGTGGCTCCCAGGTGACAGGCTATATCGTGGAGCGCAAAGAAGTGAGAGCAGATCGATGGGTCCGTGTCAATAAAGTGCCAGTGACAATGACACGGTACCGCTCCACCGGCCTTATTGAAGGCTTAGAATACGAACACCGTGTCACAGCCATTAACGCAAGAGGGACTGGAAAACCAAGTCGTCCTTCCAAGTCTGTTGTTGCCATGGATCCAATCGGTAAGTGTTTTGTATAAGGATAGTTAAATACACTCATATGCAGTAAAGCTCGTCATTCTGATGTATATAGCTCTATGAGGTTTTATTTAAATATACTATTGGATTCACCACCACATATATATCACCATAATATATTTTCATCATCCCCAAAACTAATTTGTGTTTTTCCCAACAACTTCTGTCAAATAACTTTTTACATAATTTTCTTGGGTCTGTTTCCTCTTCTTTAAAATGAGACTCATAACATAGGAGCCTATCACAGATAAGATGGTAAAATTTTAAAAAAAATACGTTAATATTTCCCAATGTAAGATAGTCATGATAAATGTAAGGTGTTGCGATCACAAGTAAACCACATTTAAGACAAATGTAAAAGCAAAACCTTTAAGCATTTTAACTGGTAAAATCAAACAAATTTGCACAAAATGGGAACTAGTTTAATGCTAACAGGCCACATTTCAAGCATTCACTGAGTTTGTTAGGTGGCACAGTTGACTTTCCACTTGGCATCAACTCTGAGAAGTATATTGTTGCTTTATTCTTCCTTCCAGCTCCACCAGGAAAGCCACAAAACCCAAGAGTGACTGATACTACAAGGACATCCGTCTCCCTGGCCTGGAGTGTTCCAGAAGATGAGGGAGGATCTAAAGTCACAGGCTACTTGATCGAAATGCAGAAAGTAGATCAACACGAATGGACCAAATGTAACACCACGCCCACCAAGATTCGGGAGTATACTTTAACACATCTACCTCAGGGTGCTGAATACAGATTCCGTGTCCTCGCTTGTAACGCTGGGGGCCCTGGGGAGCCTGCTGAGGTACCCGGAACAGTCAAAGTCACCGAAATGCTTGGTAAGACATATAATCGCTTATTTTCTGCTAAAGTTGCCTTCAGACTTACTTCCTCCTCATCCCTCCCCAATTACAAATCGTAACCCTACCATTTTTCCTCCCCCAGAATATCCTGATTATGAACTTGATGAAAGATACCAGGAAGGTGTCTTTGTAAGACAAGGTGGGGTCATCAGACTCACCATACCAATCAAGGGAAAACCATTCCCAATATGCAAATGGACCAAGGAAGGCCACGACGTTAGCAAGCGTGCCATGATCGCAACATCAGAAACACACACTGAGCTTGTGATCAAGGAAGCAGACAGGAATGATTCTGGCACCTATGACCTGGTTCTGGAAAATAAATGTGGCAAGAAGGCTGTTTACATCAAGGTCAAGGTGATAGGAAGTCCCAACACCCCAGAAGGACCCCTTGAATACGATGACATACAAGCTCGCTCTGTAAGGGTCAGCTGGAGACCTCCTGCGGATGATGGTGGTGCTGACATCTTGGGTTACATACTTGAGAGACGAGAAGTACCTAAGGCAGCCTGGTACACCATCGATTCCAGAGTCCGAGGCACATCCCTGGTGGTGAAAGGCCTCAAAGAAAATGTGGAATACCACTTCCGGGTTTCAGCAGAAAACCAGTTTGGCATAAGCAAACCCTTGAAATCCGAGGAACCAGTCATACCAAAGACACCGCTGAGTAAGTGCCCATTCAACCACCAAACTGTAAAAATTATTTCAGTTTTTGTTTGTTTGTTTTTAAAGGAAAGCCATCAGTGTACAAGATCTGGGAATATGCTCTAAACATGTATGTTTTGCACTTATGTATATAGATCCGCCAGAACCTCCAAGCAATCCTCCAGAAGTACTTGACGTGACCAAGAGTTCTGTTAGCTTGTCCTGGTCCCGGCCCAAAGATGATGGTGGCTCTCGAGTCACAGGCTACTACATTGAGCGCAAGGAGACATCGACGGACAAATGGGTCAGACACAACAAGACACAGATAACCACTACAATGTACACTGTCACCGGGCTCGTTCCTGATGCTGAATATCAGTTCCGCATCATCGCACAGAATGAAGTTGGCCTAAGCGAGACCAGCCCCGCCTCCGAACCAGTTGTCTGCAAAGATCCATTTGGTAAGGAAAGGGTTTTCTAAGGGCTTATGACCTAAGAGGGAAAATATCTTTAGTCTTTTCCTTCTATTTCATCAGTGAAATTGACTCCCTTTTTAATTTGTTTTCAACTATTTCAGATAAGCCAAGTCAACCAGGAGAACTTGAGATTCTTTCAATATCCAAAGACAGTGTCACTCTACAGTGGGAGAAACCTGAATGTGATGGTGGCAAAGAAATCCTGGGCTACTGGGTTGAATACAGACAGTCTGGAGATAGTGCCTGGAAGAAGAGCAATAAGGAACGTATCAAGGACAAGCAATTTACAATAGGTGGTTTGCTGGAAGCTACTGAATATGAATTCAGGGTTTTTGCTGAGAATGAAACTGGTCTTAGCAGACCTCGAAGAACTGCTACGTCTATAAAGACTAAGCTAACGTGTAAGTAGCCTTTAGATGTCTGCTTATGATTTACAACAACATGTTAAGGCTAATCTCCCTCTCTATACTAAGTAGATCGCTGGAAAGCTTTATGGGAGAGCAAGTATTTGGAAAACAATTGCTCATTTTAGCATATGAACACATAGGGAATAGGTGCAAATTTCTATAGGAAAGATACCAGCAGAAATGGGTGCAGGGGTCCCTATTTTCCCACAAACCCTAGGAAAATCATTTCCACAGAGTCTAAGAATCACATTCATATGTAATCCATGGTATCTAACAAAGTGTTATCAATAGGATAACTCCATTGCTGACACACAAGGACAGGAAACCAGGTTCAGCAGTAACTATGCACTAACATCATCTTTCACATCTTTCAGCTGGAGAGGCCCCAGGAGTACGCAAAGAAATGCAGGATGTTACCACCAAATTGGGTGAACCTGCTCAACTCTCATGCCAGATTGTCGGAAGGCCTCTTCCTGACATTAAATGGTACAGATTTGGTAAGGAACTTGTACAAAGCCGGAAATACAAAATGTCTTCAGATGGACGCACACATACTCTGACAGTAATGACAGAGGAACAAGAAGACGAAGGTGTTTATACCTGCATAGCTACTAATGAAGTTGGAGAAGTGGAAAGCAGTAGCAAGCTTCTCCTGCAAGCGGCACCACAGTTCCATCCTGGTTACCCACTCAAAGAGAAGTATTACGGTGCTGTGGGTTCTACGCTTCGACTCCATGTTATGTACATTGGTCGTCCAGTACCTGCCATGACTTGGTTCCATGGCCAGAAACTCTTGCAAAACTCAGAAAACATTACCATTGAGAACACTGAGCACTATACTCATCTTGTCATGAAAAACGTCCAACGTAAGACTCATGCGGGGAAATACAAAGTTCAGCTCAGCAACGTTTTTGGAACAGTTGATGCCATGCTTGACGTGGAAATACAAGGTATTTTGTTTTCATCCTTTTGTTTTGTTTTTTAAGGAAAAAAAGCAAAGTCTTGGGAAACACGCTATGAAAATTAATGCAATTGTATTTTCTCCCAACAGATAAACCAGACAAGCCTACAGGACCAATTGTGATTGAAGCTCTATTGAAGAACTCTGTAGTCATCAGCTGGAAGCCACCTGCAGACGATGGTGGCTCCTGGATCACCAATTATGTGGTGGAGAAATGTGAGGCCAAGGAAGGGGCTGAATGGCAATTGGTGTCTTCAGCCATCTCAGTGACAACCTGTAGAATTGTGAACCTCACAGAAAATGCTGGCTATTACTTCCGGGTTTCAGCTCAGAACACGTTTGGCATCAGTGAGCCTCTAGAGGTCTCCTCAGTTGTGATCATCAAGAGTCCATTTGGTGAGTACGACCCGATTGCTATCTTGCATGCAGAGATGGCATTTTACTGGGTGAAAAAATAATTTTGAAAGGAAAGAGCTAAGATTCAGATCAAGCACCAGTGCCTTTTTTCTCACTTCCATTGAATATTTACAAATATAAATGGGGAAATATATACCCTATCCCCTTTTTGAAAAGGAATTCAAGTTTTTTGATAATTTTCTTACCAGAAGGTAGTAGAATAACTATTGTAATAGGACTTTGGACTCATTCTACTTTTAGAAATAAGCTTTTAATAAACTTGCCTGCTTCACCTCCTAATTCAAATCATTTTTTTTTAAAATAGAAAAGCCAGGTGCTCCTGGAAAACCAACTATTACTGCAATCACAAAAGATTCCTGTGTTGTGGCTTGGAAGCCACCTGCCAGCGACGGAGGTGCGAAGATTAGAAATTACTATCTTGAAAAGCGCGAGAAGAAGCAGAACAAATGGATTGCTGTGACAACGGAAGAAATCCGAGAAACTGTCTTCTCAGTGCAAAACCTTATTGAAGGTCTTGAATACGAGTTCCGTGTGAAATGTGAAAACCTAGGTGGGGAAAGTGAATGGAGTGAAGTGTCCGAACCTGTCACTCCTAAATCTGACGTTCCCATTCAGGCACCACACTTTAAAGAAGAATTGAGAAATCTAAATGTCAGGTACCAGAGCAATGCTACTTTGGTCTGCAAGGTGACAGGTCATCCGAAACCTGTTGTGAAATGGTACAGACAAGGCAAAGAAATCATTGCAGATGGCTTGAAGTACAGGATTCAAGAATTTAAAGGTGGCTACCACCAGCTCATTATTGCCAGTGTCACAGATGATGATGCCACAGTTTACCAAGTCAGAGCTACCAACCAAGGGGGATCTGTGTCAGGCACTGCCTCCTTGGAAGTAGAAGGTAAAAACATATCATAAGCATCAGTTGGGTTTTAAATGACTTACTAATTTGGAGAGGAAAGTGTTACATGTTACTAAATTGTATTCCCTCCTCTTTTATTTTGATACAGTTCCAGCTAAGATACATTTGCCTAAAAACCTGGAAGGCATGGGAGCTGTTCATGCCCTCCGTGGTGAGGTGGTCAGCATCAAGATCCCTTTCAGTGGGAAACCAGATCCTGTGATCACCTGGCAGAAAGGACAAGATCTCATTGACAATAACGGCCAGTACCAAGTTATTGTCACAAGGTCCTTTACATCACTCGTTTTCCCCAATGGAGTGGAGAGAAAAGATGCCGGTTTCTATGTGGTCTGTGCTAAAAACAGATTTGGAATTGACCAAAAGACAGTTGAATTGGATGTGGCAGATGTTCCTGACCCACCCAGAGGAGTCAAAGTGAGTGATGTCTCACGAGATTCTGTCAACTTAACATGGACTGAGCCAGCTACCGATGGTGGCAGCAAAATCACCAACTACATTATTGAAAAATGCGCAACAACAGCAGAAAGATGGCTCCGTGTAGGGCAGGCCCGAGAAACACGTTATACCGTCATCAACTTATTTGGAAAGACAAGTTACCAGTTCCGGGTAATAGCTGAAAATAAGTTTGGCCTGAGCAAGCCTTCTGAGCCCTCAGAACCAACTGTAACCAAAGAAGATAAAACCAGAGCCATGAACTACGATGAAGAGGTGGATGAGACCAGGGAAGTTTCCATGACTAAAGCCTCTCACTCCAAAACCAAGGAACTCTATGAGAAATATATGATTGCTGAAGATCTTGGGCGAGGTGAATTTGGAATTGTCCACCGTTGTGTTGAAACTTCCTCAAAGAAGACATTCATGGCCAAATTTGTTAAAGTCAAAGGGACCGATCAGGTTTTGGTAAAGAAGGAAATTTCCATTCTAAACATTGCTAGGCACAGAAACATTTTATACCTCCATGAATCTTTTGAAAGCATGGAAGAACTAGTTATGATCTTTGAGTTCATATCAGGACTTGACATATTTGAACGCATTAACACAAGTGCTTTTGAGCTAAATGAAAGAGAAATCGTAAGTTATGTTCGCCAAGTCTGTGAAGCACTTGAGTTCTTACATAGTCATAGTATTGGACACTTTGACATTAGACCAGAAAACATCATTTACCAAACGAGGAGGAGCTCTGTCATTAAAATAATAGAATTTGGTCAAGCTCGTCAGCTGAAACCAGGGGACAACTTTAGGCTTCAGTTCACTGCCCCTGAATACTATGCACCTGAAGTGCACCAACATGATGTGGTGAGCACGGCCACAGATATGTGGTCCCTTGGAACACTGGTATATGTGCTCTTGAGTGGTATCAACCCATTCCTGGCTGAAACTAACCAACAGATAATTGAGAATATCATGAATGCTGAATATACTTTTGATGAAGAAGCATTCAAAGAAATTAGCCTTGAAGCCATGGATTTTGTTGACCGGCTTTTGGTGAAAGAGAGGAAATCTCGCATGACCGCATCTGAGGCACTCCAGCACCCGTGGCTGAAGCAGAAGATAGACAGAGTCAGTACTAAAGTGATTAGAACATTAAAACACCGGCGTTACTACCACACTCTGATCAAGAAAGACCTGAACATGGTTGTGTCAGCAGCCCGGATCTCCTGTGGTGGTGCAATTCGATCTCAGAGGGGAGTGAGTGTTGCTAAAGTGAAAGTGGCATCCATTGAAATTGGCCCAGTTTCTGGGCAGATAATGCACGCGGTTGGTGAAGAAGGAGGCTATGTCAAATATGTATGCAGGATTGAAAATTATGATCAGTCTACTCAAGTGACCTGGTACTTTGGTGTCAGACAGCTGGAGAACAGTGAGAAATACGAAATCACCTATGAAGATGGAGTGGCTACCATCTATGTCAAAGACATCACCAAATTCGATGACGGTACCTACAGATGCAAAGTAGTCAATGACTATGGTGAAGACAGTTCTTACGCAGAGCTGTTTGTTAAAGGTGTGAGGGAAGTTTATGACTACTACTGCCGTAGAACCATGAAGAAAATTAAGCGCAGGACCGATACGATGAGACTCCTGGAAAGGCCACCAGAGTTCACCCTGCCTCTCTATAATAAGACAGCTTACGTGGGTGAAAATGTCCGGTTTGGGGTAACGATAACTGTGCACCCAGAGCCTCGTGTAACATGGTATAAATCAGGTCAGAAAATCAAACCAGGTGATGACGACAAGAAGTACACATTTGAGTCCGACAAAGGTCTTTACCAATTAACAATCAACAGCGTGACCATTGAAGATGATGCCGAATACACTGTTGTGGCGAGGAACAAATACGGTGAGGACAGCTGTAAGGCAAAGCTGACGGTGACCCCACACCCGCCTCCAACAGACACCACCTTAAGACCCATGTTCAAGCGACTCCTGGCCAATGCAGAATGTCAAGAAGGCCAAAGCGTCTGCTTTGAGATCAGAGTGTCTGGCATCCCCCCACCAACATTAAAATGGGAGAAAGATGGCCAGCCACTGTCCCTCGGGCCCAACATTGAAATTATCCATGAAGGCTTGGATTATTATGCTCTGCACATCAGGGATACTTTGCCCGAAGACACTGGTTATTACAGAGTCACAGCCACAAACACAGCTGGTTCCACCAGCTGCCAGGCTCATCTGCAAGTGGAACGCCTGAGGTACGTCAAGCATGAGTTCAAGAGCAAGGAGGAACGTGAGCGGCACGTACAAAGGCAAATCGACAAGACGCTGAGAATGGCCGAGATTCTTTCTGGAACTGAATCGGTACCGCTGACCCAGGTAGCCCAAGAGGCTCTGAGAGAAGCGGCCATCCTGTACAAACCAGCTGTGAGCACCAAGACCGTGAAGGGAGAATACCGACTTGAGACGGAAGAGAAGAAGGAAGAGCGCAAACTCCGTATGCCGTACGAAGTCCCAGAGCCGCGCAAGTACAAACAGACCACCATCGAGGAAGACCAACACATCAAGCAGTTCGTGCCTATGTCTGACATGAAATGGTATAAAAAGATCCGCGACCAGTATGAAATGCCTGGGAAACTTGACAGGGTTGTGCAGAAGAGGCCCAAGCGCATCCGCCTTTCGAGATGGGAACAGTTCTATGTGATGCCTCTTCCACGCATTACAGACCAATACAGACCCAAATGGCGCATTCCCAAACTGTCCCAAGACGATCTGGAGATAGTGAGACCAGCCCGCCGGCGTACACCTTCTCCCGATTACGACTTTTATTACAGACCCAGAAGACGCTCTCTGGGTGACATCTCCGATGAAGAACTCCTCCTTCCCATTGATGACTACTTGGCCATGAAGAGAACAGAGGAAGAGAGGCTGCGCCTTGAAGAAGAGCTGGAACTGGGTTTTTCAGCTTCACCCCCAAGCCGAAGTCCTCCACGTTTTGAGCTGTCGAGCCTACGTTACTCTTCACCACAAGCTCACATCAGGACGGAGGAAACAAGGAAAGATTTCAGATATTCAACCTATCACATCCCAACAAAGACCGAGACCAGCACAAAGTATGCAGAGCTGCGGGAAAGGCACGCCCGGGCCTCATACAGGCAGCCGAAACAGCGGCAAAGGATCATGGCCGAGAAGGAGGACGAGGAGCTGCTTCGGCCAGTGACTACGACCCAGCGCCTCTCGGAATACAAAAGTGAGCTTGACCATCTGTCAAAGGAAGAAAAGTCAAGAAAGAAATCAAGACGACAAAGGCTAGTGACCGAGATCACAGAAATTGAGGAAGAATACGAGATGGCAAAGCATGCGCATAGAGAATCGTCCTCCTCTGCATCCAGGCTGCTGAGGCGGCGGCGCTCCTTGTCACCAACTTACATTGAGTTGATGAGGCCCGTCTCGGAGCTGATCCATTCCCATCCACGACCAGCCGAGGAATACGAAGACGACGAGGACGTAGAACGGAGGTCCCCAACCCCAGAGAGAACTCGCCCACGTTCCCCGAGCCCTGTGTCCAGTGAGAGATCGCTTTCAAGATTTGAGAGGTCTGCGAGATTTGACATCTTTTCCAGGTATGAGTCCATGAAAGCGGCCTTAAAGACTCAAAAGACGTCCGAGAGGAAGTATGAAGTCTTGAGCCAGCAGCCTTTCACGCTGGACCACGCCCCTCGAATCACATTGAGAATGCGCTCCCACAGGGTGCCGTGTGGCCAGAATACACGTTTCATCCTAAACGTTCAGTCTAAACCAACTGCCGAGGTTAAGTGGTACCACAACGGCGTGGAACTGCAGGAGAGCAGTAAGATTCATTACACCAACACGAGCGGGGTGCTGACCCTGGAAATCCTGGACTGTCATATTGATGACAGCGGCACGTACAGAGCCGTGTGCACCAACTACAAGGGCGAAGCTTCCGACTACGCAACCTTGGACGTCACTGGGGGTGACTATACCACCTATGCCTCCCGGCGCAGAGACGAGGAAGTCCCTAGATCCGTTTTCCCTGAGCTGACAAGAACGGAAGCATATGCAGTCTCGTCGTTTAAGAAAACGTCGGAGATGGAAGCGGCTTCCTCCGTGAGGGAGGTGAAATCCCTGATGACAGAGACGAGGGAAAGTCTCTCATCCTATGAACACTATGCAGCTGCCGAAATGAAAAGCGCCGTCTCAGAGGAAAAATCCCTGGAAGAAAAATCCACAACCAGAAAGATCAAGACGACCTTGGAAGCGAGAATTCTCACAAAGCCACGGTCCCTGACGGTCTACGAAGGAGAACCGGCAAGGTTTTCTTGTGATACAGATGGCGAGCCGGTGCCAACTGTGACCTGGCTGCGTGGAGGGGAAGTGATGAGCACTTCCGCCCGCCGCCAAGTGACCACCTCCAAGTACAAATCAACCTTTGAGATCTCTTCAGTCCAAGCCTCTGATGAGGGCGACTACAGCGTGGTGGTAGAAAACAGTGAAGGGAAGCAAGAGGCACGCTTCACTCTGACAGTCCAAAAGGCCAAGGTAACTGAGAAGGCTGTGACGTCACCCCCAAGAGTCAAGTCCCCAGAGCCTCGGGTGAAGTCCCCGGAAGCAGTTAAGTCTCCGAAACGAGTAAAATCTCCAGAACCAGTAACTTCTCCTCCAAAAGCCGTGTCACCCACAGAGACAAAACCCACACCGACAGAGAAAGTTCAGCAGTTACCAGTCTCTGCCCCGCCAAAGATAACTCGGTCTCTTAAAGCAGAGGCTTCCAAGGACATTGCAAAGCTGACCTGTGCAGTTGAGGGCAGTATACTGTGTGCTAAAGAGGTCAGCTGGTATAAAGATGGCAAGAAACTGAAGGAAGATGGGCACTTCCAGTTTCATTATTCAGCAGATGGTAACTATGAGCTCAAAATTCTGAATCTCACCGAGTCGGATTGTGGAGAATATGTTTGTGAAATTTCTAGTGAAGGTGGAACTTCCAAAACGAGCTTCCAGTTTAAGGGGCAAGCCTTTAAGAGTATCCATGAACAGGTGTCCAGTATATCAGAAAGCAAGAAATCCACTCAGAAAACTGCCGAGTCAATCGAAACCAAGAAAGTCGAAACAAAAGCTCCTGAAACAATTTCTTCAAAACCAGTCATTATTAGTGGGCTGCAGGATACGACTGTTTCTTCCGATAATGTTGCTAAATTTTCAATAAGAGCTACTGGAGAACCCCAGCCTACTGTCTCCTGGACAAAAGATGGAAAGGTAACAATGTCCTTAATTTTATCTTCTAAACTAAACTCTCCCCCTCATTCCCATCTCCCCAAGAAAGCTTAAAAACTCACTCACTTGCATTCTGCAGGCTATCACACAAGGAGGTAAATACAAACTCTCTGAAGACAAAGGAGGATTCTTCTTAGAAGTTCATAAGACTAATACTTCTGACAGTGGACTTTATACTTGTACAGTAACGAACTCGGCTGGATCTGTGACCTCCAGCTGCAAATTAACAATAAAAGGTGAGTTGGCTTTTACTCTGACCAACATTCTTCAGAAAATAATATGAAGGAAACATTTCTAAACATTCCCTGTCACACATACACAAAAAATACTGAAATCAAACTGTTCTAATACTACCATACCATTTGTCCACAAATGTAGAAATACATATTTGAAGTCCATATGTGCTTTCTTATTAGTATTGACAACATTTATGAAGGGCCTAACTACATGTAGTGTTATACAAGATTCCATAGAGCCAGTCCCTGCTTCCAGTAATATTTAAGGTTAAAGTCAGGTAGATAAAAATGGTATTGCTTCCCTAAACCTTCACTCTTACTAATTTTCCAAAGCAGTACCAAGCTAATGAAAGAGCCATATTCATTTTCCCAATGAAAATAAGTTGGCTCCATCTTAATATGCTAAAAAAATTATTGTGGAAGTTATTCAAAATCTCCTATGTCTACACATCTCTTAAATCCTTGGATTTTTTAAAAAACTTTTTTCCTTAAGTCGTAAGAATCATCTTCAGCTTTATTTAGTTTAAAGAATCATTTCACTGATCTCAAAATTTCAGGCATGACAATTTTCCAGGATTGGATCTCAGAAATTATTAGGCATCACCTACACTGCATACAGAAGTCAACACTCTTTCTTTGTCTCCATATCATTCACATGCAGAATTTACAAAAGTAAGGGGAGGGGTGTTTCTTTCCAATTAAATCTGGTTTTCTTTTCAGCTGCAAAAGACATTGAGGCACAGAAAGTATCTATACAAAAGACCTCTGAAGTTACCTCTCAGAAGGCAGCAGCTGTCCACGAGGAAATTTCCCAGAAATCCATAACTTCTGAAGAAATCAAGAAGTCAGAGATGAAATCTCAAGAAAAGTTCGCCCTCAAGGAGGAAGCTTCAAAGGTTCTGATTTCCGAAGATGTCAAGAAATCAGCAGCAATGTCCTTGGAGAAATCAGTTGTCCATGAGGAAGTCACTAAAACATCACAGGCATCCCAAGAAATCAGAACTCACGCTGAGATTAAAGCTTCTTCTACTCAGATGAGCATAACTGATGGGCAAAAAGTGACTTTAAAAGCCAACATTGCTGGCGCCACCGACGTGAAGTGGGTCCTGAACGGGAGGGAGCTCACGAACTCGGAGGAATACAGATACGGCATCTCGGGCAGCGATCAGACCCTAACCATCAAGCAAGCCAGTCACAGAGATGCAGGAATCCTCACCTGCATCGGCAAGACCAGCGAAGGGGTCGTCAAGTGTCAGTTCGATCTGAGCCTGAGCAAGGAACTTTCGGATGCCCCAGCCTTCATCTCACAGCCGAGATCCCAGAACGTTAATGAAGGACAGAATGTCCTCTTCTCCTGTGAGATCAGTGGCGAGCCATCTCCTGAGATTGAGTGGTTTAAAAACAACCTGCCAGTAAGTGTAACCCTGTATACACGATTTAAGAAAATTTTAAATACCACATCTACTGCTGAAGAATATAAATCCTTGTCTTTTCTCCTTCATTTTAGATTTCCATTTCTTCACATATCAGTGTGAGCCGCTCTAGAAACATATACACTCTTGAAATCCGAAATGCATCAGTAAGCGACAGTGGAAAGTACACGATTAAGGCCAAAAATTTCCATGGCCAATGTTCAGCCACTGCTTCCTTAACAGTCCTTCGTAAGTATATCTTCACCATTGTCTGTACTTGCTTGTGGCCTTTGCGTGTTTTGTTTTTCTCTTCCTTTTCTTCCCCATTGTGTCTTGTGAGCATAGCAAACTCTCAGAAGCCTTGTTAAGTCCACACGCAAGAGGGACATCCTGTGTGAATTTATCTTTATGGTCAAAAGGTTCTTTACAGCTAAACAGAAGCTTGGACAAGTTATATTTCAAAGAAAAGCTACCAACTTCCCTGAAGCATTTATTTTCAGAATGTGTAATGTATCAATGATCATCTCTGACTAATCATTTTTCTCTTACTGATTCCTAGCACCTGCATGTAATATAATAATAGAAACATAAGGTTCATTTCTTGGAGACATTGAGCTAGCTCTTGACAAATGTATGTATAGATGTATTTGCTTATGCTTCAATGGCAAATTGTTCGGGTTACGTTTCTGTTTGGGTTACGTTTCTGTGCGTGTCTAGGTTTCGATTTCTGTAAGTCAATGTCAGATGTCACCAATTAACCTGATGTCATTGATGTTCACTGTGTATCTGCTATGCTCCACAGCTCTAGTGGAAGAACCTTCCAGAGAGGTAGTATTGAGGACAAGTGGCGACACGAGCTTGCAAGGAAGCTTCTCGTCTCAGTCAGTCCAAATGTCTGCCTCCAAGCAGGAGGCCTCCTTCAGCAGTTTCAGCAGCAGCACTGCTAGCAGCATGACTGAAATGAAATTTGCAAGCATGTCTGCCCAAAGCATGTCCTCCATGCAAGAGTCCTTTGTAGAAATGAGTTCCAGCAGTTTTATGGGAAAATCTAGTATGACACAACTGGAAAGCTCAACTAGTAGAATGCTTAAAGCAGGCATCAGAGGTGAGCAATACAATTACTGGTAGAGGTAGCCAAGCTCAGTAGCCTGGTGTAGTCTTTAGTGCATAACAATTCGGTAGAAAGAGAATCATAATTGTTTTCAGTGATCCTAAAACTTTTTTTTTTGTTATTGTTCCATGAAGGAATTCCACCTAAAATTGAAGCTCTTCCCTCTGATATCAGCATTGACGAAGGCAAAGTTCTGACCGTCGCCTGTGCTTTTACGGGCGAGCCTACCCCAGAGATAACATGGTCATGTGGTGGAAGAAAAATCCAAAATCAAGATCAACAAGGGAGATTCCACATTGAAAACACAGATGACCTAACCACGCTGATCATCATGGACGTACAGAAACAAGATGGTGGACTCTACACCCTGAGCTTGGGGAATGAGTTTGGATCTGACTCTGCCACTGTGAATATCAACATTCGATCCATTTAAGAGGGCCTGTGCTCTTACATATACTCTATACTCGTTCTTAACTTTTCACAAATAATTCACATGGACTAATCTTTCTCATCTGTATATATATTTTTAAAGTAGTTTTGTATCAACCTAAATGAGTCAAAGTTCAAAAATGTGCATTTCAATCTTTTCATAATTGACCTAAGAATATTATACATTTCCTACTGACATGTACATACTGTACATAGCCGAATTGACGGTTATAAAGTTTTGTACCATTACTTTTATGACATTTTACAGTGTAACTTATGAAACAAACTGTTGGTAGGAGAAAGTTTCTTATGGAACGAATACCCTGCTCAACACTTACCAATTTTTGTGCCTCAACATACTGTTGATGTCTAAGTATGCCTCAATGGGTTGAGAAAAGTCCCCATTGATGATGTCCTATCCACCTAAAAGATGATGAAGCTGTGCACGTCACCTGATGTGTGCACTGATACCTAGTGAATCAGAAATGTAAGGCATTGGTGATGTTTACATTTACCCTCCTGTAAGCAACACTTGAACGTCTTACATTTTCTCTGATGATCTTAAGCTCAAAATTACGACTTAAATATTACCAGAGCAAAGTGTAACGGCCAACACTTTGTTCGCTCACTTTACACTGTCTCTGACTGAAAGAGTACCTGGATAGCTTGGAAAAGTAACATCTCCTGGCCATCCCCTCATTTAACCAAGCTATTCAAGTAGTCCTAAGCCAGAGCAGTGTCAACTCTTGGAGGTCCCGGGTGCAGCCAATGCCTTTGTGTGGTAGCTCTAAATTTAAATTACATCTGAAAAACTGGGCAACTAAGCAATGAGCCACAGCGAGAGATAAAGTACAACAACATCATAAAGCTGTCGTTAAATTAAAAACAACAATATTACCAACTGCCCAAAATTTCAATTTTATGTAGTTCTTTCATGCAGGTATAAATTCAATTGTTAGTTGTAATTGATGGACCTCCTTGAGATAGTAACAACAAAATAAAGCAAGCTATCTGCACCTCAAAACGTGTGCTTGTTTTCTGTGAAATTCGGCACGCATAAGCTTTCACACATCACACAAATGAGCCTAAACAAGGTAAAGTGACTCAAGTTCAAAGTAGTCCATTCTATTAAGCTTTTTGAGGGAAATATTTATTTTCTAACTTTTGATATAATTTTTATTTATTTGGAAAGAAGGGACAGAAAGGGAGAGAGCGCGATCCATCCACTGGTTTACTCCCCAGATGCCTGCAACTGCCAGAGCTGGGCCAGTCTAAAGCTAGGAGCCTGGACCCCAATCCAAGACCCCCACAAGGGGGACAGGGACCCAATTAACTGAGGCATCACCTGTGGCCTCCCAGTGTACACATCAGCAGGAAACTGGAAGTGGAAGCAGGGCTGAGACTTGCACCCAGGCACTCTGATACGGGATGTGGGCATCCCAAGCAGCATCTTTTTTTAAGATTTTTATTTTATTTATTTGAATGGCAGAGTTACTCAGAGAGGGAGATCTTCCAAGGAGCTGGTTCACTCCCCAAATGGCCGCAATGGCCAGGGCTGGACCACACTGAAGCCAGGAGTTTCTTGTGGGTTTCCTACATGGGTGCAGGGACCCAAGCGCTTGGGCCATCTTCTGCTGCTTCCCCAGGTGCATTAGCAGAGAGCTGCATCAGAAGTGGAACAGAAGAGACTCAAACCAGTACCCAGATGGGATCCCATCATCCCAGACTATGGCTTCACCTAGGCTACACCACAAAGCCGGCCCCTTTTTGGCTTTTAAAAATTTATTTATTTTGAAAGAGTTCAGAGAAAGAGGTGGAAGGAGAACAGAGAGGTATCTTCCATCTGCTGGTTCATGCCCCAGATGGCCGCAATGGCCAGAGCTGGGCCAGGCTGAAGCCAGGAGCTTCATCCTGGTCTCCCACATAAATTCAGGGGTTCAAACACTTGGGCCATCTTTGACTGCTTTTCCCAAGCCATCAGCAGGGAACTGGATTGAAAATGGAGTGGCCAGGATTCAAACCAGTGGCCACATGGGATGCCAGTGTCGCAGGCAGCAGCTTTACTCGCTATGCTACAATACTGGTGTCCCCAAGCACCATCTTAACTCCTGTGCCAAACACCTACCCCAGCAAATACTTAAATTATTATGTTGGAAGTATTTGACAATTTTGCTTCAAAAGCAAAATTCGATTAAAAAAATACATAGTTCCTATTGATAAATTTACCCTCAAATTTGTCTTTGAAACTTACCCAAAAAAACTCTCTTGAGGACAGACCAAGATGGCAGCTGAGTAATACAGTGACCATTCTCCCACAAAGACACAAATTTGAACAGCTATTCATGCATCAGATCACCCTCAAAGAGTTAAGGAAGCCAGGGGAGAGACCACAGTACAGAGTTTTAATGTAAAAAGAAAGTAAGCGTTGAAGCAAGAAGGAGGGACTTGCCCATGTCATCCCTCCCCCAGCTCCAGGTAGCACAGCGTAGAGAGACAGGCCTCCTGCTTTGGGGAAGCTGAGGGAATTCTGTCCAGTACCAAACCTACTCCCATGAAAGCTAGAGTTGGAGAAGGACCCATGGCTTCTGCCCTTAGGCCAGTAGCTGCAGACTGAGTTTTTAGACTCTCCTTAGCAAGTTAGTCAAAGGACCATCTCCACCACCACCACCACCCACAGCCTCCGGTAAACAGTGGAGCAACACTGCAGTCACTGCAGAGTAGGGTGGGAAAATGAACTTGGGACTTAGCCTTGAAGCTCAGTGCAAGCCTCCTGCAGTGAGATACAGAGCCAGGTAACAGCCAAAGGTGTTTCCTCCAAGCAGTTCTCACGCATGCAGACTCAAGATCTGCCCCAGCTTCAGGAAGAGATCCGTGCCCTGGTGGATGGACTGATGTCATCCTATATCACCAGCAGCCTTGTGCAGGCCTGATGTATACCGACAAGACTGTGCAGAGGGGCCAGCACTGTGGTGTAGTGGACTAAGCCGCCTGCAATACAGGCATCCCATTTGGGCGCCATTTCAAGTACCGGCTGCTCCACTTCCGATCCAGCTCTCTGCTATGGCCTGGGAAAGCAGTGGAAGATGGCCCAAGTCCTTGGTCCCCTGCACCCATATGGGAGAACTGGAAGAAGCTCCTGGCTCCTTGCTTTGGCCTGGCCCAGCTCTGGCCATCGTAGCCATTTGGGGAGTGAACCAGCAAATAGATCTAAAAAAAAAAAAAAAAGACTGTGCAGAATCCAGTGACTGTGGGACCCAAGCGTGACCTATTTCAGTGTCAGCCTAGGCAGCCAAGAGACTGCCAATGCCACCCCTCTTCTAACCTCCTGCAGACAACTGAGCAAGACTCCAACTGCTAGGGAGCAGGGTGAGAAAATGAGCTTAGCACTTTACTTTGAAGCTCTGTGTCAGTACCACTGCAGCAGAACCCAACACCAGATGGAGGACACAGGTTTATTTCTCCAGGCAAGTACTCCCAAAGGCTCTAGACCTGCCCTGGCACAGATGAATACCTGCACCTTGGGAGAACAATGAGTGTTTGAGCTTGCATCACCCCCAGTCTCATGAAGGCTAGAAATGCATCCCAGACAGTGCAGAGCCCTGTGGCTGTGCGACTCAGGTGCAAAACAGCTTAGTGTCCGTCTGGGACTATCTTCACCACCTCTCCTCCAACCATGGCCCAGAAAACAAGCAGCAAGAATCCAGGCACCAGGGTGTTGGGCACCAACATAAGTATAGGACTGCATCTTGGATCTGATAAAATCATAATTGGGAAGAATGTAATGGTCCCTGTCCTCGAACAGTGCTTGCAGATGTAGCCTCTGAATCTTTCCCCAGTCTCAAATGGAAACCAGTGACAGCAGTCAGTTTGAGTTATAACAGCCAGCATCAGCTGTGGTGGGTTGCATTAACCACAGGGCCACTTCATCAATAGGCAGCGCATAGTAAAGTGGGTGTGATCCGACTCCTGATTTTGGAGAAATGTAATAGGTTCTGAATCTCATCTATCATTGCATCACAGATGTGAACAGAACTGCTCGCTCCATTCCTCTAGTCCTAGGCAGAATAAGATGGAGACAGCAATTGCTTGGGGGCAGAATAGGTAAACAGGTGCAAAGATAGTGAATAAAAACCTGGGTCTGGCACTGAAGGTAACCAAGCACCCCTGCTGGACACTGGGCTGGTGCTAGTGTCATGCTAATCCCACCCCCTCCCAATGAGGACACTTGAGACCCTTCCAGGACTCCAAGCTATAGTGGACTGAGGGCTGGCACCACCAGGATCCAGGACCCTGCCCCCTGTGCTGCTACCAAGATCAAACACCACCACTAGGACTGAGAGGAGCACCCCAACCCTCACTGCCACCGCTATTGATTGCTGTATAAAAAGACACAGGGAGATCAGACTGCAGCATTCATTTGGAACCAGAGCCAAAATAGCTGACCAAACTGACCCCCAGAAAACATATCATGACTAGTGGGGAGAAAACTGCAGATTAGGGAGGGGCAGGCTACACAGGGCTGGGAAGAAAAAGTACACGGAATAAGGTAGGAGGTGCATGCTCAGGGAGAAAGAAGAGGCAAACCACCCAGGAAGCCCTACGGGAGGAGGGGAAACAGCTTGAAACCGCATGGTGAGTGCTGGCACGCACACAGAGAGCCTGAGATGGCGGCACTGTTGGGATGGGGGGAAGGGGAGTAGGTCTGCACCAATCCCTGGGGACAGAGCCAGGGAGAGTGTGGGGCGGTGTGGACTGCAGCCTGCAGTTGCCGACGATTGCCTGGGGTCCTGATGAATGTGAAGGGAGGCAACTGATTCAAACACATCTCTCCAAAACAAGATCCGTGACCCGTGACCCGGCTGGGAGAGGGGACAGGCACGTACAAAACAGATCACTGAGACGGGACACGGGAGCACACTGCCGCCAGCAGCGACGGGCAGACATTGGACCAGGGACTCTAGTGTGTGCATGATCCAGAGCTACCAACACAGGGAACAGCATCCAGTGTCCCAGAGCTCGGTGGGCAGGTGGCCCAGCAAATATGAAAAACAAAGGAGTGCATGCACCAACAGCACCCTCTTGTGTCCGCATCTGTGGGCCCTCTATACACGGGGAGCTCTCTGGAGCTCTCTGGAGCTGCAAGAAAAGGTGTAGGCATAGCTGGCTTTGGAGTTGCAGCACGCCCAAGGGGGATGTCACCCTGGAAACTATCCCCACTCCAGAGCATTAACCAGAGCCCAGTGCCACATCCACCACACCCTCCTGGTATTCACAGAAAGGGCAGCCACTCCACGAAATCACAGAAGCGTAACTCCAAAGATAAAAACCGACAGAAGAAAAAAAATTAAAAATCAACCCCACGAATGGTGAAAAACAAGAGTGGAAATTCAACAAATAAGAATAAAGACGCCACCATGACACCCACAGAGGAACAAAACAATATTCAATATTAGAATGTGAAAATGAAGAGATCAAGGACATTCCAGAAATAGAATTCAGAAAATTAGTCATAGGATTACTATTACTCAAAAAAAATCAGAAGCAAATCCACGATCTAAAGAAAACCATACACGACATGAATGAAATTTTTTCCCATGAAATTGAGAACATAAAGAGAAATCAAAATGAAATTTTAGAAATGAAGAATTCAATGGGTCAAGTAAAAATGCAGTGGAAAGTTGTAACAGCAGAGTTGATGAGGCAGAAAAAAAGAATAACTGAACTAGAAGACAAATCCTTGGAAAACTTACAGTCAGACCAAAAAAAAAAAAAAAGAAAGAAAGAAAAAAACCAATGTTGGAGATCTATGGGATACCATCAAACAACCAAACATATAGTTCTTAGGAGTTCCTGAAGGAGTGGAAAAAGAGAAGAGAATAGAAAGCCTACCAGTGAAATAATTACAGAAAATTTCCCCAACTTGGAAAGAAAGGGATGGATGTTCAAACAGAGGTAGCACATAGAACCTCTAACAAACATGACGGGAAAAGACCCTCACCATGACATTCTGTACTCAAACTTTCCACAGTAAAGCATAAAGAGGAAGGAGTTCCAAGATGATGGAGTATGGAGGGAGCTTACTGCTCTAGTCCAGGAGAAGATAGTTTAAAATAAAGTGGAGAGAGTGCAGTCTCAGGGAAGAGTTAGGAAGAAAACAGCAGAGGAAACTGCAAATTAGGGGGACAGGGTTCTGATGAAAAAAAAAAAAAAAGAAGAGATTTACATGAAGTTTATCTGCTAAGCTGAGCTCCTCTCCTCAAAGGAGACCAGTGCCTGAGCACTAGCCCCAATTTTGCTTATTCTCCAATTTTGGTTTGTTGTTTTTGATGTTCTAGGTCCTTGAGATGAATTGATAACTCATTTATTTGTTATCTTTCCAGTTTCTTCATGTAGGCACTGACTGCTTTGAATTTCCCTCTTAACACTGCTTTTGTTGTGTCCCATAGGTTTTGATATGTTGTATTATCATCTTCATTTATTTCTAGAAAGTTTTTGATTCCTCTTTTGATTTCTTCTATGACCCACTGTCCATTCAGGAGTATGTTGTTCAGATTTACATGACACCCCCAAAAGAACACATTTCAATACTAGATTGTGAAGATGATAAGATGGAAGAAATCTAAGAAATGGAATTCAAAAAATTATCATATGATTACACAGAAGTAATCAGAAGCAAATTCACAAACTTCGGAAATCCATACAGGACATTAAAGAAAATTTCTCCCATGAAATTGAGATCTTAAAGAGAAATCAAAATGAAATGAAGAATTCAATAGAATAAATAAAAAAGACAGTGGAAAGCCTTAACAAAAGAAGCAGAAGAAAGAATATCTAACTTAGAAGACAAAGCACAGGAAATTATACAGTCAAACCAAAAACAAGAAGAGGAAATTAGAAAACTAAAAAACACTATTGGGAATCTACAGGATACTATCAGATGACCCAGTATGCAGGTTCTAGGAGTTCCTGAAAGTGTGGAAAGGATTAGAAGGCCTTTTTGGTGATATAATAACAGAAAATTTCCCTAACTTGGAGAAGGAAAGGGACATCCAAGTACAGGAAGTACACAGAATCCTTAATAGATATGACCAGAAGAGATCTTCACCACGACACATTGTAATTAAACTCACCACAGTAAAACATAAAGAAAAGCTTCTAAAATGTACATGAGAGAAACACTAGATTACTTTGAGAGGGTCTCCAATTAGACTCACAGTGGACTTCTCAGAAACCCTACAGGCTAGGAGAGAATGGTGAGAGATATTTCAAGTCTCAAGAGAAAAAAAAAAAAAACTGTCAACCCAGAATACTATACCCTGCAAAGCTCTCATTGATGAATTAAGATGAAATAAAGACCTTCCATAACAAACAGAAATTGAATTTGTCACCACCCTTCCAGCCCTACAAAAGATGCTTAAGGATGAGCTGCACACAGAAACACAGAAACATGGTCATCACTATGAAAGAAGGTAAAGGAAGAAAATCTCTCAGTAAAAATCCAAAGGAAATTAAAAGTAGGAATAGTTTTGGGAAAATGGCAGGGCAAAGTTGTTACTTTTGAATGTTACATTTTGAATGTAAATGGCCTCAATTCTCCAGTTAGAAGACATAGACTGGCTGAATGGACTGAAAAACAAGACCCAACTATTTGCTGCTTATAAGAAACACATCTGACCAACAAAGATACATGCAGACAGAAAGTGAAAAGATGGAAAAAGATAATCTATATTAACAGAAAACAAAAAGGAGCTGGTGTTGCCATCCTAATATCAGACAAATAGACTTTAACATAACAACTGTTAAAAGAGATGAAGAAGGGGGGCTGGTGCTGTGGCACAGATTAATCCTCTGCCTGAGGCACTGGCATCCCATATGGGCGCCAGGTTCTAGTCCTGGTTGCTCCTCTTCCAGTCCTGCTGTGGCCTGGGAAGGCAGTGGAGGATGGTCCAAGTCCTTGGGCCCCTGCACCCACATGGGAGACCAAGAAGAAGCACCTGGCTCCTGGCTTCAGATCGGTGCAGCTCTGGCTGTTGTGGCCATTTGGGGAGTGAACCAGTGGATGGAAGATATCTCCCTCTGTCTGTAACTCTACCTCTCAAATAAATAAATAAAATCTTTAAAAAAAAAAAAAAGAAAGATGAATAAGGTACTATGTAATGATTAAGGGATTAATCCAACAGGAAGATGTGACTATAATAAACGTTTATGCACCCAAATACATGGCTCCTGGCTATGTAAAAAAAAAAAATTTAATGAACCTAAAGGGATATTTAGACTCCAATACAAGAATAACGGGAGACTTCAATACCCGACTCTCACCAATTGACAGATCAACAGAGAGAAAATCAACCAGGAAACAACAGAGCTAATCCACACTATAGACCGGATGGACCTAACATATATCTATGACCCTTTTACCCCACAGAGGCAGAATACACATTCTTCTCATCAGTACATGGAACATTCTCTAGAATAGACCATATGCTATGCCACAAAGCAAGTCTCAGTAAATTGAAAAAAAATCAAAATTATTCTATGCATATTCTTAGACCATAATGGAATGAAATTAGAAATCAACTCAAGAATCTCTAGAACATACATAAACACATGGAAACTTAACAACATGTTTATGGATAAAGAGTGAGTCATAGATAATCAAAACAGAAATCAAAACATTTCTGGAAATAAATGAAGATGATAATATATCATATCAAAACCATGGGACAGGGCTGGCTCCGTGGCGCAGTGGGTTAATCCTCTGCCTGTGGTGCCAGCATCCCATAAGGGTGCTGGTTCTAGTCTGGCTGCTCCTCTTCCGATCCAGCTCTCTGCTATGGCCTGGGAAAGCAATAGGGGATGGCTCAGGTGCTTGGGCCCTTGCACCCATGTGGGAAACCTGGAAGAAATACCTGGCTCCTGGCTTCAGATCATCGCAACTCCAGCCGTCGTGGCCATTTGGGGAGTGAACCAACGGAGGAAAGACCTTTCTCTCTGTCTCTCCCTCTCACTGGCTGTAACTCTACCTCTCAAATAAATAAATAAATCTTTAAAAAAAACCTATGGGACACAGCAAAAGCAGTGTTAAGAGGGAAGTTCAAAGTAATCAGTGCCTACATGCAGGAACTGGAAAGATACCAAATAAATGAGCTGTAAATTCATCTCAAGGACCTAGAACCTCAATAACAGCAGCAAACCAAACCCAAAACTAGTAGAAAGAAAGAAATAATTGAAATTAGAGAATAAACAAAATTGAAACAAAAAAATACAGAAAATCAGTGAAATAAAAGCTGGTTTTTTGAAAAAAAAAATTGATACACCATTGGTGCATCTAACAAAAAAAAAGGAAAAGACCCAAATCAATAAAATCAGAGATGAAAAGGGAAATGTAAAAACAGATACCACAAAAATAAAAAGAATCATCAGAAATTACTACAAAGAGCTTTATGTCAACAAACTAGGAAACCTAGAAAAAACAGATTCCTAGAAAGACATAATCTGCCAAAATTAAGTCATGAAGATACAGAAAACCTAAACAGACCAATAACCAGAAAAGAGACTAAATCAGTAATAAACACTCTTCCAGCAAAGAGAATCCTAGGACTAGACAGCTTCACTGCTGAATTCTTCCAGCAAAGAGAATCCTAGGACCAGACAGCTTCACTGCTGAATTCTACCAGACATTTAAAGGAGAACTAATTTCAACTCTTCTCAGTCTACTTAAAACAATTGAAAAGGGAAAGAATCCTCCAAAACTCTTACTACGAGGCCTGCATCACCTTAATACCAGAACCTGGAGAAGATGCAACAGAAAAAAAGAACTATAGACCAATATCTCAGATGAACATAGATGCAAAAATCCTCAACAAAATATTAGCCAATCGAATCCAACAACACATCAGAAAGTACACTCACCCTGACCAATGACCCATGCAGGGATGGTTCAACATTTGCAAATCAATCAATGTGATACACCACATTAACAAATTGAAGAACAATAATCATATGATTGTCTCAATAGCTGCAGAGAAGGCATTTGATAAAATACAACATCAACCCAGTTAAGAAATGGGCAAAGGACTTAAACAGATATTTTTCTAAAGAAGAACTCCAAATGGCCAACAGACACATGAAAAAATGTTCAGGATCACTAGCTGTCAGGGAAATGCAAATCAAAACCACAATGAGATTTCACCTCACACCAGTTAGAATCAACAAACAACAAATGCTAGCAAGAATGTGGGGGAAAAGGTACCCTAATCCACTGTTGGTGGGAATGTAAACTGGTAAAGTCACTATGGAAGACCATATGGAGATACCTCAGAAATCTGAAGATAGACCTACCATATGACCCAGCCATCCCACTCCTGGGAATTTACCCAAGGGAAATGAAATCAGCATATGCAAGAGTTATCTGTACCCCATGTTTATTGCACCTCAATTCATAATAGCTAAGACATGGAATCAACTCAAATGCTCGTCAACCAAAGACTGAATAAACAAATTATGGTATATGAACACCAGTTGAAGTCCAGGCTGCTCCACTTCCAATCCAGCTCTCTGCTATGTCCTGGGAAAGTAATAGAAGATGGCCCAAGTCCTTGGGTTCCTGCACCCATAGGAGACCCGAAAGAAACTCCTTCTACCTTCAGCTCTCTCTCGTGCTCTCTCTCTCTCTCTCTTTCTCTCTCTGCCTCTGCGTAACTCTGCTTTTTTAAAAAAATATTTATTTATTTTAAAAACTACAAAGACTCAGAATAACCAAAGCTATCTTGAACATAATGTTTTACAAAGCTACAGTAATTATGGGATGGGCACTGTGGCACAGCGGATTAAAGCCCTGGCCTGAAGCACTGGCATCCCATACGGGCGCTAGTTCTAGTCTCAGCAGCTCCTCTTCTGATCCAGCTCTCTTTTGTGGCCTGGGAAAGCAGTAGAAGATGGCCCAAGTTCTTGGGCCCCTGCACCCACGTGGAAGATCCAGAAGAAGCACCTGGCTTTGGATCGGCACAGCTCCAGCCATTGCAGCCATCTGGGAAGTGAACAAGCAGATGGAAGACTCTCTCTCTGTCTCTACATCTCTCTGTAACTCTTTCAAATAAATAAAAATAAATCTTTTAAAAAAAGCTACAGTAATTAAAACAGCATGGCATTGGCATTAAAATAGGCACATACATCAATATAATAGAATAGAGATTCAAAAAGTAACCCACCCTGCTAAAGCTAACTGATCTTCAACAAAAGGTGCTTATGACACACATGGAAAAAGGACAATCTTGTTAATAAATACTGTTGGGAAAACTGGATATCCACAGGCCTCTGCTCTCTCATCTTGTACAAAAATCAACTCAAAATGGATTAAAGACCTAAATGTAAGACCTAAAACTTCAAACTAATAGAAAAAAAAACATAATAGAAATGCTTCAGATGTTAGAATGGACAAGGGTTTTTTGGACCCTTTTGGACTCCAAAAGCACAGCAAACAAGAGCAAAAATAGACAAATGGGATTTCAGCAAGCTAAGAAGCTTCTACACATCACAGGTTACAATCAACGACCTACAGAATGAGAGAAAATACCTGTAAGCTATACCTCTAACAAGAATATAAAGCTAGACATCTAACCAGAATATTTAAGGCAATCAAACAACCCAATACCCAAAATAAATAATCCAACTGAAAATGGGAACTATATCTTAACAGACATTTCTCAATTGAAAACATATAAGTGACCAACAGGTACTGAAAAAATGCTCAATATCACTAATCATCAGGGAAATGTGAATCAAAACCACAAAGAGATAACCTCATTCCAGTTAACTTGGCTGTTATCAAAAAGACAAACAATAGTAAAGTCTGGTCAGGACATGGAGAAAAGGGAACACTTACACACTTTATAGGAATGTAAATTAATACAGCCATCATATGAAGATGCCTTAGAGAACTAAAACTACCATATAATCCAGCAATTCTACTACTACATATATGTCCAAAGAAAATGAAATCACTCTGTTGAAAGGATTTGCACCCCCATATGTATTGTGCCACTATTTACAACAGTCAAGAAATGGAAACAACCTAAAAGTCCATCCACTGATGATAGATAAAGAAAAGGTGGTACACATACACAATGGAACACTATTCAGGCATACAAGGGATTTGCCCTTGTCATTTGTAGCATCATGAATGAAACCAGAGGCCACCGTCTTATCTGAAATAAGCTAAGCACAGAGAGACAAGTACTACGTGGTCTTATTTATATGTGGAACGTAAAGGAGTTGATCTAACAGAAAGCTTTATGTTGGGTCCCAAAGTTGGAGAGAGAAGGGAAAAGAGCGGCGCCGCAGCTCACTAGGCTAATCCTCTGCCTGTGGCGCCAGCACACCGGGTTCTAGTCCCAGTTGGGGTGCCGGATTCTGTCCCGGTTGCTCCTCTTCCAGTCCAGCTCTCTCCTGTGGCCCAGGAGGGCAGTGGAGATGGCCCAAGTGCTTGGGCCCTGCACCCACTTGGGAGACCAAGAGGAAGCACCTGGCTCCTGGCTTCGGATCTGCGCAGCACGCTGGCTACAGGGCACCGGCCGTAGCGGCCATTTGGGGAGTGAACCAACGGAAGAAAGACAATTTCTCTGTTTTTCTCTCTCTCACTGACTATAACTCTACCTGTCAAAAAAAAAAAAAGGTGAGAGAGATCTTCCATCTGCTGGTTCACTCCCCAAAAGCCTGCAACATATATGAAGCCATTTATGAAGGTTCATTTTGGCTCACCGATTTGGAAGTTCACAGTCCATGGTTCCTGAGACCCAGATGGTTCCACACCATCTTCCGGGGCTAGAGGAAAGCGGTGCTGAACCACTGGGTAGGAAGATCACACAACGAGCCAAGAGGCAGAGACAAGCTAGGCCAACTCAGGTTTCTGTAACAAACCCTCTCCCTTGCCAGAGCACACCCCCAGAGACCCAAGGACCTCCCACTAGGCCCACGTTCTAAACCATGCAATTGGATCCTCTCCATACCTGTCCACTCTCACCCCATCTCCCACAGGGACCCAATTCACAACCCTTGGGATTTCAACATGTGCATAAGTAAAGCCCTAGCTCTCCAAGCCCTAGCAATGGCTGATACAGACCAGGCTGAAGAGCGTTCCAAAGCTGAAGACGGGATTTCAACTTCCTGCAGCTGCAGCTCGCCAGGTGCTGAGATCCAGTTTGGGCCTGGAAGCCAGGCCAGAGAGAAGAAGGCCTGAGCTAAAAGCAAGCCTTGACTTCGTTCTCGGCCTCGGCAGAAGCTCCTTGCCCCGGAGAGCAGCTGGCCCCGTGGGCACACGGACTGTGTGAGAGAGAATCGCGGGAAGTCAGACGCGCTCCAGCAAGCCTGCTAGCTCCTCCATAACTGCTCCTGGCGGTCTTCCGGCTCCACACCGCCCCACCTTAGCATTGCCCAGTCAGACCAGCGCAGCTCTCACCCGTCAACAGAGGGCGGCAGAGAGCAGCAAGCCCGAGCACGCTCCCTGCTGCCGACCCCACAAGCCTTATAAGCAGTGTTCACAATCACCCTACCCTTCTTTTCCCCGAGTCCTTCCTGCCTGTTTTATAAATCCCACACTCCGGCTACGTGTTAAGCGAATGTTGGAATTTCCTATTTGCATTCAAAATCCTGAATGCCAAGCTCAAGTCTGGGACCTGCTATGTATCAGCGTTCGTGACCTTGGTCAGGTTGCTGAACTTCCCCATTCCTTCAAGTTCTCATCCAGAAAACAGGAATAGTAATAGCAGGATTAGATAAGCTACTGCACATAAAGCAGCATAGTACCCAATGGTACCCAACAGATACGGGCTCAGTATGGTATTAGGAATCACTATACAGAATACTGAAGTCAGGAAGGAGCAGTTACAAGGGACCTGGCATAGGTCTCACTGGTGCACACTAGATTTTGCCAGCACTGGTGGAACATAGCGCCACCAACTGGTGGCTTATTCAGGGGGTTACTGTCACACAGTTCTGGAAACCAAAGTCCAATCAAGGTGTCGGCACAGGGCTGTGAGGGTAGGGCTGTCCCAGGCCTCTCTCTATGGCTGTAGATAGCTGTCTTCATGCTCACATGGGGCTCTCTGCAGAAGAGGTCTAGCTCCAAATTTCCCTTTTCAGAGGGACACAGTCATACAGCATTAGGGCCCATCCTACTTACCTCAGTGTAACTTAATTCCTATACTAAGTATCTGCAAATAAGGTCAAGCCAAGGTCCTGGGGGTCAGGAGTACAACGCACCTCCTGGGGAGGGAGATAATTCAATGTATCACTAGATATGATGGGCAAGGGACAAGCTACCTTCATGCAACTATTTTGATGGAATTTCTCAAAAGGTGCACTCACTAGCCCTATCTGGTAATAGCTGACTATATGGTGGTTCTTCAAAAAAATTCACAGAAAACAGAATAAAAAATATGTTGATGCAAAAGCACTTTTAAAATCCCAGCATAGTTTTTCCATGCACTTTCCATAAACCTCATGAATATCACTCATATGGATGAACTACACAGGTAGGTACACCTAAAGCGGTTAGTAAAATAACAGGTTAAGGGCTGGAACCATGGCTCACTTGGTTAATCCTCCACCTGCAGCATTGGCATCCCATATGGGCACAGGGTTCTAGTCCCGGTTGCTCCTCTTCCAGTCCAGCTCTCTGCTGTGGCCCGGGAGGGCAGTGAAGGATGGCCCAAGTGCTTAGGGCCTGGCTTTGGATTGGCGGCCATTTGGGGGAGTGAACCAATGGAAGGAAGACCTTTCTCTCTGTCTCTCTGTCTATAACTTTACCTGTCAAATAAATAAATAAAATAACAGGTTAAATCAACTATCTCCATGGTGACTGTTTTAGGAAGACTGTTTATTGACTATGCTCAAAGAAGACAAAGTATTTCTATTTTGTTTATTTCAAATATCATTTTGATAAACTCAGGCAAAGAAATGTTAGTTTCCTGGTATTTGGAGAAAATGGTGTCTGCTAGATAAGTAAAACAGAACATAGATTGGCCCACAGATTTTTATCCTAAGGTTATAAAAGCTTGGTTGTCTGCCTTTGGTATGTCTGGGTCAGTACTTCCCAAGCTGTGTTCCTCAGGATGTCTATGCCACCTGAGAAATACCTAGACACAGCTCTCCCTAAAGAGGTAGTTAAGAACCCTACTTCTGAAACCCTGGGAGGGCCCTGGTGGTCAGAATTCCTCTCTTGCACAACCAAGGGGCCCCTCCCAAAGCTGGCGCTCCTGGACAAGCAGGGCCTGGAGGATGACTCGTCTTGCTGGAGATGGATAAGCACACATTGCCTGAGTTACATTAGTGCCCAGAGATGTCGAGGGGGCTCAGACACCACTCACCCTGACCGGGACAGAATTCTTCCCACCAACTGCAGAATGTGAATGAAGCCAGCTTTTTGTTGGCAGCTGCCTGTTCTGATCGTCATTATCTGTTTTTAGATTTGGGTCAGGTGAGAGACACAGGCACTCACTCCCCTTTCCCCAACCTGCTGAAAAACTCAGCAGTCATAGGGGAAGGTCATGTGAAGGGGCAGCCATGAGACTTCGTAAAAGTTTTTCAGAAATTACGTGAGGAAGTCCTAAAGTAGTAACAAAAAAGAATCCATCCTTCAAAGAAGAACGCACCCTGACAAAATCTGCCTGAGACAGAGGGAAGCCAGCTTAGAGTTCCCAAAATGTTTATGCTATGTATGCTACTGTAGCCACCAGAGATTTTTTTTTTTCTTTTTCAAAGTCTCTTCTCTCACACACACACTCAATTGTTTTCTTTTTGAAAGTCTCTCTTTCCCAGAGAGAGAAAATCTCCCACAGGGATGGCAGGGGTATAACTACTTCCAACTACTTGAGCCACCAGCTATATGGAAACGTCAGTCTTGCCTAAGACAGAAAACCAGAAAGGAGCAAAAGCAGGTGTTTAAGATTTACTCTGGTCCTAACAACACCTCCAGCAGCGCTGCTCAAGTTTTAACGTGCACAGGAGAAACCAAGGATCGGGTTAAAAGGCAGAATCTGGTTCAGAAGAGCCGGGTTAGGGCTTGGGAGTCCGCATTTCTAACAAACTCCCAAGTCGAGTCAATACTGCTGAACTTCAGACCATGCTATGAACTAGAAGTATTTGGCCTCGCAGGCTGTTAAGAAGATGGTCCCAAACTTTAAAGAGAGATAGACATATAGATGAGACAGATCTGTAACTTTGTGTAAACATATATTGAGATACAAAGGTATGCACACACACACACAATTACCTCTTTGTAAACACAGCGATCAGAAGCAGGAGTTTCCATCCACTTCAGTGGTTCTCAGCCTTTGCTACCCATATGAATCATGTGGGATTTTTTAAATACTGATGACTGAGTCCCACCCTTACCCACAGGTTGCTGTAATTGGTCTGGATCAACCAGGGCAACACAAAGTTTTAATGCACTCAGGTTTGTTTTGTTTTGAACATTATACATTTTATTGGTAATAGATTTTTAAAATTAATTTTTAACATCTAATTGAGAGAGCGAGCTCCTAACTACCAGTTCAATTCCCAAGTGCCCACAACAGCCAGGGCTGTGTCAGTGTAGCCCAAAGCTGGGAGCTGGGAAAGCAATCCGGGTTTCTCACATGGGTGTAGCCCAAAGCTGGGAGCTGGGAAAGCAATCCGGGTCTCTTACAATGGGTGGCAGGAACCCAAGTCCTTGAGCCGTCACCTACTGCCTCGCAGGGAGCGCATTAGCACGAAGCTGGAATCTGGCTAAGAACTGGGAATCAAAGCTAGGCATTCTGGCATGGGATGCAGGTGTTCCAAGCAACATCTTAAGGACTACGCCAAACGCCCACCCCACCCCAGGAGTGTCTAATGTGCACCACGGTGAAGGCCTGACCTAGACATGTAAAGTGACCTGCTTTGAAGGCTATTACTTCTCCTAAGATCTTTTCTCACATCACAGCACTAACTTAAACTAGATTTTACATTTAATACGCAGCAAACAATGTTACCCTCTTAAAAACCAAAGGATCATTCTCCAATAAACTTTCAAAACATGCTATACTTAAATTTTTCTTAGTGGCATGAAAAATTTATTAAACGTTTTCCCCCACACTGTTTACATGGCTCAGTTTTATTGAATTTATAAAATTACTACAATACTTTAAATGAGCAAAATTTTCACAACAAATATAGAATATATACCTTTCAGAGTTTGAAAGAGAAAAAAAGAATATAAAATAAGTATATTTTTAAATGAAGTTTATTTTTACCCTGGGAATAAAAATCCCATTCTGAAACTGTTTCAAAATTAAAGTGCTGCCATCCATCTAAACCCATATTTTCTGTCGAGTTTAAGTTTATTTACAGCCTAGTTTGTCTCTAAATCAATTCCAATATTTCCAATTGATTTCTCTTCTAAAATTACAAACCTTTCATCTAAATACCCAGAAACTTTTGCTATAAAACCATTATGTAATTATAGTTACAACTAAACAATAAAAACATTTAAAAAGAAAAAATAATACTTATGCACACACCCAAAAATAGGCTATTTTAAATCAATCCTAATATTTTCCAATGCTTGCCTATTTAAGCTTAAAATAATAGTGCACAAATGTGAATACTAGATATTATTCAACTAGCTAACTAGAAAAAAAAGTGAAAATTTAGGAAAGCTGATTATAGTTAAAACAAGTTATCTAAGCTGTTAAAGCAGTGAGTTTTTAGGTGTACTCAATAATAAGAAAGCAAAAAATCGCAAGAAAAAATAGAAAGCAGAGATAAATGCTAGCAACCCAGCACTTAATGGGTACCAGAGAATACTGACTAAAGGACTTTCTAAGAGAGGCAAATAAATGTATGAGCGATCCTAAACTGAATAGTTAGCTGCTCTCTTGGACTTACTACTATTCCCAAGTGAGTCTTTGTCTTTTCCAAAGCAACAAACCAAACATAGACATACTGACACTATTTTGGGGCACGCTAAAATCACTGATCAAAACTTCAGGCCGGCGCCGTGGCTCAACAGGCTAATCCTCCGCCTAGCGGCGCCAGCACACGGGGTTCTAGTCCCAGTTGGGGCGCCGGATTCTGTCCCAGTTGCCCCTCTTCCAGGCCAGCTCTCTGCTATGGCCCGGGAGTGCAGTGGAGGATGGCCCAAGTGCTTGGGCCCTGCACCCCATGGGAGACCAGGATAAGCACCTGGCTCCTGCCTTCGGATCAGCGCGGTGTGCTGGCCGCAGCGCGCCGGCCACGGCGGCCATAGGAGGGTGAACCAACTCTGCCTGTCAAAAAAAAAAAAAACTTCAGAAAAAGGTAAGATAAATAAAACAAAATAAGAATAGGGAAAGCTCATATGACTTTCTCTTTGGCCATTTATGTATAATATTAGAAAGCTCTCAGAAATGTAACATTCAACTATGATTTCTATAAAAGCTCTTTATAGAAAGACAGATATAAAAGAAGAGACAACATACAGAGTTTTGAAAAACAGATGGTGAAAATCTCACAAAATGAGTCCATCATTTCTTCTACAGCAAGATACCAACAGACTTGAACCATTTTAAACAGCATCTAAGACTGTATCTACTCCCGCCATATTCCCCCAAAAGAAACCAACAGGAGTCAAAGCCTCAAAAATAACAGAAACAATATAGTAGACACTGATACACTTTGCCAGGCTTCATGACTCAAAGCCATGTATGGCCAATATGGCCTGATTTTTAAAAAAGAAGGAAGCTGCAAGTGGTACATTTCCCCCAAAAAAGTTGTGGTGTTTATCAATAAAACCCAGCCAGGAGAAAGAAGGGCAACTTGTCTCTCCAAAGAATTTTGCTACTTAGCAAAATCACAAATGAACTAAAACTCTTCTCTCAACTGATGACTAAGAGTGATCTAAATACTGAAGGCAGGGCCAGCGCTGTGGCACAGTAGGTTAATCCTCCACCTGTGGTGCAGGCATCCCATATGGGCACAGGTTCGAGTCCCAGTGCTCCTCTTCTGATCTAGCTTTCTGTTGTGGCTTGAGAAGATGGCCCAAATGCTTCAGCCCCAGCACCCACAAGGCAAACCTGGAAGAAGATCTGAAGGGATCAGCTCAGCTCCAGCCACTGCAGCCATTTGGAGAGTAAACCAGTGGATGGAAGACATTTCTCTCGGTCTCTGCCTCTCACTATCCGTAACTCTACCTCTCAAAATAAATAAATAAAATCTTAAAAAAAAAAAAAAAAAAAAAAAAAACCACTAAAAGTGACTTAAGCAAAGCTACTGAATTTCACTTACTAAACTTGTTTTTTTTTTTTTTTTTTTTTTAATTTTTGACAGGCAGAGTGGACAGTGAGAGAGAGACAGAGAGAAAGGTCTTCCTTTTGCCGTTGGTACACCCTCCAATGGCCGCCGCGGTAGCGCGCTGCGGCCGGCGCACCGCGCTGTTCCGATGGCAGGAGCCAGGTGCTTATCCTGGTCTCCCATGGGGTGCAGGGCCCAAGGACTTGGGCCATCCTCCACTGCACTCCCTAGCCACAGCAGAGAGCTGGCCTGGAAGAGGGGCAACCGGAACAGGATCGGTGCCCCGACCGGGACTAGAACCCGGTGTGCCGGCGCCGACTTGTATTTTTGAACAAAGAGTCCTGGCATTTTTTTTTTATAAGAACCATGTCAAGGTGGCAAAAGTCTTCAAATTCACAAAGGCACTACTAGTAAATGAATGAAATACATTTCTCATACACACACACACAGCCTGAACAAAGAAAGAAACAGTGGGCTATGTTTTATCCTACTTTTAAAGCAGGTATCCTTAAATTCATTCTAGTTGGATACTACAAACTGGGAACAGGGAACCAAATTATCAGTTGTTCAACTTTATTTTTGAGTAGTTAAAAAAATATTTTCCAGGCCAACCCTATGACATAATGGGTAAAGCTGCCACCTGCAGTGCTGGCATCCCATATGGGCACCAGTTCGAGACCCAGCTGCTCCACTTCCAATCCAGCTCTCTGCTATGGCCTGGGAAAGCAGTGGAAGATGGCCCAACTCCTTGGGTCCTTGCACCCACATGAAAAACCCAGAAGAAGTTCCTGGCTTCAGACTGGCCCAGCTCTGGTTATTGCGGCCATTTGGGGAGTGAACTAGTGGATGGAAGAGCTCGTTCTCTCTCTCTCTCTCTCTCTCTGCCTCTGTCTTTTTGTAACTCTGCCTTTCAAGTAAATAAACAAATCTTTAAAAATATTCTCTAGCAAATTTATGCAAAATCAGACCATAATTATTGCCCCATTTTCTTGATGACAATCACTGCCACCACTGCCCATACCCTGTTACCAACCCCATGCAGACACTACTAATCAAGCAGGTACACACCTCTCTCTCTTATCCAAGCCTCAAATTCAGAATCCCTGGAAGCTGTAACTAATTGATCATAGAAGAAGCAGATTGCTCTCCACGGTCACAATACTAAACCACAAGTAGTTATCTCTAGCTAACCACAAGAAAACAAGATGTAAGTTACTTGAGAGCTGTAATCTAACACCTGGATAACCTAGCAACCCCAAACACCACAGGAAGAGGACACATTATAGAAATTTCCTATTTAACTCAAGAACAGATGGTAAAACTTAAAAGATACCTATTGTATGCTCACTTACCACCTAAATTTGTCAAATGAAAACTTAATCACATGGAAATGTACAAATTTCCTGACAAAAATCTAGATGCTTAATACTTAATATTTCTAGGCCAAATTTTTTATTGTTGCTAAACAATAAGAAGCCACATGTCTATTTCAAACAAGTTGTACTAACTTCTCTAGCCAACTTACTTCATCCTTTACATTTCAGTCTCTTAAAAACCAATTGTAAAACTAATCATGAAGCTGTATGTCAAAATGATTCCAAGTTTTATTGCCCACAATCAAGAAACTATGCATAGACATGCACACACACATAACTCCCGTACTCACACATACAGAAATAAAAGTAAAGCACTAGAAACTCTAGGATTGTCTTTTGAAGGAAAACTGCCTCTAGCTATCTAGAAGAAGGCAAACAAGGGACCAGCATTGTGGCACAGCAGTTAAAGCTCCCACCTGCAACAGCAGCATCCCATATGGGTGCTGGTTCAAGTCCCAGCTGCTCCACATTTTTTTTTAAGATTTACTTATTTAAAAGTCAGAGTTACACAGAGAGAGAAGGAGAGGCAAAGAGAGAGAAGGAGAGGCAGAGAGAGAGAAGGAGAGGCAGAGAGAGAGAGGTCTTCCATCCGCTGGTTCACTCCCTAATTGGCTGCAACGGCCAGAGGTGCACTGGTCCAAACCCAGGAGCCAGGAGCCAGGAGCTTCCTCCAGTTCTGCCCATGTGGCCCAAGGACTTGGGCCATCTTCTACTGTTTTCCCAGGCCATAGTAGAGAGCTGGGTCAGAAGTGGAACAGCCAGGTCTCGAACCAGTGCCCACATAGGATGCCAGCACTCCAGGTGGTGGCCTTACCCGCTATGCCGCAGCACCGGCCCCCTGCTCCACTTCTGATCCAGCTCCCTGTTAATGTGCAGCAGTGAATGGCCCATGTGCTTGGGTCCCTGCCATCCATGTGGGACAACTGGATGGATTCCAAGTTCTTGCTTTTAGCCAGGCACAGCCACAGCTGTTAAGGCCATTTGGGGAATTAACCAATGGACAGAAGATACTGTTCTGTCTCTGTACTCTTTCAATTAATAAATCAATCTTTAAAGAAAAGAAAAAGGCAATTAATTCAAAGTTCCTTCCACAGAGGGACTAAAAACCAAAAACGAGGGATCACCTGTCGAGACAACAATGGTAGGAGCCAGAATTATTCAACTGCCACACACAAAAACATTGAAGTAATGTACACAGAGCAACCTTCTTCTTCATTACAGGTGGCATCAAATAAATGTGTCACTGTTTCTTTAAGCTAATCCAGACTACCGCAAAATGCATCCATATAGTGCAAAAGTCAACCCATAGGGAAAAGGTCTGGAAGAAGACACAGAAAAAAAGAGTGGTTACACCTGGGCAAGTTGGCATCAAGGTGAATTGAGGTTTATCCATATTGCTTAAATGATTGCTTAACAAAGGGCATATATTCAGGTATTACTTTTAAAAAGAGGAAAGGTGGTACACACCCAGTTCTTTGGGAATTTTAAGTCCAAACGCTGGGACAGGAAGATGACAGCACTGAGGGAGACGGATGGGTTTCCCCACAACACTTCCCTTGCAGATAGGTGACACATGATTCTTCACTCACCCATGACGACAACTTCTACCAACACTTGCAGAGAATGGGAGGAGAAGGAGTGTGTGGACATAGCTCCCAGTGGCAACGGATCCCACTGGGACACCACTCTCTCTCTTTTGTTCTGAACTCTCCTAAGCTGCCAAACCTGGGAATTCACACTGTATTAAGATTTAAAGGGGTGAAACAATGTTCTCCGCCAACTTCCAAAAGCACAAAGAATATCAACAGCATCCTCCTCCCATCCAACAGAATAAACTGAGGAAATGCATTACACAGCTGCACATTTATCTCTGATATTCAAAATAATTACCCATGGGAACTACCCCTCACTGATTTCAAAAGGATGGTGATTTAATGGATTTATCTTTAGCAATTAACCAAAACTTCATCTATCTTGCCATAAATTCTGGGTTTTGTGGATAAGTTCTAGATTAGTTATTCAACACCTAACCCTAGTCCAAAAAAATCAAGAAGCATACAAACTAAAATACTAAATAAACATATTAAACACTATTTTCAGATTAATATAATATCATTCTAATCAATCACATAGGAGTTCATCTTGGCTCCTGCATCTTGGTTGCTCTTATAATTTTGTACTTTAATAACTCTGTTACTAGGCTAAACACTGAAGTAAAGCAGCTGGTCCACAGTAAACGTTCAAAAACGTTTTATCAAGATACCAACCAAAGACAGGGGAAGGAGGGCAAACCACAGGACAGAAAGGGCAAATTCCATCCTAGGAAATATACTAGATTAGCTACTGCATTAGAAGAGGCTGAAAAAAGGGGCTCCAAAGAGGTAGACATCGAAGCTCCAGAGATGAAATATCCAAGTGCACACCAAGGGGGCCCAAAACAACAATGAAAGTCACGTGCAGTACCGGGAGACATGCAGCATGTCCATGCTGTAACAGCAGGCACTGTTCCACCACACCGACATCCTCCTGCTTCATCCTCACGACCGAAGTTGGTCTGAGGACTTACCACGAGTTTTATTCACACGAAGCATCTGCCTGTTCCTGCAGTAGAAAAACTCCTCATCTCTAGCAGTACTGGCGTTCACAGCCATGTCACAACCACCACATTCTACCCTCGTGAGAACCCAATGTTCTAACACGTGAAAATCCCCTCCCAAAGTATACAGCTCACTCTCCAAAAAAGTGTGATTTTCTACTCCCACTTCACTTCTATGAATTAGAATCACGCTCTTGACCAGACACAAGACAATTAAAATGCCTAAAAGAAAGGAATTTAAAAATCTAGGCTCAGTCAGCACTGCGGCGTGGCAGGTAAAGCCACTGTTTGCAGTGCTGGCATCCCATAAGGGCACCAGTTAGAGTCCCTGCTGCTCCACTTCTCATCCAACTCCCTGCTAGTGGCTTGGGAAAACCAGTGGAAGATGGCCTAAGTGCTTGGGCCCCTGCACCCATGTGGGAGACCCAGAAGAAGCTCCTGGCTCCTGGCTTCGGATCAGCCCAGCTTAGGCCACTGTGGCCATTTGAGGAGTGACACAGCAGATGGAAGATCTCTCTTTCTTTCTCTAACTCTGCCTTTCAAATAAATACATACTTTTTTTTAAAAAAATCTAGTCTCAGAGTGGCTTCTACCTAGAACACAATTGCTTTAAAACATTAACAGAAGTGAGTGTTTGGTGGACCAGTTAAGACATCAGTTAGGAAATCTTTGTACCACAGCGGAAAGCCTGGGATCCAACCTCCCAACTCTAACTTCCTCCTAATGCAGACCCGGGGAGAAGCAGTGATACCCTGAGTTACTAGGTTCCCGCCACCCATGTGGGAGTTCTGGATTGAATTCCTGGCTCCTGCTTTTGCACCCACACCCACACCCCCACCCTTCTGTGGGCATTTGGAGAGAGAACCAGAGGATGGAAATTTTCTCTGTCTTTCGGTTTGTTTTGTTGTTGTTGTTGTTGTTGTTGTTGTTTCTGACAGGCAGAGTGGACAGTGAGAGAGAGAGACAGAGAGAAAGGTCTCCCTTCTCCATTGGTTCACCCCACAATGGCCGCTGCGGCCAGTGCACCGTGCTGATCCAAGGGCAGGAGCCAGGTGCTTCTCCTGGTCTCCCATGCGGGTGCAGGGCCCAAGGACCTGGGCCATCCTCCACTGCCCTCCCGGGCCACATCAGAGAGCTGGACTGGAAGAGGAGCAACTGGACAGAATCCGGTGCCCCGACCAGGACTAGAACCCGGTGTGCCGGCACTGCAGGTGGAGGATTAGCCTAGTGAGCCGCAGTGCCAGCCCTCTGTGTCTTTCTCTGTGTGCCTATCCCCTTCTCAAATTTAAAAAATTAACATACAAGAAAAAAAAAACTTAGGGATAAAAAACCTGAATATGGCACCTAAATAGAACTTTCCCCAAAACACTTTGATTACAAAAAAAAAAAAAGCTTATTCATTGAATAAATGCAGGCATTGTATTCTCTGAAAGGTATATAACCACTCACAGAAAGGCTGTGGATACAGTGATGAAAATCTACGACTTCTCTATCCTATACTCAACGTGTTCAGAGTATTATCTACATCTTTAAAGATTAGTATGTCATTTCTATAATCTTATTTTCAATACTTCATAGTTATATGACTAAAAACAGAATGCCAATAAAGCTTAAAAGCACATCAAAATTACTGCATTCTTTTTAAAACTTTTAAAAGTAACTATTACTGATTATATCCCTTAAGGATTTATAGTGTCTGAGAAAGATAACAACATCTGTTGGTGAAGTCTAGTTAAATGCAGTCAGTATTATCAAACACTAGATTTTAGCTCCGAGTAATACATGTTTCTATGATAAAACAATGTTCATTCAAGTCCAAATGGAATACTAAGAATGATACTAGTAATAACAATGGCAACAACAGTAATAATAATAGCTAACAGTTGTTTAATGTATACTGTTTTAAGCCTTTTTTTTTTTTTTTTTTTTTTTTTGGACAGGCAGAGTGGACAGTGAGAGAGAGAGACAGAGAGAAAGGTCTTCCTTTGCCGTTGGTTCACTCTCCAATGGCCGCCGCGGCCGGCGCACTGCGGCTGGCGCACCGCGCTGATCCGATGGCAGAAGCCAGGTGCTTCTCCTGGTCTCCCATGGAGTGCAGGGCCCAAGCACTTGGGCCATCCTCCTCTGCACTCCCGGGCCACAGCAGAGAGCTGGCCTGGAAGAGGGGCAACTGGGACAGAATCCGGCGCCCCGACCGGGACTAGAACCCGCTATGTCGGCGCCTCAAGGCGGAGGATTAGCTTAGTGAGCCGCAGGGCCGGCCTGTTTTAAGGCTTTTTATGAATTGATTCCTCTAATCCTTGTAACAACCCTATGAGGTAGTTAGTACAGTAAAACTATATGAATTGAAAATCATTAGAATGGAAAGAATGAATAAGAAATTTTATTTTCTGCACACTATTTGATTTAAATCTAGACTTCTTTTAAACATGGTGGACTGCTCAGCTGAATTTATCTCCTCTGCTTCTACAACCACTTCAAAAAGACATTAAAGGAATATAAACAATGGGGCTGGCACTGTGGTGTGGTGGGTTAAAGCCCTGGCCTGAAGCGCAGGCATCCCATATGGGTGCCAGTTCTAGTCCCAGATGCTCCCCTTCCAGTCCAGCTCTCTGCTGTGGCCTGGGATAGCAGTAGAGGATGGCTCAAGTCCTTGGGCTCCTGCACCCACGTGGGAGACCCAGAGGAAGCTCCTGGCTCCTGGCTTCGGATTGGTGCAGCTCCGGCCGTTGCAGCCATCTGGGGAGTAAACCAGAGGATGGAAGACCTTTTATTCTGTCTCTACCTCTCTCTATAAGTCTGTCTTTCAAATAAATAAAATACACCCATTAAAAAAAAGGAATATAGAAGGTATTAATGCACAAAGAGAACAGACTATAAAGCCATGAGATCACAGCAGAGTTTACAAAGGAGGGTTAAGCTTGTGATTAAAAAGAAAATTGAAAGTATGTCATTGTAAAAATTAAAAAAACAGCCAAGTCCTTGGGACCCTGTACCCACGTGGGAGACCTGGAAGAAGCTCCTGGCTCCTGGCTTTGGATCAGCACAGCTCTGACAGTTGTGGCCATCTGGGGAGTGAACCAGCAGATGGAAGACCTCTCTCTCTCTGCCTCTGCCTCTCTGTAACTCTGCCTTTCAAATAAATAAATAAGTCTTAAAAACACACAAACACAACTGTATATATGAAATACATGAAATCTGTTCCCTTTATACAATTTTTTAAAGATTTTTATTATTTATTTATTTGAAGGTCAGAGTTACACAGAGAGAGGAGAGGCAGAGAGAAAGAGGTCTTCCATCCGCTGGTTCACTCCCCAACTGGCCACAATGGCCAAAGCTGAGCTGATATGAAGCCAAGAGCCAGGAGCTTGGGCCATCCTCCACTGCTTTCCAGGCCACAGCAGAGAGCTGGATGGGAAGCAGAGCAGCCAGGACCCCAACCGGTGCCCATATGGGATGCCGGCACTGCAGGCCTGCTATGCCACAGCGCAAGCCCCTACAAATTTTTAAAAGTTAAAAAAAAAAAAACTTCTGTGGCACAGTGGGCTAAATCCCCAGCCTGCAGCATCAGCATCCCATATGGGAGCAGTTCCAGCTGCTCCACTTCAAATCTAGCTTCCTGCTGATACACCTGAAAAAGCAGCAGAGGATGGCCTAAATCCTTGGGCCCTTGCATCCACATGGGAGACACGAAAGAAGCTCCTGGCTCCTGGCTTCGGATCGGCTCAGCTCCGACCACAGTGGCCATTTGGGGAGTGAATCAGTGGACCTCTCTCTCTCTTCTCTGTCTCTACCTCTCTTTGTCACTCTTTCAAATAAATAAAATAAATCTTAAGAGAAAAGTTTAAAAAAAAAAAAAAACAGTAGGAGGTCTGATTACTGAGGTAGCAGAGTGGAGGAAGTTAAAGCCTACATACCAAAAAGGGAGAAGCCAAAAAATGCACCCCACCAAGCACCTGAAGAGCTCAGAACATTGGAAGCACTGGGTACTGCAGGTGGGAATGACATATGAAAGTGAAGTTAGGAATAGAAGACTGAAGAGTGTTGAACTCTCCCTCCACAGTCAGCCAACTGATGCACCCTAACTTTCCATCTACAGGACACACTGAACCTGAGGGTCACCAGCATGGAGGAGGATTTGGGTTGGGTGAGGCAAAAGAGAGACTGAAAATATAGGAATTAATTGAAAGTTATCATAAAAAAAAAAACAAACCTGAGAATACTCAGCCCTCTTCTCCTGCCCTACTGCCAGAACCCACTTTTCTAGAGAAACTGACATCCACAGAAATTTAGGAGATCTCAAAAGAAAAAAGTGGCCCTCAGCATGATCGTCCTTGAGACAACTGATAAACCTGGCCAACACATGAACACCAATGAAATTAGCTTTGTAGCATGTGACTAATATGAATGGATGATCTCTCCAGCTTCTTAGGAAAGGCTTCAGAATGAAAAGACAAAGCCCAAACAGAAAATCAAACATGAAAAAAACATACAATGCAAGAAACAGCAAAGATCTGAGGAAAAAATACAAACTTACATTATCAAGGAGGTATAAGAAAACATTAAATAATAAAAGGGTTTCATGAAAAAGGAACATAGAAAAAAATTTCAGAAATTTTAAAATACGCAGATAAAATTCAATAGAAGAACTGGAAGACAATAAAAACATAGGATTAGCATTCATAATCCAAAAACCTGAAATGCTCCAAAATTCAATACTTTTTGAGCATAGACATGATACTCAAAATGTTTTGGATTTTGGAGCACTTCAAATTTCATATTTTCTGTTTGGGGTGCTCAACTAGTAAATTCTATGCAGATATTCCAAAATGAAGAAACTGGAAAATTTGAAACACTTCTGGTCCTAAATATTTCAGATAATGGATACTCAACCTATACTGCAATTTAAGATGCAAATAAAATTTTTTTAATGAGAGGGTCAATCTGGGAAGTCCAACATTAAAATAACAGCAATTCTATAAAAACAGGACAGAGAAAATTATTTAAAACACACACAAAATTTCCCAGAACTAAAACAGAGAAGCTGTCTATGGCCATACCATCCTGAACATGCCTGTTCACATCTGAAATAAACACGCCTTCTAGTTGAAAGGCTCCACATTTCAGTTAAAGATGAAGACCCATACATACAACACTATGAAATGTCAGAGATAAAGAGAAGCTTCAAAGGGCTTCCAGAAACGAAAAACAGCCCCATGGAAAGGAATGGCGCAAGAGTGCTCAGAGTAATACTGAATGCTGTAAGACATGGATCACTGCCTTTAAAATTTACAGGGAAAATTATTTAACAGGCTCCAAACTATCACTCAGTCAAGAGTAGAGACATTTTCTGGCTTGGAAAGCCTAAAAATTTTGACTGCCATTGGTGGATAAGCTTAGAGGATAGCAAAACAAGAAACAGGAATTCATAGGATGTAATAGGGTCTAATAAGCAAAGATCTAATATGAGACTAAAGTACAAAGAAGGTCTCAGAATGACCAACGAGCCAAGCAATAGTCCTGGAGAGCAACAGTCTAACATGTGGAAGATAAAGGAAGATAAAAGAATATAGAAAAAAAAAAGTCCATGAAAGAATGCAAAAAAAAAAAAAAAAAGGAACAGACAGAATTGACAGATCATCTGGTATTTTTGAGCATTTATTCCACTGGATAATCACTGTGACAGCTACATAAGACACTAAACAAAATGTTAAATTAGTAACTCAACAAAAATAGGGTTCTAGTAGAAAAGAAGTAATGATAGTTAATCATGTGCTCCATCAGTGAACATTTATTATCTACTGATTTAATAGCTAATCACATGCTTGTTTAGTGAAATTTATTATCTACTGATCTAATAGCAAGTTGGGAGTTAACAAAAAGTTGCATGAATATAAATCTATACTGGGATGGGTGGAAGAAGAAAAATGTGAGGTAAGGATCTAAGAAAAGTAATTCCTGCCTATCATACAACAAATTCAAAAAATCATTTTTAAAACTGATTAATCAAGAAAAAGTACTATAACATGTTTTCACATAGGAAGACAAATATTAGCATAAACCACTAAAAGTTTAACATCCTGGTCTCTGGGGCGCTAAGGTAGATGGAAAAGGGATTATTCATTTTCTTTTAGCTCTGTTTAACCTTTCAGTTAGTAGTTTTTAGTCTTTTAGTTCTGTTTGATTTTTTTCTTAAACTGTGTGAATTATTTTAATAAAAAGAAATTCAGAAAGTAAGTCTTATCCACCAGCCACCTACCATTTCCTTACCTCAGGCTATCAAAACAGAGAGCTTGGAGGAGCTCCTGCAGTCTAAAACAGCTTTCTTTCGACTCAAGACACTAACTCCACACAAAGTAGCAACAGCAAGGCTCAGGGGACAAATTGGAGGCATTTCATTAAGTAAAAGAATGGGCAGAGTCCAAATTAATGACATTATACTGTATGTGGAAATAAACATCAGCCAGCATTAACACATTACAAGGATACAGTTCCTGAGATCTTGTGATTTCTCAATTTCTAAATGTGATAACGCATACTGAAAAACTACAACTCAGGATTAAAGATTCCAGGGGGACCTGTGGAAATGAAGACCCTTTATCTCTTGCTTTGGATTTTAAATAATAGCATCCATTTCTGTACTTGTCCTGATTGCAAAGAACTCAACAATCCAATCTGATGTGACACTATTCATTTTTAGCCCATTTACAAAAGAATTCTTATCAAGGTCCCTTTCATCACAGAGGCCTGTGATTCCCACACTGCAGGGACGAGGCACTTGAAATAAAAAGCAAGCACTCAGTTTGCTGATAAGATCACTGGTGGACAAGACAATCTCCAAATTTCTCAACAATGCCATGGCCTGGACAAAGCAAAAAAGGAACGATCAACAACCACATGTTACAGAAAACCTGACAAGCTAAAAGTCTTATAGACTTGTTCTTCTTTGGCTCATCTTTTCCTTAACATTCAGGAAGATCAAGCATATTTAACAATTCACAAGGCTCCTCAAAATGCAATATTCCTTTAAGCTTTATAGGTTGTTCTGTGCTACTAGTTCACTGATGGAAACTTAGATATAACATATGGCACATTTGTACTGCCTAAAAATATGATTTCCCAAATGTGTTTGGTTCATAAGGGGGAAAAAAAGTGGGGGCAAATCTCAATAAAAGTCGTACCTAGGAATACAGCAAATCTGTCAAGCACCTGTTTCAAAGAGGGAAAACGATACAAAAGAGAAAATGACTTTATTTTATAAAAAATATTTACAGAAAACTTTTCATGAACTCATATATTTGAGTAAAGAAATAGAAAATGGATTCATTTCCTATCCTATGAGTTCAAAAAGTTATTATAGTATTTTTATCATCTATTACTTTGGGGAAAAAAACAAAACACTGACTACCAGAAAAAACTTCCTATCGGCAGCACCTTGATCTTCTTTGTATTCTCACTGTACAAGTTCTTACTATACTGAAAAAAAGCAAAACACCTGATTACTTCACCAACATGGAAATGTACTATATTATCAAACTTTTTTTTTTTCAAATTAGTCTTATGAGCAAGAAAAAATGCCACTAAATACACTCGAATGATCTGTGTGCTATTTAAAATCATACTTTTAAGTAGCATACAGTTTATAAATACATAGTAATGTATCTAGGTTATTTATAGATTTCATATGCCCATATTAAACTTAAAGAAGAAAGCCTGTCATTACATATTTATTTTAGTAAACACCCAAGTATTAACTCTTTAAAAAAAAAACCCACATTAACTTGCAAGAGAAATTTAAGGTGAAATATTCCACACCATTCTAAGTTCACAGGCAGCAAAAACTGACAACATGCTTCATTTGTATTTACCAGCAGGCCCAGAAAAAAAAATTAAATCAATAAAGAATACTATCATAGCACTTAATAAAGATTACACAGAATAGCAGTGAGCATAAAAAATACAATGTATTATATGATGAGTTTGATTGCAAAAACCACATATTTATTAAACATGATTAACTTAAAAAACACCAAACCAGTTTGCTTTAAAGTGCTCATCATCCAAAACCTTGGACAATATCATCACCCCAAAGTGAATTCAGAAACACAGATAACAAGGCAAACACTGACAATAGATATAGACAGGCACTATCAAAAAATACTATTTGTTCTTTAAATAATGCCATTCTCAAGTGGCAAAGAACCTTGAAGGAATTCCTCTTTTGTATAAATATTCATAAATTAAAATGTCTCCAGATATCCTAAAGAGCTGCAAACAATACCTTACAACAGCAGCTTAACATCTATCTGAGGAAAAAAGCACTAAAATCCTCTTCCATCAGAAGTGGTTTATTTCTCTGGCATAAGTGAGCAAGGTCACTACAATGTTAGCCTCATTTCTAAAGCAATGTAAATAACAATGCATACATATCTTAAATTTGGTATGTCACAAAAGTGAGGATGCAATACTCTTTTGATGTAACAAGAAAATAAATAAACAAAAATTAAATATTTTAACCCAACATTTGGTATTGGCAAATTCAGTAGTGTCAACTTCACATATGAAGCACAGCACAGTCTGGGTTTTAAAAAATATTCGGATTCAATGTCGTGGTATTTGGGTTAAAGATATTTAGAATATTAAGAGTTTCCTTTCTGCTTAAAGAAATAGAATACAATCACCATCAAGCTGCTATCATAACTCAGTTTTAGCTGGGGTAAAGTGACCGTTTGGTCCATGGCACAAGTTACATGTATCACACTTCTGTCAAACTGAAACCTTTCAAGATTTCATGTTTATAAGCTACAATACTCACTGACCAATCCGTCAGTCCCTCACAGTTTTTTAGAAAAATATCTACATTTGTCCTTATGGATGTCAAAATGTTACATCATCATTTGTTTAAAAAAAAAAAAAAAGATGCACATTCATACTGTGAAGTTATTAGGAAAATACTCTTGCAAATAAACTATATAAAGATAAAATACACTTCAAAAGTATGTGGGTTTTTTGTTTGTTTTACAATATTCTATAAAGTGCAGAGAAATCCTAAGGGAGACACTAATCCCTATGACAACAGCTGAGTGACAGCAGCTTTTGCATAGCAATACTTAGAGGAAGCTGGACACTTCGGTTTCCTCAGGAAGAGGAGGGTGGAAGAAGATCTTCCGATTCAGGCTTCTTTTTGGCCGTGAGTCTGTTTTCTTCAGGGATGGTTGCTGATGTCAAGTCTCCATTAAGTGTATTTCTTGAACAGTGAGTAGGTCCTAATTAATAAATTAATTAAAAGATTAAATATCCTGTTAATACTAAATCCAGGACTTCTGTGAAAGAACATGTTAATTTTCTATTCAGCAACACAAAATTTCTTTAAGCTTTCTGTTAGTTGTTATTTGCTGTTTTCCAGGGTTGTTTTTTTTTTTTACTTTTTTAAGATTTATTTATTTGAAAGGCAGAGTGATAGAAAGAGAGGGTGTGTGTGTGTGTGTGTGTTGTGAAAGAGAGAAAGAGAGAGGGAGATCTTTCATCCTCTGGCTCATTACCTAAATGGCCATGTCTAGGTCACACTGAAGCCAAGAGCCAAGAACTCTATCCTGGTCTCCCACACGGGTAGCAGGGCCCAAGCACTTGGGCCATCCTCTGCTACCTTTATTTCTAGGTGCATCAGCCGGAAACTGGATCAGAAGCAGAGCAACATGGACTCAAACAGGCACTCTGACATGGCATGTCAGCCTCCTAAGTGGTAGCTTTATCCACTGTACAACAATGCCAGCCTGTGTGTCTGGTAGGAAAAAAAAAATCTAACTTTTCTACTACTGACAGCCATAAGGAGAAACTTCAGAGTTTGTGAGATAACTATGAAACTACCTTAAGTAGAGATTTTTACTTTGTTCATTGCTAGAACCATGGCTGGCACATAATGGCTATTTAATAAATATTTGCTGAATTAAACTTAACCTTTCTTAACTAGCTGTGGCTTTTCCAACCTAACTGGTTAATGCTTTTAGTATCCCTCTTGTTACCTGGCAAAGAAATCAAGGTGTGAAAAAGGGCGCACCTCCCACACTTGTTAGCAGAACTCAGACTAAATCCAGGACTGCCCCTTTTTGTTGCAAGGCTTTCTGAGCACAGCTGACAAGGCAGCTCATACTGAAGGCTGCCACCGTTCATTCAGAATGCAGCTCACTGAACCATCATGCCACCCCAGGGAGACAGAGCTGCAGTGGCACAATTCTACCCCGAGGCCACAGTACTTGTATACACACTGTTTTCATTTATCATGACCATTTGTTACCTTTACAATTTTTTTAAAGATTTATTTATTGGCCGGCACCGCAGCTCACTAGGCTAATCCTCCGCCTGCTGCGCCAGTACTCCGGGTTCTAGTCCCAGCTGGGGCGCCAGTTCTGTCCCAGTTGCTCCTCTTCCAGTCCAGCTCTCTGCTGTGGCCCTGGAGTGCAGTGGAGGATGGCCCAAGTGCTTAGGCCCTGCACCCACATGGGAGACCAGGAGAAGCACTTGGCTCCTGGCTTCAGATCGGCACAGCGCGCCAGCCGCAGCAGCCTTTGGGGGGTGAACCAACGGAAGAAAGACCTTTCTCTCTGTCTCTCTCTCTCACTGTCTAACTCTGCCTGTCCAAAAAAAAAAAAAAAAAAAAAAAAGATTTATTTATTTATTTATTTGAAAGAGTTACAGAGAGAGGGAGAGAAGGAGATCTTGCATCTGCTGGTTCACTCCCCAAATGGCTGCAACAACCAGAGCTGCGCCATTCAGAAGTTGGGAGCCAGGGGCTTCCTCCAGGTCTCCCACAAGGGTGCAGGGGCCCAAGCACTTGGGTCATCCTCCACTGCTTTCCCAGGCACTTTACCAGGGAGCTAGATCGGAAGTGGAGCAGCTGAGTCTCGAACTGGTGCCCATGTGGGATGCCTGTGTCCCTGGTGGTAGCTTTACCTACTAAGCCACAACACCGGCCCCTACCTTTACTTTTTTTAAAAAAATTCTTAAATATAAAATAGAAATAGTTGCATCTCACAAGGAGAATATTTGGTAATAAAGACTTTCAACTAAGACTATCAATTGCAAAGCATGTTTTATAAGAAAGAGCACTAATTCAGTTTCTGCTTTGGCAACTAATTGAAACACTAAACTTTAGCATAAATAGAAATATAAGAATGAAACTTCTGACCTAGCCAATTTAAAGAAATTCCAAAGAACTAAAATATATGTATGTGCAGAGCTGGCACTGTGGCGTAGTGGGTGAAGCCGCTGCCTGCAGTGCTGGCATCCCATATGGACACCGGTTCAAGTTCCAGCTGCTCCACTTCAGTTCCAGTTCTCTGCTATGGCCTGGGAAAGCAGTAGAGGATAGTCTACGTCCTTGGGCCCCTGCACCTGCATGGGAGACCCGAAAGAAGCTCCTGACTTCTGGCTCCTAGCTTTGGATGGATGCAGCTCTGGTGATTGCACCCAATGGGGAGTGAACCAGCAGATGGAAGACTCTCTCTCTCTCTGTCTCTCTTCTGTGTAATTCTGACTTTCAAACAGATAAAATAAATCTTTAAAAATATATATATTTGTATGTGTATTATGTGTACTATGAGTGCACCTGTGTGTGTGCGTGTTTGTGTACAACTAGTTTTGAAGCAATTTAGCCACAGCCAGCAACACCAGCACCCCATATTGGATCACCAGTTCAAGTCCTGATTTCTCCACTTCCAATCCAGATTCCTGCTATTGCACCCGGACCTGGGAGGGCCCAGGCCCTTGGGCATCTGCCACTCACAAGGAAGACCCGCATAGAGTTCCAGGATCCTGGGTTTCTTCTGGCCCAGCGAGGGCCATTGCAGCCACTTGGGGAGTGAACCACTAAGTAGAAAACCTCTCTCTCCTGTCACTCTGCCTTTCAAATAAATAAATAAATCTAAAACCAAAAATATTCAGGACCAAGTTCCCAAAAAGGAAGAAAGCTTAGGAAAAATGGGTAGCTTTCCAAAAAACTAGTAACTCAGCTATCACCTGGCCTCTGTGCGAGAGACAAAGAGAAGTATCATCTAGAAGACAGGGCAGACCACACACAGAACTCTTTTCTCTGGACTAAGAGAGTTGTGTGTACAAGGCACAAAGAACGAGGAGTGAATCAGAGTCTGTGTTACCTGCGCATTCTGTCTCTCTTCTTTCTTCTTCCAGGTCTTGCTCAAGTGGCCCAGGAAATTTTCTTTCTCTCCTACCTCCCTCACCCCTTTTTCTTCCTTCCTTTCTCTACCCTTTGTCCCACTTAATTTCAAAATGGTAACATACCCTCTTATCAATTATGAATTCTGAAAACAAAAAAATGGGCATGAAGAAAAAAAGATGCCACCATATTCTAAATACCTGAAAACAGCCAGTAGTCCATTATTGAACCACCGCCATCTGCCAGAACTCTACATTACCCTCCAGTTAAACCAGTTTAACTCTCTGGTTAAGTAATAACCCTATCTTAACCAGAGTTTCCAATACATTCAAATACTAGAAAAGCACATCACTATTCTGCCCAGTTTCAGCCACACTGTGATTTAGCTAGGCTCTAGGCTACCAGAAGCCTCTGCGCCACCATTTGTTGTGTCAATCCACAGGAGAAACACTAACCGACTGACAAATGAACTCCTGGAACATGGCCTGTTCCTTAACTGGGAGCTTTACGTAACTCCTATCCCATAGGCTTCATGGGAAATAAGAAAAAATTTTAAAACTACAAATCTGTTCGTGGACGAGTATTAAGAAGGTCATTTTGCGCTCACAGGAAGTCATGGACACTACTTTCAAACTCCGTATTTTAGCACCCCTTCAAAGCTTTTCCTCTCAAGAAAAGTTAGTGACAATTTTATCACAAAATCTTTCCTAAGGTCACATTGTACTGTCTCTTTAATAAGGAAGAAAAAGATACAGGGATGAATACTAGGGTAAGCCACCACTACTAACAGACGCAATTATTTGCCTTAACCATTTCGAGGTACATAACTAACAAGGCTGATTATTTTTCTTCCAACTCAGAACTTGCCTTGATACTCCCCTAGAAAAAATGCATGCTTTCTTCTAAAATGTTTTTAAAATGCAGATGTAGTGAAAGAAAAAGATGACCAGAAGCTATTAAGAAATTACTAAAATGTAGTCAGAGTAAGACTGTGTAACGCACACACACACAAGAGTAGCTCAGAAAGTTCATGTTAACAGAATAAAAGGTAAGTCTGGAGATAGGTATTCAGCCTAGCAGTTAAGATACTGCTTAAAACACCCATATCCCTCATCAGAAATTTGGGTTTCACACACAGCTCCAGCTCCAAAGTCTAGCTTCCTGCTAACGCAAACCCTAGGAGGCAGCAGTAATGGCTGCAGAACTGGATTTCTGCCACCCAGGCAGGAGAACCTGGACTGAGCTCCTAGTTCCTGGCTTCAGGCATAGCTTGTCTCAACTGCGGCAGGCACGTGGGAAGTGAACCAGTGGACGGGAGCTTTGTGTCTGCCTCTGTCTAGTTGGCTCTCTCTCTCTGCCTCTCAATTAACAAACAAGATGTATATTTTAATACAAAAAAAAAAAAAACTGAAATCCACATACACAAGTTCATTTAAAATGTTATTATAGAGATGCTGGCCCTGTGGCACAGCAAGTAAAGCTGCCGCCTGCAGTGTTGGCATCCCATATGGGTGCCAGTTTGAGTCCCGGCTGCTCCACTTCCAATCCAGCTCTCTGCTATGGCCTGAGGAAACAGTAGAAGAGGGTTCAAGTCCTTGGGCCTTCATACGCATAGGAGACCTAGAAGCTCCTGGCTCCTAGCTTCAGATAGCGCAGCTCTGGCTGTTGAGGCCATCTGGGGAGTGAACCAGTGGATGAAAGACCTCTCTCTCTCTCTCTCTCCTCTCTCTCTCTCCCTGGATGGAAAACCTCTCTTTCTTCTCTCTCTCTCTTTGCCTCTGCCTTCAAATAAATACATCTTTTAAAAAAAGTTATTATAGGGCCTGGCACTGTGGCCAAACCTCTGCCTGCAGCACCAGCATCCCTGCAGCAGCAGTTCGAGTCCCGGCTGCTCCACTTCTGATCCAGCTCCCTGCTATGGCCTGGGAAAGTAATGGAAGATGGCCCAAGTGCTTGGGCCCTGTACCCATGTAAAAGACCCGGAAGAAGCTCTTGGCTCCTGGCTTTGCCCTGGCCATTGTGGCCATTTGGGGAGTGAACTAACGGATGGAAGATCTCTCTTTCTCTCTACCTCTGCTCCTGCCTCTCTGTAACACTTTCAAATAAATTAATCTTTTTTTGAAAAAAAAAAATTATAATTCATGGATTTCAAAAATGTTGCACCAAAATAAACTTATCTTTTAATTCCACCTTTAAAAAAGATGAATGTATTTATTTGAAAGGCAGAGTTAGAGACAGTGGGGAGGGGAGAGGGTAGTGAGAAAGAGAGAGATCTTCTATCTGCTGGTTCATTCCTCAGATGACCACAACATCCCATCCTGGGCCAGGATGAAGCCAGGAGCCTGGAACTCCCATCCACATCTCCCGTGTGGGTGGCAGGGGCCCAAGCACTGGGGCCACTACCTACTGCTTTGCTAGGTACATTAATAAGGAGCTGAACTGGGCACAGAACAACTTGGGCTAGAACCGGTACTCATATGGGATGCTGGAATAACAGGCAGCAGCTTAACACCAGTACCTTAATTCCATTTTTATACAAACATTTGGAAGCATGTTCATATATTCTTGAAGATACAATATTTAAAAAGCAACCTTCAGCATTTCTTAGCTGTGTGTAGAAGGATACAAATATTTCTGTTGACTTTGTGCTTGTTGGATATACATACATCTGTTGACTAGGTTTGCTTAGATCTTTTTTGAAAAAAAAATGTATTTATTTATTTGAAAGGCAGAATTACAAAGAGGCAGAGGCAGAGAGAGGTCTTCCATACGCTGGTTCACTCCCCAATTGGCTGCAACAGCCGGAGCTGCACCGATCTGAAGCCAGTAGCCAGAAGCTTCTTCCCAGTCTCCCACGTGGGTACATTAGCCCAAGGACATGGGTCATCTTCTACTGCTTTCCCAGGCCATTAGCAGAGAGCTAGATCAGAAGTGGAGCAGCCAGGACTCGAACCGGTGCCCACATAACTCTACCCACTATGCCACAGTGCCAGCTCCCTGCCTAGTTCTGAATTAAGGAATTAATCCTAGAGCAGGGTACAGTGTTCTGTATCTTTCATTCCAGAATATACAAAGCCTGACAATTTTGCCAAATAGGACAAAGAAAGAGACATAACCTTTCTAACTTACTATCTGATTCTTCAAGGAGAATATCATTACAAGAGTCTGTATCTGAGTAGGTTCTTCGGCGTCGCTGGGAGAGTCGGTGAAGTGTAGACACTGGTTCTTTTGTACAGTGGCTACTCCTGCAAATTAAATAAAAAGTGTTAAGTTGTAAGGACTTAAATAAATAAGAACAATATCAACTTAATTGGAATTTTAAATGACTTCCCTTTAAGTGAATAAAGAATTACTTTTATGTCCAATGTCTTATGTTAGCAACATCCTGCTCAGAGGTCAAACTGTAAGCGAGGCAACGCAAATAGAATCCAGCTGGTAACCTGCAGAATACAGCCGCAGCCTGAACTAAACAGACAAGGTGTACAGAAGAGAAGGTCCAGCGAGACAGCAGACATATCAGAGGATTTACAAATGTTTAAAAATGGAAAGTTAGAGAGTTCACGAGTATGTGTCTAAAGTCAATTCCTATCTGGTCAAAACCAGCAGACTAGCAGGGATGGGCCAGGAGTCTGGGGAGAGTGTTAGAGGTACACTCACTGAGAGCAGGAGAAGATTAAGGTCACAAAAAGGAGGCGAGACAAACTAGTTTTTTAACAATCAGTCTAAAAAATAAAACACAGAAACAAATTACCACCCAAGTTGCACTGCATCTCCTGTTTTATGACAGCCAAACATAACAACACTTAATGACAACCTCGATTCATCAGGAACAGTTAAGAGCAATTTTTATTAAAAAAATAAAAAGTTTGTCAAAGGTTGATTAAGCTCCCATTTTCCTGGAAAAGGAGCGGGTAGAACTCTGCATTCCCTGACCTGTCAGGCATGGGCATGGCTGGCTTCGTCTCAGCACTGATGGCTCAAAGACGGCATAATCATCAGAGAAAAACACCAAAACCACAGTAAGGGTTCAGCACTCAGCAGTCAATGTAGCAAAATGCATGCTAACGTCATCATTTCGACACTTTCCAAAGAACTCTATAAGACAGTCATAGCTAGTTAAATGAATACTGCGGAAAAAAAAAAACAAGCAGTTTAACAACCTGGAAGACTGGCAACATCTATCTAGAAGGTGAATTTCTTCAATCAAGTAGTTTTCTTTTCAGTAATCCCTTCCTTTCTTCATAAAAATTTCCTTAAATAAGGATAATTTTGACAGAACTCAGTCAAAACAAAAGTTGATTTTACCTTTCTGAATTACAAGAACCAGGGTGGCTGACAGAACGTTTCATCTGAAAATTAAAAAAAAAAATTAGTATAACATATATGTCAAGTGGAATAATGCAGCTCGCGTGCTTCTTATTATTATCATAATTAACACAGATCTACTCAGAGAGAAAGGTATCTGGGAAAAATTTAACTTTCACAGAGCCAAGTAACATAATTAGCACTTCGTTAAATTCCTCCCTAATAACCATTAATTAGCTCTTTCTCAACACACACCAAAAACACGCTGTATTTTTTTCTCAATACTAAAAATCAAATTTAATATATATATGCATAAAAACATAAAAAGTGCATCTCTCTATCAATAGACAACCTAAAAGTCACACTTTTGTGATAAAAAGGAGTATCTAGCAAGCCAGAAGACAATCTAAGAAATGTCTCTCTTTTCCAAAGGCCAGCAGGGTTAGACAGCAAAGCTTCTCTTCATCAGTCATAACTCAGGGCATTGATACACAGAGTGGTTTTCATGGAAGAGAGCATTAACGGTTCAGGTCTTCGAAGACCTCAGAAAAACCATAAGCCTCGAATTTAAACACTTAAAAAATAAATATCTGGTCAGCAGAGTATTGAATAAATATGACAACACTAAAAAAAATTTAGAAGATCCGACTACTCCATCAAAAAACAAAGGGTAGTAGCCAAGTAAAAAAATTATCGCAAAATTTAACATGGTAGCAAGAAAAGTAAAATGCATACCAAGACTTCAGAAAGACTTTCCACACAGGGCTTCAAGAGTCTTACAAGTCCAGCTCTAATGTTTATGTTACATAAACAGCTTCTACATTTGAAACTTGAGCCACTAATTGCTCTGAAAAACCCCAGTTGAAATTATAACAGAAACGACCCACCCAATTTATGGCCCAGAATTATCTAATGTGATTGGCATTAAGGTGTAAATGACCATTAGTATCTCTTATAGCAGAAACTATTTTCTTTAAGATTACTCATTCAATAATATCCCCACTACAATAATCGCTTAATCTATGGGTCAAATTAACAGCTGTCCGAACTTTGATGATGACTTGAATTAAAGTTAAATCCAAGTTTATTCTAAGATGTGGATTCAATGAGATTAAATAAAGCCATTATAAAGATCAGATTGAACAGTTTTGGAATTCTTAAGTATTTCAGCTGGATTTTTTACACACATAAGTTTCATATAAAAAAAAAATACTTTCACATAAATAAATAACTCAAATTATTCTATTAAAAAATGTTCATCCATAAAGCCCACTTGACCTTATTTTCCACATCCATAAAAATTACCATAAGCTACAATTCTTGCTCTTCATATCTAATAAAATGGCATAGCTAGGAAAAATGGGTAGCCCAGTATTTCCTTAATAAACTTACTGAGTTTCCTTTAATTTTTCTACAGATAAAAGGTTTTGGCTTAAAGAGAGTTGTTGTAGTTTCTTACATATAAAATACAAATGACTTCTCTGGACTTCAGAGCATCAGTTAACAGAAAGCATTGCCTAAGAAGTCCAATGTAAGACCAAAGCAGCTTGGAGGTATTTTTTTTAACACATTTAGCTGTATAAAATACATCTTTGAAAAAAATAAAAGCAAAAAGTTATGCCTCTTATACTTACATATCAATCTCAGGAACACAGCAATATACATATGTCTGTAGAGACTGGTTTCTTTGTTCAACTATACATAGTATTTAAGTTAACAACATAGCTACACTCATTCTAAAAAGCACCACTGTCAAACTAGATTCTACCATATCCCACATCTTGTAAGATGGTATTCAAAAGCAACAAAAAGAGTTCAATGTCAAATAAATTTCAGAAACATGAGACACTGCCTTCTGTTCTCAAATAGAACATAGTTCAATGTAAGATAGGCTTGGAGAAGTCCTATCAAACTGTCCTCATCAATTCAGAGAAATCCAACTCATTCAAGTCAACCTGCCCTTCCCAAACTAATCTGACTATAAAACTCATTGTTTTAGAGTCTATCTATCTTGTCTCAGGGTGTACCATAAATGTTAGACCATCATACACTGATTAGAAAACCATGCTCTAAGTAAATCTGAGCAGGGCTGGCACTGTGGTGAAGTGGGTTACACTACCACTTGCAACATAGGAATCCCATTCATCCCCATATTAGTGTGCCAGTTTGAGTCCTGGATGCTCTGCTTCTCATCTAGTTTCCTGCTAATGCACCTGGGAAGGCACCAGAAAATAGCCAAAGTGCTTGGATCCCTGTGGGAAATCCGGATGGAGTTCCTGGCTCCCAGCTTTTGCTTGGTTCAGCCCTGGCTGTTGGCAGGCATCTTGGGGGAGTGAACAAGAGGATGGAAAATCTCCTTCTCTCCATCTCTCCCTCTGTTAATCTGCCTTTCAAATAAATAAATAAACAAATCTTTAAGTAAATTTAGGCAATTATCTTTACTAAATCTCACATAACTAAATTTGGTAGGGTAGATAAGAGTATCTTCCAATAATAGCTAAAACTCAGCCACATGGTCCTCTTCCTCTTACAAATGGGCCCCTAAAAAATGCTTCGATGAAAACAATGTGAAGTCTTATCAACTCTTATCTTACCCACAAGTTCCTCCACAACACGCTAGAGAAAGTTTATTAACTTGGAGAGGACAAGGAATCAACCACCCACAGCAGAAAGAGTACTTGCTGTTCAAAGAGATCAGGAGTCAAGGAACTAGCAATAAAAAACACAACCCTAAGCAGGTCACATGCTTTGCAATGATTCTCTGATCTGCAGAATATATGCATTTTTTTTAAGATTCACTTATTAATTTGAAAGGCAGAGTTACACAGAGAGAGGAAAGGTAGAAAGAGAGAGATCCTCCACCCGATGGCCCACTCCCCAATTGGCCACAATAGCCGGAGCTGCGTCAATCCAAACCAGGAGCCAGGAGCTTCCTCTGGGTCTCCCACTTGGGTGCAGGGACCCAAGAACTTGGGCCATCTTCTACTGCTTTCCCAGGCCATAGCAGAGAGCTGGATGGCAAGTGGAGCAGCCAGGACTTGAACTGGCGCCCATTTGGGATGCCTGTGCTTCAGACCAGGGCGTTAACCTGCTGCACCACAGTGCCGGCCCCAGAAGATACGTATTTTACTGATGCAGAAACGGAGGACTAGAGAGATTAGGTAACTTGTCTACCTAGGGCATTCAAAATTGTATGTTAACTACAAAATACTGTTCCCACAGGCACATCTCAAATTATCTACAACTCCTTTTAGGATCTGCCTACTGGAATTCCACTGTAAGTAGAACATCACACTCCCCCCAACCCCGTGAAGTATGACCAAGCCAAACAGCATTCCCCAACCCTTTCCGTGTCAGAGAGCACAGAGGGCATCACAATATTTCTCTGGCACACCAGCGTAAATGGATGAAGCAGCTCATGGTCCTATCAGCCCCTCTGAAGGGGAGGGAATTAGGACACCGGCACACATGGCGAGCTCAACAGCTGAGAAGATTCAATACAGAATAGGAGTACAAACACACAAACCAATTCAACCTGTGGGCTACTACTTCCACCTTAAAAATAAAAACAAAAGAACGCCCAGATACATCAACACTAGATGGAAAACAGAAAGTTCCCACCATTTGAACAGGAGAAGGTGACACAGGAGACACTAAAGGATCCGGATGGGGCAGCTGAAACATCTCAGGCTTAAACTTGGCATTTGCTATCTTCACACATTCCTCAAGTGTCGTGATGAATGTATTACATGTAGCACTGAGCAGAGAAGAGGCTTCATTCATATTCTGAAAAATTACAAAGATTTGAACAGACTTGTACATAGCTACACAGAATCACACACAACCTCATGGTCAAGTACTGACACATTATCTCTAACAGACACATTACCAGGATATGTTCAAATTGGTTTAAAATATACTACCTTAGAAATTTAGGGACATGGGGCCGGTGCTGTGGTATGGTGGGCTAACCTCAGCCTGCAGCACTGGCATCCCATATGGGTGCTGGCTCGAGTCCCGGCTGCTCCACTTCTGATCAAGCTCTCTTCTATGGCCTGGGAAAGCAGTAGAAGATGGCCCAAGTCCCTGGGCTCCTGTACCCATGTGGGAGTCCCAGAAGAAACTCCAGGCTCCTGACTTCAGATCGGCACAGCTCCGGCCATTGCAGTCAGTTGGGGAGTGAACCAGCAAATAGAAAACCTCTCTCTCTCTCTCTCTCTCTCTACCTCTCTTTCTCTCTCTGTATAACTTCTGACATTCAAATAAATAAATATATCTTTAAAAAAAAAAATTTAGGGACAAGAGCAGGTGTTTGGCAGAGCAGTTAAATGTTACTTAGGGGGCCGGCACCGTGACTCACTTGGTTAATCCTCCACCTGTGGTGCCGGCATCCCATATGGGTGCCAGGTTCTAGTCCCGGTTGCTCCTCTTCTAGTCCAGCTCTCTGCTGTGGCCCAGGAGGGCAGTGGAGGATGGCCCAAGTGCTTGGGTCCCTGCACCCACACGGGAGACCAGGAGGAAGTACCTGGCTCCTGGCTTCGGATCTGCGCAGCGCCAGCCATAGCGGCCATTTGGGGAGTGAATCAATGGAAGGAAGACCTTTCTCTGTTTCTCTCTCTCTCATTGTCTATAACTCTACCTGTCAAATAAATTTAAAAAAAAAATTTTACTTAGGATGCCTGTATCCCATATCAGAGTATTGGTTTGCATCCTGGCTTCTTCACTTTATTTTTTTTTCTTTTTTAAGATTTATTTTATTTGAAAGGCAGAGTTAAAGAGAGGGAGTGAGAGAAAGAGAGAGGGAGACACAAAGAGAGAGATCCTCCATCTACTAGCTCACTCCCCCAAAAGGCGGCAATGGCCAGCGCTGGGCTAGGCTGAAGCCGGAGCTGGGAGCTTCTTCCAGATCTCCCACTTGGGTGGCAGCAGACCAAGCACTCAGACCACTTTCCACTGACTTCCCTGGTACACTAGGAGAGAGCTGGATTAGAAGTGAAGCAGCCAGGACTCAAACCAGGGAGTGAACCAGTGGATGGAAAATCCTTCTCTGTCTCTTCCGCTGTCTCTGTAACCCTTTCAACTAAATAAACCAATCTATAGGGGGGAAAAAAAAGATAAATTACAGAGAGAAGGAGAGACAGAGAGAGAAGTCTCTCCCAACTGCTTGTTCACTCCCCAGATGGTCATGGCAGCCACAGCTGGGCCAGGCCAAAGCCAGGAGCTTCCTCCAGGTCTCCCACGTGGGTAGCAAGGACCCAGGCATTCGGGCCATCCTCCACTGCCTCTTCCCAGGCATTAGCAGGGAGTTGGACTGGAAGTAGAGTAGCCAGGATACAAACTGCCACCCATATGGGATGCTGGTGTTGCAGGAGGCAGCTTTATACACTATGCTACTACACCGGCCCCTAAATAAATAAATCTTAAAAAATAAATAAATAAATAAAGATGTTATCAACTCTAAATAAGAGAAGCTTGGACCTTATTACCAGAAGAAAAAGAACAGCAATTGTCCACTGAATTCATGCAGTCAGCCTGGAGACTACAGCCGGGAATGCTTCTTTCCTACTCAAACCCCCATATTATTACAGTGGCTGCACAGATGGGCCTTCAGTCCCTGGAGCAATGTAGCACTCCTTGCACTACTCTGGTCATACAGACATCACCTAGAAGATCCTACAGAATTCCAGATGGCCCACAGCAAGAAAAGCTCAGAAGACCTGAGAATAACTCATGGTGGACTTCCCAGTGTGCTACAAAGTGTAACCAGGCGTGAAGGGATCCTCTTCGTCATACCTCTATGCTGGGAGATGAATGATTCTCATCATGGTGAACAAATTCCTGGATTGTATGAACTTGCTGCATTAGGAGGTCACAGTACAGGCGAAGTTCAGACATTTTGGTTTTTAGAGATTCGCTGGTTTCACTTATTTCTGAAAGGAACATATATAAACGTTCAATTAAATTTTTTTAATGTTTATTTACTTCACAGAGACAGAGGGGCAGACACACAGACAGACACACACACACACAGTGCTTCCATCTATTTACTCCCCAAATGGCTATAACAGCCGGGGCTGGGCTAGGCTGAAACCAGGAGCCTAGAACTTTGTCTAGGTCTCAAACACGGGTGGCAGGGGCCCGTGCACTTGGGCCATCCTTCTGCTGCTCTCCCAGGTACATTAGCGGGGAACTGGGTCAGAAGCGAAACAGCTGAGACTTGAACCAGTGCTCTAATATGGGATGATGGTGCCGCAGGTTAACCCACTCAGCCATAACATTAGCCCCAACATAACATCTTTAAGGTTCACCCATGATGTAGCATGTGGCAGAATTTCCTTCTCTTTTAAGGTTATTGAATATGTATACATTTTGTCCATCCATTAATCTGACTATGGACATTTGAGTTATAACTCAGCTACTGTGAATATCCATTCCTTTTTCTATCCCTGGCTAGGCCCGATCAGTGATGTTCTATGAAAAATTTGAAACTGTCAGGAAAAAGAGAGGGAGGAGATGTACAATTTAGAACATACTCAATCGGACTTGCCGCAAATGGTGGAGTTAGAAATGTGCCAGGGGATTCCAACACAATCCCCCAAGGTGGCATCTACCAATGCCATCGCACTAGTCCAAGTGATCAATTTCAGCTCACAATTGATGGCTCTGATAGGTCTAAGAGTCAAAGGGATCACACAAACAAGACAAGTGTCTGCTAATACTAACTGATAGAATCAAAAAGGGAGAGAAAGATCCAACATGGGAAGCGGGATACACAGCAGACTCATAGAATGGCAGATGTCCTAAACAACACTCTGGCCTCAGAATCAGCCCTCAAGGCAATCGGATCTGGCTGAAGAGCCCATGAGAGTATAGTAGGCATGGAAAGCCAAGATATCATGGAAAAAAAAAAAAAAAAAAGACCTAAATGAATGATCTCTGTGAGTGAGATCCCAGTGGAAAGAACGGGGCCATCAAAGAAGGAGGTACCTTTCTCCGAAGGGAGGAGAGAACTTCCACTTTGACTATGACCCTATCGGAATAAGATCAAAGTCAGCGAACTCTAAAGGCTTCCATAGCCATGGCAACTCATGACTAGAGCCTAGGGAGATTACTGACGCCATGAACAGGAGTGTCAAATTGTTAAGTCAGCAACAGGAGTCACTGTGTACTTACACCCCATGTGGGATCTGTCCTTAACGTGTTGTCTAATGTGAAGTGATGCTATAACTAGTACTGAAACAGTATTTTTTATACTTTGTGTTTCTGTGTGGGTACAAACTGATGAGGTCTTCACTAATTATATACTGAATCGATCTTCTGTATATAAAGAGAATTGGAAATGAAAAAAAACAACCTGGTGTTAAATTGGAAATGGCATAGAAAATTAATTAATTTTTTTAAAAAACTATTATGTAGGATCTCTGTCTTTAATGTGCTGTACATTGTTATTTAATGCTATAATTAGTACTCCAATGGTAGTTTTTTCACTTTATGTTGCTATATGGGCAAACTGTTGAAATCTTTACCTAATATGTACTAAACTGATCTTCTGTATATAAAGAGAATTGAAAATGAATCTTTATGTGAATGGAAGGGGAAAGGGAGCGGGAAAGGGGAGGGTTGCGGGTGGGAGGGAAGTTATGGGAGGGGGGAAGCCATTGTAACCCATAAGCTGTACTTTGGAAATTTATATTCATTAAATAAAAGTTTAAAATAAAATAAAATAAAATAAAATGAAAATGAAAAATTTGAAACTGTCATAATTTCAATACAAACCTCCATTTTTTTCAATATACATAAGGTAGCTATTTTCACTAACTTAATTAACAATTTTTTTTTTTAGTTATAAAGTAATGCATACTCAATGTAAAATTTTGGAAAATAGGAAAAAAAGGAAAAGAAACAATTCCACTCTTACTACCAACATATAAAAACTCATTATTTTCACATTGTATGTGCATACAGTCAAAATAATACCACAAATCATTTGCTTTGCTTTTGATTTTTATTTAATCTTTCTAAATAAGCAATATGTATACATGATAAAAGATATCAAAGGATACACAATGAAAAGTGAGTCTCCTTGCCATAAATTCTACTCCCAAAGAAAACTTTGCTACTTCATATATCTTTCCCAAGTAATCAATGAATACTAACACCACAACTAATTTTGAAATCCTGCTTTTTTTTGCATTGATCATTAATTTTTCACATTTTTTTCACAATAAGATTCCTTATAAATATTTACTGGTTAAGTAATAAATGAAGGATTTTCAAGAAGCTCACAGAAAATGCATATTATGAAAAAACTATGAATGGATTTCTATTCTTTTTGCACCAAAATAACCACGTACTAATTTGTTATAACATATCTGAACAACATCTAGTTTGAGGAAGTAAAAAGGTAAGACAGGAGTTTGAGAAACAGTCCCTTTCAGATCAACATGAATGCTGCTAAAACTGATGCAAAAATACACATGAAATTTATAACAGGGCTTGGGTGAAAGACTGGTGAAATCATGGCATTGTATGAAAACTCTATGGGGACAATGCACAAAGAAATCAGCAGCTTCCTGACAGATAATTCATTTTAAGATGAAGCTGAAAATGAAGCTGGCAGCTGCAGACCATCCATATGAATTTTTGAGGAAAAAGTTAATTTTGCTCCTGCTCTAAAAGAAAAAGACTGATTTTTTTTTTTTTTTTTTTTTTGACAGGCAGAGTGGACAGTGAGAGAGAGATACAGAGAGAAAGGTCTTCCTTCTCCATTGGTTCACCCTCCAATGGCCGCCGCGGCCAGCGCACCGCGCTGATCCGAAGCCAGGAGCCAGGTGCTTCTCCTGGTCTCACATGGGGTGCAGGGCCCAAGCACTTGGGCCATCCTCCACGGCCCTCCTGGGCCACAGCAGAGAGCTGGCCTGGAAGAGGGGCAACCAGGACAGAATCCGGCGCCCCGACCGGGACTAGAACCCGGTGTGCCGGTGCCGCAGGCGGAGGATTAGCCTATTGAGCCGTGGCGCTGGCCCAAGACTGAAAATTAACAGTAGAAGTAACAGCCAACACCAAGACATATCATTTGGCTCAGTGTATGTAATTCTGACTGAAAAATTAAAGTGGAGCAATCTTTCTGCTTGATGGGTGTCCAAACTGTTGTGCTCCAATCAGCTAAAGAAAAGGGTAGAGCTACCAACAGAAATGTTAAATTAAAGTGGATCAAGATCCTGAAGCATCTTTCAAAGAACCAGAACAGAAGATGAACGATGGCTTTATCTGATCCTAAAGACAGAATACAGTGAAAGCAATGGCTCCCAAGAAGTGGGAATGGTAGAGCACAGGTCATAGTAACACAGTTTAGGGATGCTCAAGGCATTTTGCTTGTTGACTCTATGGAGGGACAAAGAATGGTAACATCTGGTTATTACAAGAGCATTTTAAGAAAGGCAAAGCTTTAGCAGAAAAATACCCAGTAAGCTTAATCAGAGTCCTTCACCATGGTAATGCTCCTGCTCATTTCTCTAATCAATCAGGAGCAATTTTGCAAGTTTTGATGAGAATCATTAGACACCTACCTTACAGTCTGATTTAGTTCCTTCTTATTTTTGTTCCCCAATCAATCTTAAAAAAAAAAAATCTTTAAAGGGCACTCATTTTTCTTCAGTTAACAATGTAAAGAAAAAAACTGCTGGGGCCGGCACTGTGGTATATCAGATAAAGCCTCTACCTGCAGTGCCAGCATCCCATATGGAAACCAGTTCGAGTCCCAGCTGCTCCACTTCTGATCAAGCTCTCTGCTATGGTCTCCGAAAGCAGTAGAAGATGGCCCAACTCCTTGGGCCCCTGCACCCACGTGGAAGACCTGGAAGAAGCTCCCGGCTCCTGGCTTAGGATCGCCACAGTTCTGGCCACTGCGGCCAACTGGGGAGTGAATCAGCAGATGGAAGACCTCTCTCTCTCTCTGTCTCTCCTCTCTGTGTAATTCTGAATTTCAAATAAATAAATAAATCTTAAAAAAAAAAAAAAGAAATAAAAAATGACACTGACATGGTTAAATTCTCAGGACCTTCAGCTCTGCAAGGAGATTCAATGGTTCCGTCATTGCTTGACAAGACAGGCATTTGGCCTAGGAGTTAAGGTGCTGCTTAGGGTGCCCACATCCATACTGGAGGATCTGGGTTTGACTTCCAGCTCCAGATCCTGATTCCAGCCTACTCCTCATGCAGTCTAGTGGCAGTGCTGATGGCTCAGATAGCTGAGTTTCTGCCATAGATGAGACCCGGATTAACTTCCCAGCTCCCAGTTTTGGCCCCCCAGCCATTGCAGGCATATGAGGAGTGAACCAGCAGTTGCAAACTCTCTCTCTCTCTTGCTGTCACTGTGACTCTCTCTGTCTCTCAAATAAATAAATGAGAACATAAATTTTGAAATGAATCTCAACTTGATGAAGCTTGTGTTGCAAAACAAAGTCTCAATTTTTTAATTAATTAGAGGTGGCAAAACAAAAAGAGACAGAGAGATTCCATCCACTGGTTCACTCTGTAAATGCCTACAATTCATTCCAAGCTTCCCTTGTGTGTGGCAGGGACCCAACTACTCGACCCATCCCCTGCTTCCCCCCAGGGTGCCCATGTGCAGGAAGCTGAAACCAACAGTGAAGCTAGCACTCAAACCCAGGCACTCAGATATGGGATGTGAGCATTCCCAGCAGCATCTTAAACATTAGGCCAAATGCCTACCTCTGTTTTTAAAAACTTATTTTGATTCCATCTTTCTAAAAACTTCTTTTAGGTCCCCTTGCATCAATTCCCCTAAACAATTCACATGAATTTATCTGCACATTATTTATACAATTTTTTTCAGTAGGATGAAGATCTGTATATATAAATTTTCTATATTTCTGATTATTTCCTTGGGATAGATTACTAAAAGTGAACAGGACAATTTAAAACGTTAAGAAAAATGCTTGGGGCCGGAGCTATGGAGTAGCAGATAAAGCCACCACCTGCAGCACCAGCATCCTGTACGGTCACCGGTTCAAATCCCGGCTGTCCCACTTCTGATCTAGCTCCTTACTAATGCATCTGGGAAACTAGCAGAGGATGGCACAAGTGCTTGGGTCCCTGCACTTATGTGGGAGACCCAGATGAAGCTCCTGGCTCCTGGGTTCAGCCTGGCCCACCCCTGGCCACTTCAGTCACTTGGGAAGTAAACCAGCAGATGAAGGATCTCTTTTAAGTGTTTTCTCCCTCTCTCTCTGCCTTTGCATTCTCTGTAACTCTATCAAATAAAAAAAAGAAGAAGAAGAAAGAATAACTCTCTAGGGCCAATGTTGTGGCACAAGGGGTTACACCAGCAACGCCGACATCCCATATGAGCCCTGGTTCAAGACCTAGCTGCTCTACTTCCAACCCAGCTCCCTGCTAAAGCACTTGGGAAAGTAGCAGAAGATGGCTCAAATCCTCGGGCCCCTGCTACCTACGTGGAAGACCTAGATAATGTTCCAGGTTCTAGGCTTCAGCCTGGCCCACCCCAGTCATTATAGCCATCTGGGGAGTGAACCAGTGGATCAAAGATCTCTTTCTCTCTCTGTCTCTTTCTCGCTGTAACTAACCCTGCCTTTCAAATAAGCAAACAAATCTTAAAAAAAAAATAAGAAACACTCTCACCACAAGTTTTCAGTTACCTTTTTCTTTTTTAGTCCTAGTATCAGTCAAACACGCCTTGGAGCTCCCGAGAGCAACCAGCCACCTCTGTCTCTCAGCTGCATTCACGGCCTTCATGTAGAAATGCTGCTCTCCTGGAATGATTAATTCCATTCTCGTGTTGTCTGCTGAATGGACTACAGTGATAGACAAAGGGGAAACACGGTTACAGGCTTATGGAATTTGGGCAGACTCAAATCATCTCCTCTACACAGTTCCAGGTGCTTCAGACACCTAAAACAACTATGATTCATGATGCAGGCAGCACAACCCCCAAAGGGGTCACCACCCAGCTACACCCTCAAAACCACCATTCTCACAGGGACCCAGGGTAACAAAGCAGTAACCGCCGACAAAGGAAAATAGGAACAAATTAACAACTGAGAAGTGAAGAGCTGGATCAGAAGTGGAGCAAGCAGTCGGGGCTCAAATCAGTGCCCATATGGGATGCCAGTGCTGCAGGCCGCAGCTTTATCTGCTACTCCACAGCTCCAGCCCCAAGAATTTTTCCTAAAGATTTAAATTGTCCTGTCCACTTGGGGCCACCTATACAACCTTAAATACACATGCAATAAATGCCACACATATCACAGAACTTTCTTACTGATTTCTTTGAGAACAGTCTATGTTTTGATATCCCTCAAGCCTGAGATGGTGCCTGGTGTATAGAAAGAGTGGCCCCTTCCATTAGAATACTTGCTAATGAAAAAAAAAAAACAAAAAACAAAAAAAACTTGGTGTTAAATTGGAAATTACATAGAAAATTAATCAATTTTTTTAAAAAATATCATGTAGGATCTCTGTCATTAATGTGCTGTACACTGTTATTTAATGCTATAACTAGTACTCCAACAGTATTTTTTCACTTTGTGTTGCTATGTGAGGGCAAACTGTTGAAATCTTTATATATACTAAACTGATTTTCTGTATATAAAGAGAATTGAAAATGAATCTTGATGTGAATGGAAGGGGAGAGCGAGCAGGAAAGGGGAGGGTTGCGGGTGGGAGGGAAGTTATGGGAGGGAAAGCCATTGTAATCCATAAGCTGTACTTTGGAAATTTATATTCATTAAATAAAAGATTTTAAAAAAAAGAATATTTGCTCTATGATATGCCTGGAATTATGAGGTGGATCATAATAACCTCAAAGGCATATCCTTTTCCATCCTTACACCTCCACTCCAACACAAACTCTTAAAACACTGACAAGAGAGCTGATCAAAAATTGTGCTGTCAATCACAAGTCTTTGATGTAAGATGAAGTTTGTGTTATATTACTGGCATTAATAAAACAACTACTTAGCTCATAGCAGTGTGGGTAGACAGAAAAACAAAGGGAGAAAAAAGGAGTGTTTACTTTTTAAATTTGACATGCTTTTAAAATTTTATTTATTATTTTTACTTGATAAGCAAAGACAACAGACACAGAGAGACCTTCCATCTGTTGATTCATTCCTAAGTGCTAGCAGCAGCCAAGGCTGGGCCAAGTCACAGTCGGGAACCTGGAACTCAATCTAGGTCTTCTATGTGGGTCGCAGGGAACCAATTACTTGAGCCATCACCTGCTGCCTCCCAGGGCATCAAATAAGCAAACAAATCTTAAAAAAATAAATAAGAAAATACTCTTATTTAAGAAAGTACTCTTATATTAAGAAAGTACTCCCTGCTGTACATCAGCAGGAAGCTGGATTTGAAAGTGGAGCCGGGACTTATCACAGTGCAGTAGGGGAAAGTTGCTATTTTCAATAAATATGCTCAGTCAACTGGATATCCATGTGGGGAAAAATTATATATACATATATATATTTTTTTTTGAGAGGCAGAAAGAGAGACAGAGATAGAGGGATCCCTTCTACTGGTTCACATCTCAAATGTCCAAATGGCCAGGGCTGGGCCCAAAGCTGGAACTTCCTGCTCATGTGCTTGTGAGGCAGCCAATGAAGTCCCAAGCACTTGTTTCTGCCACTCATGTGGGAGACGTGGATGTAGTTCCTGGCTCCTGGTTTTGCTTGGCCCAGCCCTTGCTGGTACAGGCATTCAGGCACTGAACCAATACATTAAAAATCTCTCTCTCTCTCTCTCTCTGGACCCTCTCTGTCACTCTTCATTTTAAATAAATGGATCTCTAAAAAATAAAAGATTCATGTCATTTTCTGTATATTATGCTTTAATAAAATATTAAACAAATTAACAACAAAAGATGCTGCCGTGGCTTGGGACCACTATGGAATTGCCTTAGGATTCCACAGTAGACATTTACATATCTTTTTTTTTTAATTTATTTATTTATTTATTTGAAAGTCAGAGTTACACATAGAGAGGAGAGGCAGAGAGAGAGAGAGAGAGAGAGAGGTCTTCCATCTGATGGTTCACTCCCCAATTGGCAGCAATGGCTGGAGCTGCACCAATTCGAAGCCAGGAGCCAGGAGCTTCTTCCGGGTCTCCCATGCAGGTGCAGGGGCCCAAGGAGTTGGGCCATCTTTCACAGCTTTCCCAAGCCATAGCAGAAAGCTGGATCAGAAGTGGAGCAACCAGGTCTTGAACCGGCACCTATATGGGATGCCAATGCTGCAGGCCATATGGCTTGCATATGTTAACCCACTGCATATGTTAACCCAGAGTGTTAACCCACTGCGCCACAGCACGGACCCCAGACTTTTACATATCTTTTAAATAGCCTCAAGGTTCACAAACCTTTGAATTTTGAATGGAATTTTTAATTCTGACCAAAACACATTTGAAATAAATTTGGGGATAAAATGAAATAAAACCACCACTTTAAGAAAAAATAAAAACTAATGCTTTGATTCTGTTCTTTTGTGTGTATGTGATTTATAAACTATGCCTTATACAAACTAGTTCACTGGGTCATAAGACAATTCCAAAAGAGTTTTGTAATGTTATAGGTGATGATAGTGTAGTTGAAAGACTTACACAAACCCCAAAAATGTACACAGAGAAAGCCAAACCTTACAAGTACACATTTCAGTATGTTAAGAAAAAAAAATTGTACCCCTTCAACGAGGCTGAACAAGCTATGTCTTGACTCTTCTCCATTAGAACAGTAGGAATTTTCAACTGAAGGGGGCATGATTTAATCACCTTGCACTCATATGTAGTTTCGAAAAAAGCTCCCCATGGCATGGATCTATCCCAAGTTGGAAATCACTGGTGTAAAAAAAAGTGCTGCTGTATGGGGCAGGTGTCGTGGTGTAGCAGCTTAAGCTACTGCCTGCAACACAAGCACATCCAATATAGGCACTGGGTCAAGTTCTGGCTGCTCCACTTCTGATCCAACCCTCTGCTAATGCACCTGGGAAAGCAGTGGAACATGACAGAAGCACTTGGACCCCTGCTACCAACATGGGAAACACAGAAGAAGCTCCTGGCTCTCAGCTTTAGCTTCACCCAGCCCCAGTCATTGTAGCCAACAACAAAAAAATCGGCACTCCAGTCCTATCAAATCTGAGATGAAGGTTAAGGATCCAGATGTGTAACTAAAGAATATGCTTATTTTACATGAAAACCCATCAAAATGGATTAAAGACCTAAATCTACAAGTTGATATCATCAAATTACTAGAGAACATTGGGGAAACCCTGCAAGACATTGGCACAGGCAAAGAGTTCTTGGAAAAGACCCCAGAGGCACAGGCAATCAAAGCCAAAATCAACAGATGGGATTACATCAAGTTGAGAAGCTTCTGTACTGCAAAAGAAACACTCAGGAAAGTGAAGAAACAACCAAAAGAATGGGAGAAAAGATATGTAAACTATACAAGGTATAAAGGATTAATAACCAGAATATATAAAGAGCTTATGAAACTCCACAACAACAAAACAAACAACCCAGTTAAGAAATGGGCAAAGGACTTAAATAGACATTTTTCAAAAGAGAAAATCCGGCCGGCGCCGTGGCTCAACAGGCTAATCCTCCGCCTTGCGGCGCCGGCACACCGGGTTCTAGTCCCGGTCGGGGCACCGATCCTGTCCCGGTTGCCCCTCTTCCAGGCCAGCTCTCTGCTGTGGCTAGGGAGTGCAGTGGAGGATGGCCCAAGTGCTTGGGTCCTGCACCCCATGGGAGACCAGGAGAAGCACCTGGCTCCTGCCATCGGAACAGCGCGGTGCGCCGGCCGCAGCGCGCCTACCGCGGCGGCCATTGGAGGGTGAACCAACGGCAAAAGGAAGACCTTTCTCTCTGTCTCTCTCTCACTGTCCACTCTGCCTGTCAAAAAAAAAAAAAAAAAAAAAAGAGAAAATCCAAATGGCCAACAGACAAATGAAAAAATGTTCAAGATCACTACCTGTCAGGTAGTCAAAACCATAATGAGATTTTACCTCAACCCAGTTAGAATGGCTTTCATACAGAAATCACCAAACAACAAATGCTGGCAAGGATATGAAGATAAAGGTACCCTAATCCACTGTTGGTGGGAATGTAAGCTAGTAAAGCCACTATGGAAGACAGTATGGAGATACCTCAGAAATCTGAATGTAGAACTACCCAGCCATCCCACTCCTGGGAATCTACACAAGGGAAATGAAATCAGCAAAGAAAAGAGTTATGTACACTCCCATGTTTATTGCAGCTCAATTCATAATAGTTAAGACATGGAATCAACCTAAATGCCCATCAACTTAATACTGGATAAAGAAATTACAGAATATGTACTCTATGGAATACTACAAAGTGGTAAAAAAAAAAAATGAAATCTAGTCATTTGCAACAAAATGGATGAATCTGGAAAACTTTATACTTAGTGAAATAAGCCAGTCCCAAAGGGATAAATACAATATCTTCTCTCTGACCTGTGGTAACTAATAGAGCACCTAAAAGGAAATCTATAGAAGTGAAATTGACACTTTGAGAAGCAATGATTTGAACAGCCCTTGTTTTGACTGCTGAGGAACAGTTTTGTTTTTTTTTTTTTTTCCTAATGGAGAATGGGATTGGGAATGGGAGAGGGAGGAGGAGGTGGGGTGAGAGTGGGGGTGGGAGGGCGGTTCTGATGGGAAGAATCATTATATTCCTAAAGTTGCACTTATGAAATTTGTATTCATTAAATAAATGGTTTCCTTGGGAAAAAAAGAAATAAAGAAAGAATATGCACCCAAAGCAGAAACTCTCTTTTGTCTCTATGGCTAAATCTTACTAAGGGCTACCACAAAATCATACGAAAGCAGTAATTCAGCCCTGAAAAATGTAACCCAATGAATTAGCTGCTGATTTAATCTACATTTTAAAATGTGTGAAACAGTGAGATAACTGAAGTATTTGGTAGTTACACGCAAGGGATCACCATGTCAAGAGCTACCCTTTATGATGGATGAGTATTCAACTTAAACAGAAGAAATGAGACTTGGAAAACTCAAGTGAAAAAAAGAAGAAAGAAGACTTGGAAGGAGTTTAACATTTATTCTTTTATTTGCTCTATTTTCATATTTGATTGTCTTTGAAGAAGAATTCAATATTTTGCATTACTATTTTATCTGATTTCCTTCTACCTACATCCACCCCACACACTCCAATCACACATAGAAATCAACTGACCATGAAACCTTCATCAAAATTACAGCATGATCTAAATTGCTTTATTTCTCCCTTTTCGGAAAAAAAAAAAAAAAGGAAATGATCTCTATCATCTATAAGAGATTATCTCTAACTTGGAAAGAACCAGAGTTTATGACTCTGACTTCAAACTTCCTCAAAACCCTAAGGACCTGGCTTTATAGCTTGGCTTCCAATCTACATTTCTTTCTTTTTTTTTTTTTTTTTTGACAGGCAGAGTGGACAGTAGAGGGAGACAGAGAGAAAGGTCTTCCTTTTTGCCATTGGTTCACCCTCCAATGGCCGCCGCGGTAGGCGCGCTGCAGCCGGCGCACTGCGCTGTTCCGATGGCAGGAGCCAGGTGCTTCTCCTGGTCTCCCATGGGGTGCAGGGCCCAAGCACTTGGGCCATCCTCCACTGCACTCCCTGGCCACAGCAGAGAGCTGGCCTGGAAGAGGGGCAACCGGGACAGGATCGGTGCCCCGACCGGGACTAGAACCCGGTGTGCCAGCGCTGCAAGGCAGAGGATTAGCCTACTGAGCCACGGCGCCGGCCTCCAATCTACATTTCTATAAGAAGAATGAAATAGGATGCTTGTAGACTGAATATGGGCACTAAAGTGGCATCTACAAGAAGCTGTTGAATCCAAGCAGGAACGGCAGAGGAAGCATTCTGAATTTCAATCAATTGATACAGGGAAAATTATCAAAAACCATGTTTAGGCCGGCGCCGTGGCTTAACAGGCTAATCCTCCACCTTGCGGCGCCGGCACACCGGGTTCTAGTCCCGGTTGGGGCGCCGGATTCTATCCCGGTTGCCCCTCTTCCAGGCCAGCTCTCTGCTATGGCCCGGGAGTGCAGTGGAGGATGGCCCAAGTCCTTGGGCCCTGCACCCGCATGGGAGACCAGGAGAAGCGCCTGGCTCCTGGCTTCGGATCAGCACAATGTGCCGGCCGCAGCGGCCATTGGAGGGTGAACCAACGGCAAAAAGGAAGACCTTTCTCTCTGTCTCTCTCTCTCACTATCCACTCTGCCTGTCAAAAATAAAAAAATAAAAAAAAAAAAAAAACCATGTTTAACAATGCCAAATGCCATTCCTTATTGATAAGAAAATAAATAGTATTAGAAGATCCCTTGTGCTTAACAATGCTTTTTTTTTCATCTTGTTTGGAGTATGATGAAGAACCTTTACTACCTAACTTCAAAGTCCTCTAATTCTATAAACTCACTTACCTTTAATTTCACAAACTGCCATCTTTATACTTCCTTTGCTCCCTTTGCAAACATCATCTTGTGAATCATAGTAGGATAGGATTCCATTATCTAAAACAAACCAACGAGGCTGCCAACCTACAAAGGGCAGAAATAACAAAGGATGATGAGAAATTACATTTACCACATAGAACACTGTAATTATAAAACCTGCCTTACAGAGGCCACTGCTTGTAGCACAGAGGTTTATGCAGCCACTTGTGATGCTGGCATCCCCTCCCTACTGGAGTGCCACTTTGAGTCCTGACAGCTTTGCTTCTGATCCAGCTTCCTACTGGAAGGATGGCCAAACTCCTTGGGCCCTTGTAACCCACCTGGGAGACCAGAATGGAGATCTTGGCTCCTGGTTTCAGCCTGACCCAGCCCCAGTCATTGCAGCCATTTGTGGAGTGAACCAGTAGATGGAAGACTGATTTCAATCTCTCTGTCTCTATGGCTCTCTGCCACTCTGCCTTTCAAATAAATGTTGCTAAAAGAAAAAACACCTGGGACCAGTGCTGTGGAGCAGTAGGTTAATCCTCCACCTGCAACACCAGCATCCCAAATGGGCGCCAGTTCTAGTCCCTGCTGCTCCTTTTCCAATCCAGCTCTTTGTTATGTCCTGAAAAAGCAACAGAAGATGGCCCAAGTGCTTAGGCCCCTGCACCCACGTGGGAGACCCGGAAGAAGCTCCTGGCTCCTGGCTTCAGATCAGCACAGCTCCGGCCATTGTGGCCATCTGGGGAGTGAAACACCAGAAGGAAGACCCTTCTCTCTGTCTCTCCCTCTCAAATAAATAAATAAATAAAATCTTAAAAAAAATGCCATACACATTAATTCATGGCTCTCAAATAACAATATGACAATGCCATTTTTAATGATAAAGGCTGCCCAAAATGATCTTGCATCAATTTCCATTTTATTGGAAATTTCTAGAGAAATCTCTAGATCAGAACAAATACAGGAGTTAACACCTTTATTCTGGCTCATAGTTTTCTCATTAGCAATCCACAACACCATTTGCAATAACAGCCCGACACAGAGTACAACGTAACTGCCTCTTTTTTTCTCAAAAGGAACAGAGTTGGGGTTATGAGGTACAGACTGAGTATCTCTGATCTGAAATGCCTAGACCCAGAAGTGTTCTGGAGTCTTCTGATTTTAGAATACTTGTATATACACAATGAAGTATCTTAGGGATAGGCTTCAAGTCTCAACATAAAATCCATTTAAGTTTCATCTACGAGGGGTCATTTAAAAGTTCATAGAAAATAGATGAGAAAACTATTTGTGAATTTCAAAATTCTGTACCAAAACAAAAAAAAAAACAACTTACCATTCATTCCATTTTCCATGGCCTTTTGGAAGTACCCTTATATATCTTACACACATGGTCTAAAGGTAATTTTTATGATTTTTTTAAAGATTTATTTAATTTTATTTTTATCTGAAAGGCAGAGTGACACAGAGAGGGGGATAGAGAAAGAAGGATCTTCCATTCATGAGTTCACTCCCCAAATGGACACAATAGCGTCCAGGGGTTGGGCCAGGAGCTTCATCCGGGTCTCCCATGTGGGTGCAGGGGCTTTCTGCTGCTTTCCCAGGCACATTAACAGGGAGCTAGATTGGAAGTAGAATAGCCAGGATTTGAACTAGCACCCATACGGAATGCTGGCATCGCAGGTGGTGGTTTAACTTGCTATGCCATAATGCCAGCCCCACAGTATGTTTAGTATGTACGCATTTTGATGTAACCCATCATGTGAAGTCAAGTGAAATTTTCCACTTGTGGTACCATGTAAGCACTCAAAAATTTCTGGAGTTTAGGGCATTTTGGATTTCAGATTAGGGATACTCAATCTGTGATGGACAAAGCAACAGAAAATAAGAGTTCTAGCCCCAGCTCTTTCATCTTTTAGTCGGATAACCTGAGACAAATCTTCATTTCAACAAATCTCTACATTTCCAGTTTCTAAAGAGTGGGTTGAATAAATGACCTCTTGGGTGCCACCTACAGCTCTCTAATTCTGCAACGCAACCTTCTCTTCTTTCATAAAGTATGTTACCAGAGCAAACTCCCTTGCACACAGTGAGAAAGAACTAAATGACTTCTGGTCTTTCAGACAGAAGCCACAAACTCTGTGGTAAGGACACAGATTCTCCCATTTCTTCTCTTTTTTGCTGATGTAATGTTAGGCCAGAACGCTACAAACTGTGATCATTCACTTAACTGATATTTATTCAGCAACTGGGGTACACACCTATCACAGACTCGGCCAGCAACAGAATGGTGGTTTTCCTGGGCACCCAACTTCTGCCCTTCTCGCAAGACAAACTTTGTGTTCCCTGGAATCTTACCGACCATGGTACCAATTTATAATAGTTCACTGATTAATAACATGATGACCATGCTGGAGGCAGTGTAACTTTCCTTGTTCTCTCTGTAACTATTAAGTCAAAATCTGGCACAAGTGATCAAGTTAAAATGACCATCTTTTAAATTGTGGGTGTGCAAATCCTGATCAGTTTAGCCATGGCCTGCTAAATAGTTAATCAATTCAGTTATTCCAGGGCCAGGTATTACCAAGAGAAGGCAGATGGATGAATCCTTTTTTCTTCCACCTTAATACAGAGAAACCTAGAACTTACCTCCCCAAAAGGCTGTATATTTCACTTTTGAAATAACAATGCTGAGTCATCATAAGAAGGTTAAATTCTACTCTGTATTTCTAGTTTAAGAAGGCAAAGACTGTCATAAAACAATTCAGAAAGATGGCTATCCAAAATTTAAAATAAGTAGATTTCAGATGCTTGGACAAGCTACTTTTTGTGAAACACTATATTCTCTAATGAGGCTGAGCCAGTAAGAAGCTAAATTCTTTTGGTCCATGGACTTTATCTTGTTCATCCCAGCAATTTCCACCAAGTAGAATGGTGTCTGGCACATTAACAGGTGCTTTTAAAAAAATGTATTTCTCAAGTGATTGAATAAATGAAAAAATGACTGAATACCAGAAAAGTGAAACATTGCATGCTAGTCTCCCTGCATGGGAATATAGATACTATAACCGCGAGATCATATTGTGTTCAGCACACATAACAAATGATGAAAACATTCTCATTCCAAAGACAAATTTGGCTTGGCAAACAAATTATAAGCAGGGTACAGTGAAAATACACTCCTCCACCCCAAGACTCCTGTGCCTAAATCACCAATTACAATTCTGCAAGCCTGTGTTACTTCAGCTCAGTATCTTTTTCAAATATTGAGGAAAATGATTCACATGAATTTTGTAGCATGTGAAGGTGACTGTGGTTGAACATATTAATCTGATCAAGCCTATTATCCCTACTTCTTTTCATAAAAGAATCTAATTTGCACATTTACATAATAGAGGGCTGTGCCTGTGAAAAGATTCACATATCATTCCCTTTTTTCAAGATTTTTTAAAAAACATATTCCTTTTTGTAACAAACTACCAAAGGTTAGTGAAATCCTTATTGTGTACGAAGGATTCTCAAATAACATTATCATTATACTGGAAGGTTCCTTAAAGATCATTTAGTAAGGACAGCTGCTCATCCTTCTGACCTACGATGAACTAAAATTAATAATCATTAATAATCAGCATGCCATGGAACCAAATTTAAATTTTTTAATGGAATTCTTCCAAACAAGATTTCTTTTCAACAAGCTTCGACGCTGCGTACTAGAGATGAACTAAATACTCTTGTAAAGACTAAAAACTAAAGCACACGTGGTTACAAGCTCACCCAGCCAGTACTCAGTGCAACACATGAGGGAACAACTAACCTAGACCACATTTATGACCCATCTCAGTAACGGTCTACTGCTCAGGGCTATGCATAAACAGTTCCTCCGGCAGGACCCCTCCGGACACACACTGTGCTGAACCTTTGCATCTTAGAGACAGGAGCTGGTCTGAACACCTCAACCAAACAGTGTAACTGCTTTTCACAATCACCCAAAGGAAAATGCTTAATAATCATTTGTCTTGGGGCAGGCATTTGGCTCAGTGTCTAAGTCTAACTTGGGATGTCCACATCCCACAACCCAGAGTGCCTGGTTCAAGTCCTGGCAACTTTGCTTCAAAGTCAGCTAACGCACCCCCAGAGAAGCAGTGGGTGATGGTTCAAGTGGTTGGGTACCAACACCTATGTAGGGAGACTGGGATTGAGTTCATGGCTCCTGGCTTAGGCCTGGCCCAACCCTGCCTGTTGCTAGCATTTAGGGAGCTAATTGGTGAACTGAGATATTGCATGTGCATGCTAGCTCTGTCTCTGTGTCAAATAAAATGGGGGGGGGGGGGGGGGGAGGGAGTCTCTTTTTTAAAATGTTTCCTGTTTAATTATGTCATTATAGAAATAAATTGACTTTCTAGTTTAAGCAAAATAAAACACTGTTGGGCAATAAATATGAAAGCATTTGTTGCTATAAATCTGGCTTGAGCATTCTAACAAATTAAAAAACAGGGCCAACTTCAGCTCTGCACTTACACCTTGAAGTGCATATGTGCACACTGTGCACAAGGTCAGATGGAAACAAATGGAGTGTACCAAACAATTACTAAAAGGTTCAATATTTTGTCGCTGAGAGTGAGTAGCAAGTCAAAATGTCTCATTATTCTGAACCAGGAAACCTGTTTACTATTTGAATTTATTTTAAATCTATTCCTCTTCTTCTAATTCAGTGAGATAACAGAATCCAGGAAGAGGAAGGTACTTCCAGGATAAACTAGGTGATCAGCTTGGCCTTCACAGATGAGAGCCTAAGAGAATAAGGTACTCAGATTTAAGTCATTTAAAAAAAAAAAAAAAAGGCAGGTATTGAATGTCATGGAAAGGGGCACCTCCCTGCTGCTCTCTCAGTTGTCTAGAAACCTCTAACTCTTGAGTTTTTCCTGGGATGAAGCCGATTTGCCGGCTCCTTTTCTGTACTGCACCATCTTCTGCTATTTCTCACAGTTCCCTGAATTCCCAAAAGGTGTTCCTCACTGAAAACCACTTCCTAAGAGAGTAAGCAGCATCGGCGGACAGCTTCCAAAATCGCGCCTGCTAAGCAATCACAGGGCTTCAACAAGTGAACTTGAAAAAGAAAGTGTCGTTAAGGAAATGATCACGCAGAGACGAATCCTTAAAATTAACTCGCGATCAGAAAGGGTCCACTCCAGTCCCGTATTTCGACAACTCCAAAGGCCGAAGACCAAGAGTGAGTAAAGACGGAGATGGCAACCACGCAGGTCGGGTGACAGGAAACCGCAGCGGAGGCGTCGGGGGACAAACAGAAGTATTATTACACAGGCAGAAAGAAGCGTCTGGGTCACTTCCCAGCCTCCGGAGGTGCGCGGTCCCGAAGTCTCCTGCAGAGGCCAGACCGGCTCCTCGGGGGGAAAGAGGGACTGTGCCGTGGACCCGGGGCGAGCCCCAGACCTGCCGCCTCCGTGGCCTCCCCGCCGCCCCCCGGAGCACCTGAGCCCCCCGTACCTGTGAGATAGTTGGTCCACTTGTACAGAACCCCCTCCATGCTTCAGAGCCCGGCACCGCGCATCCTCCTGGCCCGGCTCCGGCCGCGGGGATGGGGTGGGCGCACAGCCCGGGGCAGCCCCTCCCGGGACCCCTCCCCGGCCGCCCCCCGGGCCGCGCTACGCCGCCCGGACGTGGCAGCCCTTAGAGGCCCGGACAGCGCGCGCCGCGAGGAGCTCGGGGGCCGCGAGGCGCGGGCTCGGACATCCCTGCGCAAGCCTCGGCGGCCGCGGCCGCCGCTCCCACAGAAACGCGCCCGCAGCCGGCCTCCCGCCCGCGCTTCCTCGCCCCGGCGCTTCCTTTCCCCCGGGCTCCCCGTTTGTTTTCATTGACCCCGACGTCGCTTTCACTTCCTGGATGAAAGGGGCCGGCTCGTCCCGGGAAACCCCACCCCGGCGGCGGGGCTGGAGGGGCGGGCGCGGCCTGGGGCCCCGCCGCCGGGCCTGAGGCTGCGCGAGGAGGGCGGCGCGGCCTGCGCCCCTGCCCGCCGCGGCGCGCCGTCCCGCGCCGGCTTCCCCCGGGCCCGCCTCGGGAGCCGCCACTCAGGCCTCTCCGCTTTTCCTGTGACGAAGCCTCGGGCCTTTCGCCGATTTATTTATTTATCTATTTTTTTTCCTTCTAAGTAAATAAAAGAAAGGCTTCCCATTTCTGCTTCCTCAGTATGTTCCTCACAGCCAGATGCGGCTGCTGCCGACCTACTGGGATTGTCATGACGCCGGCAACTCCCTTTGGAGAGCCACAATTGTGTTTATAGAACAAGAAAATTAGGAGTTTTATTCTAAAAATGAAGACTTCCCCCTAGCTTTTATGGATTTTTTTGTGGTGGGGGGGGGGGTTATCCTTTAAGAGAGCATCATCTTATATAACTGACATTAGTCTTCAGAACATGGAATTTTGCAGACTTTATTAAGCAAAGCACGTAAAGCAGGCCCAGTGCCGTGGCTTTTCTTGGCATCACTGAGGCAGAACACCTCCCCTCCCAGAACCTAAACCGGGCTAATACAAAAGCATTCTGGTTTGGGTGAAGTCTGTATGCTCACTTAGAAATAAAAGGAATGGAAGGGTGGGTAGATGAGCAAGTAATAAACCGAATATAGTTCAGTGTTGATGGAATCTAGGTGGTGGCTATAAGGGTGCTCACCATAAAGGTCAACTTTTCAGTATGAAAAGGTTTGCACTAAAATGGGAGTGAGTTTTGTCAGACAGATTGGGCCCAACCCCTCTGCCTATTGACTGGAAGACTGGAACAAAATGCCCCATACTCCAGGCAGGCAGTTGGCACAGGGTTAACCTAGTTTGGGACACCAGCAGCCCATATAGAAGTGGCTGGGTTACAGCTCCAGTTCTGATTCCAGCTTCCTGGCACCCTGGGAACCAGCAGGTGATGACTCAAGTTCTTGGGTCCCTGCCACACATATAGAAGATGAGGATTAACTTCTGGCTGAGGCCTGGCACAGCCTTGGCTATTTCAGGAATTTGGGGAGTAAACTAGCAGATGGAAGATGTTCCTTCGCCTTTCAAAAAAATTCTTTTTGAATGCCCAACACTTGGGTTTCCTCCTTTCCTGGTATGATGTGAACAAATTTGGATCTCTGGAATTATCAAGAAAACCTAAGAGCTTTCACACTGCTAGCAGCCCTCAAATCAGGAGCGGCCCCAAGTGGTGGGGGAAAGAAATGCAAGCCAGCAGCGTGTCCAGAAGCCACAGAAACCCTTCAGTGAGCCTGGGAAATGTGGCACCGCTGCTTCATAGAACCTTGGTGGCCCTGTTTGTGCATGACCCAGCCTGGCACCCCATAATGCAGAACTGAGGCCCCAAGGAAGAGCTTCAAGAATACACCAGAAGCACGCAGAGAGCCACCTAGCGTCTGTTTTGTTTTTGTTTGTTTGTTTTTTAATTAGAGAGAAACTCTTCCATCTGCTAGTTCACTCCCCAAAAAGGCCGCAAGGGCAAGGGCTGGGCCAGAACGAAGCCAGATCTCCCCCGTGGGAGGCAGGGGCCCAAGAACTTGGCAGGAAGCCGAGTAGCCCGGGACCTCAACAGGTGCTCTGATAGAAGAGGCCACGGAGGCGTCAGGACGCCCGCACTCCACGTCTATTTTTTAACTTTCTTAACGCCCTTCTTCCAGAATCCCCCTTCCTGCTAGTCCTTCACCGGCCTTAGAAGTCTTTAGGGCCCAGAAATGACCACCGCTGTCTCAGAGTCTACCTCCCAGCCCAGATGGTTTATTTCATTTTACCAGTTTTGTTATGGGGAAGGAAACCGTTGACACCATGCCCTGAAGAAACCACCTGTGAAATACGCGGCTTCGCGAGCAGAAGTTTGAGGGACAGCCCGCCGCCCGCGCCACCACCACGCGGGAACAAGCCCCCACTGCCGGAACCGCGAAACGCTCGCCCGGGAAGGAGCGGAGCGGGGCCGCGCCGGCGGAGGGGCGGGGCCGCGCGCTGGAGGAGGCGGGGCGTGGGCCGGTCCTTTTGTGACGTGGGACAATGCCTGCCACGCGTCGGAACTAGGCCGCCGGGGCAGCCGCGGGCCACGAGCGACACGGCGGAGGCAGCGCGGAGGTCTCGGGGGCCGACTCCGGAACCATGCGTGACTTGTTCCGATTAGCCGTTTTCTTTTGTCTGTGGAGCTTTTCCACTGCTCAGGGGCAAGAGAAAGAGGAGAGCACAGAGGATGTGAAAATAGAAGTCTTGCATCGGCCAGAAAACTGTTCTAAGACAAGCAAGAAGGGAGACCTGCTAAATGCCCATTATGATGGCTACTTGGCTAAAGACGGCTCAAAATTCTACTGCAGGTAGGACATGCTGTCAGCTGACCCACGAAATCTTGCCTCCCTCCCCCAACCAGAAGCCTAATTGGTTGGTTTTATTTGTTGGTTTGATTTTAACAGTTGAGTTTTTTCACAGGAAAATGACCAGACTAGATAGTAGTAGTTCCCTGATAAACTGAATGTTAGATTTTTCAATTACTGAAAATATTGGCCCAAGAAAGTAGCAGAAATACGCTGCAGCCGTCTGTTCACGACCCAACCACCACAACTGTGCTTGGGACCTCTAGAACTAAATGATGGCACTGCCTCTAAGGATGTTCACACTTTTCCTTTGCCTGGAGTCTGAGTATCTTTACAGAGGACTAACAGGATAAAGAGATTTTTGTTCTGGCTTTTGGAAGCATGATTTAGGCTGTGGGCCACTTCCTGTACCAAGAGGCCACTACTAGAGTGACGTCCCCGTGACTTCTGCTGTCCCCTGTCTCCTGCTGCCTGCTCTGATTTAATTGATGGCATGTTACTCAGGAAAAATGTCTTTTCTTCATCTGTACAATTATCTTATAAAGATAGGATTGGGGAAAGTTCGTTCTTCCCATTTAGAAGAATAGGCACATTTAATAAGACTTTAAATTACCATTAAAATGACATGTTTTTAGGCTAGCCCTGCCCCATCATTTTTAAGAACAAACCCCAAGGAGTTAAATCAGTTATTTGTGCAATCCATGCAGCTAGATAGAGGCTGGAGATTCATTTAAAAAGCAACTGTTGAACAGTTTTTGTAAAGATGACAATATAAAAGAAAAGGAAATGACTCCTAATGACTAGTTTTGGGCAAACTGTACCTCTTTCTGGCAATTATAGGGAAGTTTGAGCAATCAGCTTACCAGGGGATCCAGAAAGATTGCTAATATAGGCAAAGGGATGGCTACAGAAGACTCCAAGTTTGTTCTAAATGCCTCATTGTATTTTAAAGTTTGATATCTTTACCTAAGTGTTATTGTGTATTATAGCCGGACACAAAATGAAGGCCACCCCAAATGGTTTGTTCTTGGTGTTGGGCAAGTCATTAAAGGCCTAGACATTGCTATGATGGATATGTGCCCTGGAGAGAAGAGGAAAGTGATTATACCCCCTTCTTTTGCATATGGAAAGGAAGGCTATGGTAAGGTATTAATTTTTTTATCCTCTTTTTAGTTATATTTAAAAATAAATCTTAGATTGCTGGGTATGTATCCAGAAAACTGAAAGTACAGTCTTGAAGACTTGAAGAGATATTTGTACATCCATGTTTATAGTTACCTCATTCACAATAGCCAAATGGTGGAAGGAACCTATGTGTTCATTGACATGATTGCATAAATAAAACATAGGTGTATTCATAAAATGGAATACTGCTCAGCCTTAAAAAGGAAGGAAATCCTAACGTGCTACAACGTGGAGGAACCTTGATGTTATGCGAAGTGGAATAGGTTAGTCACAAAAGGACAAACAGTACACAAGTCCACTTATATGAGGTGCCTATAATAGTCAGATTCCTAGGGTCAGAAAGAAGAAAAGTGATTGCCAAGGTCAAGGAAGGGAGAAATATGGAGGGGTTTGCTAGGGGCCTTAGAGCGTCCATTATGCAAGATGAAGAGTTCTGGTGATAGGTAACATAGTATTGTTAATGTATTCTACATTATTGAACAGTACACCTAAAATGGTTAAGATGATTAATTTCATATTACATTATTTTACCAAAGAAATCATTTATGAAAATAAACAATAATCATAACAGAAAATAATCATGGAACTATGGAACCCAACAAACTTTAGCCATATCTAGTTCAATCCAGTCTTTTACTTATTAAGAAAATAAGATTTTTTTTTTTTTGGAATACAGATCTCTGGCCAGAGTTCTTAATCTAATAGCAGCAACACCCAAAATTATTATGCATGGTCTGTTCTACCTTGAACATTTTTTATTTGAGTGCATTATCACATAAATATTTATAACACACATCTTTGTAAGCAGTACCAAAGTTACATTCATGAATCCCAGGAAACTCGAACATATGATTTTAGTAAAAAGGAAGCTCTGGAACATTGAAAAAGGAACATCTGGGATCCAATGAGCTGTCAGTCACTGTTACCCCCAGTACAGGACAAGCCTTAAAACGTGGAAGAAATGAATTTAGTCTTTTAATATCTTGCCTATTTTAAAAATCACAGAGCAGGAAGATTTGAAAATCTAGATATGCAGATCTAGATATGCAGATAAATGGGTGAAAATGTTTCCAACACATATAAATAAAGACTTACTAACCAATAATAAAAATAACCTATCCCTAGAAATGAGCCAAGTTTATAAACAAGTATCCTCTAATAAATACCTATAGCCTATAAATCTATGAGAATATTAATTTTGTTCATAAAGAGAAATTAAAACAAAAATGAGATACCACTCTCATCAGATTAGCAAAGATGAAAAAGGTGTCAAAGACATGGGGAAAAAAGCAGTCTCATGCAGTACTTCTGGGCATACAAATCATTCTCTCTAATAACTTCTTTTTTAGTTTTTTAAGTTAATACGAAGAGAAGAGATTTCATGCATTAAATAGATACAGTTCCAAGGCAACATCCATATTCCCCTCACTTCCACCCATCCCCTCCCTCTCTGCCCTCTCTTCTTCAGTTTTTGCAAAGACATAATTTTAATCCACTCTATAAGCATGGCTCAATTCACCACTAACCATAATATTCAACAAGTAAAAAGCAGGAAGACCGCAGTTTCACGAGAGTATAAACAAGGGCTAAAAATGACAATCTCTGTAATCATTTCTATCCAAAGTGAAAACGCTACTGACCAAGTCGCTTGAATTCTAGGAATGTGCATAAAGGTATATGTAAAAGAGCATTCATTACAACAACAAAAAAATTATTTCTTTATTCTTGGGTTGCAAAGACTGGAAAGTACCTGAATATCCACCAGAAAGAAGTCAAATAAATTAAGGTATCTCCTTACAATGGATTACCATGTACCCAGTAAAAAGAATGAAGTAGAGGCATCCATCTTACTATGTTAAGAATGAAGTAAGATAGATCTATCCCAGGAATGAATATTTCTTGATCATCAGGGCTGGGCATTTGGTATACAGCAGTGACACTGCTGCCATTCCTAGATGAGCTTGCTTCAGATGGGGAATTTCACATACATGTGTACCTACACAGAAAACCTCAGTCATCTGATGATGTTAAGTACTTCTGGGAACGAGGCCTTAATATCAAGAATGAGAAGATTTCTTTGGAGTCTTGTATTTTGTACTGTCAGTTTTTTATCATGTACACATATTTTTCCAAAATTAAAATGTAAGAGCAGTACTACAATTAAGTGTTGCAGATAGGAAGGAAATTTTTCTATTAGATTTTGTTTATTTATTTGAGAGAGTTACAGAGAGAGGGAGAGAGACAGAGAAAGGTCTTCCATCCACTGGTTCACTCCCCAGATGGCTGCAAGGGCCAGAGCTGTGCGATTTGAAGCCAGGAGTCAGGAGCTTCTTCTAGGTCTCCTACGCAGGTGCAGGGGGGCCCAAGGACTTGGGCTATCTTCTGCTGCTTTCCCAGGCCACAGCAGAGAGCTGGATTGGAAAAGGAGCAGCTGGGACACGAACCAGCGCCCATATGGGATGCCGGCACCACAAGCAGAGGCTTAGCCTACTACACCACAGTGCCAGCCCAAAAGGGAATTTTTAAGGGAAGGAAGTGATGGGCAGCCTTGGCAGAGGGACAGACTACGTTTCATCCTCAAGACCTTGTTCCCCATTGCTGTGTGAAGCTATGCAGAAAACATCTTCACCTTTTCATTGTATTTCATAAGGGCCCCTGCTATCTCCACCTATTTGAAATGTTTAGTTTATTATTCATGATAAATTTACTAGAATGAGGTTTTGGCATTATTCCTAAATATTTCATGAAAACAATATACCTTCTTTGAAGCTGTTGCTTTAATCATTTAAAATAGTGATTAATTTTTATTCTTTCTATAAGAGCAGAGAATCATTGCTCAAATTGGACTGATGTAGAATCCGTGCTCCAAGTCAGGCCCAATGGGATATTTAAAACTCATAAAGAAATGGTTCCAGATAACTACAGCTTCATTTTTAATCCTTTTGCCAATCATTTGGTCACATTAAAATAGCTCCCAGACCATAAAACCTGAAGTTAAATAGAGCAATTGAGGCCAGCATCGCGGCGTAGCAGGTTGAGCTGCTGCCTGCAATGCTGGCATCCCATATGGGCACTGGTTCGATTCCTGGCTGCTCCACTTCCTATCCAGCCCAGCCCCCTGCTAAAGCACCTGAGAAAGCAACAGAAGATGGCCCAAGTGCTTGGGCCCTCGCACCCACTTGGGAGACTCAGAAGAAGCTCCTGGCTCCTAGATTCAGCCTGGCCCAGCCCCGGACACTGCAGCCATCTCAGGAGTAAACCAGCAGATGGAAGATCTCTCTCTCTGTCCCCTCCACCTCCATAATTCTTTCAAATAAAAATAGATCTTCTTGTTAACCTAGAAACCTTTTATTTAAGGCATACAGGCTTCATGTATTTCATATATACAAATTTAGTAACATAGTGATTCTTTCCACCCTACCCTCCCTCCTGCCTGCTCTCCCACCCTTCTTCCTCTTTCCTCTCCTATACCCAATCTTATTTTTTTTACTAAGATCTATTTTCAATTAACTTTATACTCATAAGAATAACCCTACACTAAGTAAAGAGTTCAACAAACAGTATGAAAAAAATAAACTAATTTTTAAAATAAATGGTAGTAATTGTCCTAAAATGTTATCATAAGTTAAAGCTACTTCTAGGCAAAATAATGTAGGCCAAGTTTGCCGTTCGTCTCTTTTATCTCTTTTTGAGCATTTCCATTCTGTGTTGTCTCATCCCATGCCTCACATTCCACCACCACAGCACCTAGTCATCTCTGCCTAACGGACCCACATTCCTCAATAGGTTCATGATCCAAAGGCTAATGATCACTTAGTTCATCTTCTTCATAAACTAATTTATGCTCAGATATGAAAGACCATTGCTAAACTAACTGGACCCTGGCAAGAGCACCGTAGAAGTTTGGCTTCTGGACCAGCATTGTGAGTGAAGCAGGAAAAGTCGCAGCCTTTGAAATCAGCATCCCATATGGGCACTGGCTCATGTCCAGGCTGCTCTACTTCAAATCCAGCTCCCTGCTAATGGCCTGGGAAAAGCAGTGGAAGATGGCCCGTGTCTGGGCCCCTGTCACCCATGTGGGAAACCAGGATGAAGCTCCTGGCTCCTAGCTTCAGCCTGACCCTGTTCTGGCATTGCAGTAATCGAGGGAATGAATCAGCAGATGGAAGATTCTCTCTCTCTTTCTCTCTATATAACTGACTTTAAAATTTAAAAAAAGAAGAAGAAAAAGAAGTTTGACTTCAAGAAGTTAATTCATGTTTTTTAAATTTTTTTTTAATTTGAAAAGCAGAGAGACACAGAAAGATACAGTCACAGAGAGATCTTCCATCCACTGGTTCAACTCCTCAAATGTCCAAAACAGCTGGGGCTGGGCCAAGCTAAACTTGGGAGACCCAAACTCAGCCCACAAACTCACACATGGGTGGCAGACCCAACTATTTAAACCGTCACATGCTGCCTCCCAGAGTATGCATAAGCAGAAAACTAGAATAGAAAGCCAATCAGGGACTCACACCTAGGTACTCTGATACAAATATAGGCATCCCAAGAGGCATCTTAACTACTGTGCCAAATGCCTGCCCCATATTCAATCTGAAGTATCTCCAATTGTACACATAAGGAAACGGGCCTAAAAATTGTGTTCACTGGAACATAGTTAACCGGCAGCCTCACATGTATTACAGTAGCTTGGGTTAGATTATTTTAAAAGTTGCAATGTAGACTGCAAGTAACTGTTTAACAAATTCTTGATTAAATAAGTTTTTAAAAGTAAGCTGTCTATAACTTTATTTTAGGTAGTACTTGAAGAAGTCTTTTTTCTGCGAAATATCCTTGATTCATGTCAGAGCACCTCTGCATGTCTTGAAATGCATGTGACTTTCTAGTGCTTTAATTAACGATGTATGTGGTATGTACAGATTCTTTACATTAACTCCTATTTCTTTGGTCTGCTTCTCTAAATATAAGTAATTCTATAGCAAATGTACATTTTTCTCTTTCCTATGCTTTATTTGTAAGAAAAAGAACTGGCAGTATTTTTCTATATTTAAAGAAGTTTTCAGAAACTTCATATATACTGATAAATTTCTTATGAAATTTAAATGTCTTTGTTATCAAAAGTTGCTTTTCTGTCACCAAGAGCTCATAACAGAATAGGAATGAGTTTTGTGCAATGATTATTGAATTAATTTCTAGCTCTTTTACTCTCAGATAAGGTAATATGTGGTGCACTGGGGTGGGACTTTCACATTAGAAATATGATGTCTGGTGGCTTTTCCCATGTCCTGGCTTGTAAATTACTGATCCAATTCTTTTGGTTGTATCTTATAAACTCTATTCTCTTTGGATTATATAAATATTTGGCAAGAATTCTGCACTCTCATTTTCAAAAACTGCTATTTCTTTCAAAGGGCAGTTATTTTTAAAATAAACACCAGGGCTCATTCATTCAGCAATATCTGAGTGCTTATAACAGGTCAAGTACCATGTGAGGCCTGGGAATATACTGGTGATGTAGCTTCCTACTGCCTCTTAGCAAGTCACTTCTGCAGGGCAATTTTATGAAATTCTTACTTACAAAATAGCCCAGACTCACCTAAATGATCTGTGACATCAGCTAATAGGTTAACTTTATTCAAAGAAAACACTCTAACTTAATACATAAAAATTTTTTGTGATTAAAAATTCTTTGTAAAAGTGTTATTGAATTTTTCTGTTACTGCAATTATTTTTAATCTCTGTAAAGGTCAAAAATACTGGAGCTTGTCTTTTATTTCTACTGCCAAATAACATAAAATCACTTTCTGGAAATGATTTGAACTTTCAGTCATTCAATGCTTTGAAACATTTCTGCCCATGCATTTTTTTTTTTTTTTGGAACCATCTCTGTCCTATATAAAAATAGGAGCATATTAATTTAAAAAAAAAAGTGATCTTAATTTTCACCAGAATAGTGATTTTATACATCTTTTGAACTAACTTGGTTTAAAAACATATGAAATGGGCCAGCACTGTGGCACAGCAGGTTAAGTCGCCACCTGCAGTGCAGCCATCCATGTGGGTGCCAGTTCAAGTCCTGGCTGCTCCACTTCCAATCCAGCTCCCTGCTAATGCACCTAGGAAATCAGTAAAGAATGGCCTGAGTGCTTGGACCCCTGCAACCACATTGCAGACCCAGAAGAAGCTCCAGGCTCCTGGCTTCAGCCTGGACCAGCCCCAGCTGTTGTGGCCATTTGAGGAGTTAGCCAGTGGATGCAAGATCTCTTTCTTTCTCTCTATGTGTCTCTCCCTCTCTCTTTAACTATGAAATAAATAATAAGTCTTTAAAAATATGAAAAAATATTTGTAAAAAGTATAAGGAAAAAAATTTTAGGGAGCCAGCACTGTGGTATAATGGGTAAAGCCTCTGCCTTCAATGCTGGCATCCTGTATATGGGTGCCAGTTCGTGTCCCAGCTGCTCCTCTTCTAATCCAGCTCCCTGCTAATGGCCTGGGGAAAGCAGTGGAAGATGGCCCATGTGTGTGGGGCCCTGCCACCCATGTGAGAGACCTGGAGGAAGCTCCTAGCTTTAGCCTGGTCCAGCCCTGGCTGTTAAGGCCACCTGGAGAGTGACCCAGTGGATGAAAGATTCTCTCTCTCTCTCTCCTTCTCTCTGTCTGTGTAACTCTTTCAAACAAATAAATAAATCTTTTAAAAAAGAATTTTAAGAAAAAAAAGTAGAAAGCAATCCTTATAAATATGAAATAATACAATTATAATGTCATCATGGCTGTTCATTAATAATATTTGAACCAAATCTTCTTGTAACTTAAACAGTTATATGTTGTCCCCCTAATAGAAGGCAAGATCCCACCTGATGCAACATTGATTTTTGAGATTGAACTTTATGCTGTAACCAAAGGACCACGGAGCATTGAAACATTTAAGCAGGTGGACACAGACAATGACAGACAACTCTCCAGAACTGAGGTAATTCAAATACATTCCATGTGTACAGTCTAATTTTTTCATCACAATTTACATGTGTTACAACTGTTATTTTTTAGTTCTAGCTAGCACGGATCCTGATCACTACTTTTACAGAGCTGGTTACTAAAGAAAAAAAAAAAAAAACTTAAACTCTGAGAATAAAATTGTCTTCTTAATATAAAAGTTGTGAGTCATCTTGTTCAGTTACCTTTTGCCCTACAAGAGGGTCATTAAAATCCCCAAGTGCTCATGTCTACAGGGCTCTTCCAGTTTCTGGATAGCAGAAGTAGATCTGTTTTTTATGTAGCACTGTGAGGAGAATCTGTAACCACATATAACTCCCATCCCATAGGACTGTGAGGATTACACGAGATGATGAAAAGAGCTAGCGGGAACCTGAATTGTGTGGGCTACACAGCTGGTAAAAAGGTGCCAGCCGTTCAGCTGCCTCGCCCCTGTATCTGTCTTTTATATGAATTGAGGGATTAATTAAGATTTTGTAACAATAAAAATAACACTGTTTTTTCACTTTCTCAATACCAGGTACTATTGTAAGCACATAAGTACAAGAGTACTTCAAACAGTTCATGGAAAATGGAATTAAAATATACATTTAGGGGCGGGAGTTTGGTGCAGTGGTTAATAAGCTGCTTGGGACACTGACATCTCATATCAGAGTGTGGACCCAAGTCTGAGCCTTCTGAGAATCCAGGTGCCAGCTAATGTGCACTCTGGGAAGCAGCAGGTAGCAACCCAACTGCTTAAGTCTCTACCACCCATGTGGGAGACCTGGATTGAATTCCAGGCTCCTAGCTTACTTAGATTTCAGCCTAGTCCGGCTCCAGCTGTTGTGGCTATATGGGTGGTGAACTAGTAGATGAAAGATCTCTCTCTGTTTCTGCCTTTCAAATAAATAAAAATGAAAAAATAAATTTTAAAAAAGGCAAATTTATTTTGGTGCAAAAATATTATCCATGCATAGTTTTTCCATAATATATTTTCCATGAAGTTTCTGAGAAACCCTCTCATGCATGAATTTCAACATGCTTTGCACTAAAATAAACTTATCTTGTTTTTTAAGAACTACTGTCTTTTTTTTTTTTTTTAAGATTTATTTATTTGAAAGAATCACAGAGAGAGGGGGAGACAGAGAGAAAGAGATCTTCCATCCGCTGGTTCACTTCCCAGATGGCCCAGCAGCCAGGGCTGGGCCAAGCCAAAGCCAAGAGCCAGCAACTTCTAGTTCTCCCACATGGGTGCAGGGGCCCAAGCTGTTGTGCCATCTTCAGTTGCTTTTCCCAGGCCATCAGCAGGGAGCTGGATTGGAAGTGGAATAACCAGGATATGTACAGGTGCTGATATGGGATGTGTGCATGGCAGGTGGCAGCTTTACCTGCCATTCCTCAATGCCAGCCCCTAAACTTATCTTTTAACTCCACATTCTATCAACTTTTTGAAGACCCTCTCATGTGAACTTGTCTAATTTTCATGACAGTTTATGGTGTTATGGGCATCACCTCCACTCTAAAAATGGGGAAAAGGATGCTTAGATATAGTAAGTAGTCAAAACTCACACCATTGTGAACAGCCAAACCAGGACTGCAAGCTGGGCAGTCTGGCTGCACTGCTGTGCTCTTAACCCTGCGCATTCACTGCCTCTTTCAGGGGATCTCCCTCCCTAATGTTTCAGGGCAAATGCTTATTTTATTGAAGTCACGTGCCTTACTCAGTCCCACTGACTACTCTGGTTTAAAATGAGTAACCCAGTTGTCCCCCCTCCTCTTTGGTGGCAGTTCAAAATACATAACTCAGTCACCTAAGTGAGTAGGAAAAGCAAGTGTGATAATTTCAAATGATACAAGTCCTGGGGCCAGCGCTGTGGCACAACAGGTTAATGCTCTGGCCTGAAGCGCTGGCATCCCATATGGGCGCCTGTTCTAGTCCCGGCTGCTCCTCTTCTGATCCAGCTCTCTGCTATGGCCTGGGAAAGCAGTAGAAGATGGTCCAAGTCCTTGGGCCCCTGCACCTATATGGGAGGCCTGGAGGAAGCTCCTGGCTCCTGGCTTCAAATTGGCACAGGCAGCTCCGACCATTGCAGCCAATTGGGGAGTGAACCAGTGGATAGAAGACCTCTCTCTGTCTCTCCCTTTCTGCCTCTCCTTCTTTCTCTGTGTAACTCTGACTTTCAAGTATGTAAATAAATAAATCTTTTAAAAAAAAGTAAAAAAATATATTAACTTTAATATATCTTTTTTTTTTTAATTTGACAGAGTTAGACAGTGAGAGAGAGAGACAGAGAGAAAGGTCTTCCTTCCGTTGGTTCACTCCCCAAATGGCCGCTACAGCCGGTGCTGCAGCGATCCAAAGCCAGGAGCCAGGTGCTTCTTCCTGGTCTCCCATGCGGGTGCAGGAGCCCAAACAGTTGGGCCATCCTCCACTGCCCTCCCGAGCCACAGCAGAGAGCTGGACTGGAAGAGGAGCAACCGGGATTAGAACCTGGCGCCCATATGGGATGCTGGCGCTGCAGGTGGAGGATTAACCAAGTGAGCCACGGCACCAGCCCCGATATATCTTATATATCTAAAATATTACCATATCAACATGAAATCAATAGAAAAATTATCAATGTGATACAATTTTTAATTAAGTCTTCAAAATGTTATATAATTTACATTTATAACAACATTTCTCACTTTAATGTAGCCACACTTCAAGTACTCAGTAGTCACATGTGTCTAGTGTCTACCATATTGGACAGTGCTTTTAATGTGTGTTTGCATAGAGACATTTAATATTATGTATATAAACAGAATACTTCAGAGTATTCCTTCTTTGAAATTGTTATAAGAGAAATTGTCAATTATATAGGTTTGGGAGGAGAGCTATAGAAGCATAGAAAAATTATATCGAAAAATTATATAGAAAAGTTATATTTTCTTTCAAAAACTCATGGTTGGGGTTTATTGATTATACAATGTAATCATTAATTGTAGGGATCATAAAAATGTCAATCTGCATTTACTCACTAATGGAAATCATTAAAAGTAAGTTTTCTTTGATAATGTGGACAGTGTAAAACATTAGAAATCATAAATTTCAGTAAAATTCAAATGTTAATCAATGAATATGTTATCCTATCCATCTATAACTTCAGAGGAAGTTAATTTGAAGACCTGTTTCTCTTCAGAAAATTGTGTTAAAAGTTAAAAAATAAGCTTCAAGTATCTTTTAAAAATTTTGCATCAATTATAGAGTAGTCTTGGATATGAGTTTCATTATTGTAAACATTCCTCAAAGTTACTGGAAATTTATTGTGACAGCTTTTTATTAAAGAAATGTTATTTTGTCCTCTAGATAAGTCATTACTTGAAAAAAGAATTTGAGAAAGATGAGAAGCCACGTGACGAGTCCTATCAGAATGCAGTCTTAGAAGACATTTTTAAGAAGAATGACCACGACGGCGATGGCTTCATTTCTCCCAAGGAATACAACGTATACCAACATGATGAACTGTAGCACAGTTTTATTTCTACATTTTTAAAGTTTCTTACTGTATTTTATATATAAAACACTTTTCTTCAAGTTGTCTTTTCTGTTTGTCCCCCATGAAAAGATATTTTGACCCTCTTAACACATATTAATTTTGAGGTAATAAATGTGAGACTGTTTTGCAAGTATAACTTTCAGGAAAGGTACGATTGTGTTTCCTACTGCTGTATTCTATGAACACAAATTGCAGCACCATGAAATATTCATAGACCTCTGTGTATTAGTGGATGATTTTCCCCTCAGGATATAGAACAGGTATGTCAAAATCTGCAAGATCTTCCCAACTCCAACCTTAACATATTCAAGTTTAATATTTTAAATGATAAAACATCCCATCTTTTAAAAATATTCAGTAGGGACCCAGGAATTAACATTTCATTTGTTTACGTATTTTAAAATATTAAAGATGGGTATAAAAATCATAGAGGGAAGATATTTGGTGCAGCTTGATGGCCGGCACCGCGGCTCACTAGGCTAATCCTCTGCCTGCGGCACCGGCACCCTGGATTCTAGTCCTGGTTGGGGCACCAGTTCTGTCCTGGTTGCTCCTTTTCCAGTCCAGCTCTCTGCTGTGGCCCGGGAAGGCAGTGGAGGATGGCCCAAGTGCTTGGGCCCTGAACCTGCATGGGAAACCAGGAGGAAGCACCTGGCTCCTGGCTTCGGATCAGCGCAGCGCGCCAGCCATAGCAGCCATTTGGGGAGTGAACCAATGGAAGGAAGACCTTTCTCTCTCTCTCACTGTCTAACGCTGCCTGTCAAAAAAAAAAAAAAAGACACAGTTTGAGACACCTGCATCCCATGTCAGAGTCTGGACTGGAGTCTTGGCTCTGCTCCCAGTTCTAGCTTCCTGCTAATGCATTCTCTGGGATATTGTAGGTGATGGCCTGAGTGGTTGAATCCTTGGTCCCCCACATGGGAAACCTTGGCTGAGTTTCTGACTTTTGGCTTTAGCCAGGCTCAACTCTGCTGTGACAAACATCTGGGGAGTAAACCAGTAGGGGGGAATCTTTCTCTATGTCTCTGCCTTTCAAACAAAATTTTTTTAAAAAGATCTACTTATTTGAAAGTCAAAGTTGCAGAAAGAGCAAGGGAGAGACAGAGAGATCTCCCATCAGCTGGCTCACTGCCCAAATGGCCACAACAACTAGGGCTGAACCAGGCCAAACCCAGGAGCCAGAAGCTTCTTCCAGGTCTCCCATGTGGGCACAGGGGTCCAAGCACCTGTGCCATCTTCGATGCTTTCCCAGGCACATTAGCAGGAAACTGGATCAGAATAGAGCAGCTGGGACTCAAACTGGCACCCACATAGTGGCAGCTTTACTCTATGCTACGACACCAGCCCCAAAACAAATTTTTTTTAAAAAATTAAAAATCATAGGACTGAAGAAGCTTCTTTTGTTAAATATACAGGAACATACTGGTTATATATACCTGTCCCACACAGAACCTCAACACACTCTGCTTTTTTGGTGCAAACTTCTGGCCTTGGGTATTTATTCTGGTGAGGAATATTTAAAGATACGTGACCAGACTAGAGACATTTTGCTTCTTAGAGAAGGCATAAAGGCTTTACTCTGGTTCTTATACTTCTTCAGGTATTATTACAAATGTATTTTCCTCTTCTTTCTCATTGGCCTTTATGAGATACCTACCACCCCTAATTTTTCATCTTGATCGTTTTGAACTGATGCCATGCAATTTCTTGGTTTCCATTTCCCTTTCTCTAGATATCTCTTTCCTGATGTCAGTTAATTACAGATTTCTTGTCACTAATGATGAATGATCATTACAAACTGGTATGGCATCAAATACAGATAAATGTGTAAAATTTACTTTGCAGGGTGGGGGGCGTACATTATCGTTCAGCAGATTAAGCCATTACTTGGGACAACTAATCCCATGTCTGAGTGCTGGTTCAAGGCCTGCCTACTCTGCTTCTTACCCAGTTTCCTGCTAATGCACCTAGCAGGCAGCAGATAATGACCCAAGTACTTGGGTTCCTGCCACCCATGTGGGAGACATGGATGGAGTTCCCAGGTCCTAGCTGAGACCTGACCCAGCCCCAGTCATTTCAGGCATCTGGGGAATGAATGGAAGCTCTCTCTGATTCTCTCTGCCTCTCAAATAATAAACTATACATGATTTTAAGTGAATAATCAAGAGGTTTACTTTGAAACTGTTTCATCTTTAAATAATTAATATGTTTTTTTAAAAAAAGATTTATTCGGGACCAGCACTGTGGTGTAGAGGGTAAAGTTGCCCCCTGCAGTGCTGGATCCTATATGGGTGCCAGTTCAAGTCCCGGCTGCTCCACTTCCAATCTAGCTCTCTGCTATGGCCTGGGAAAGCAGAAGATAGCCCAAGTCCTTGGGCCCCTGTACCCATGTAGGAGACCCAGAAGAAGCTCCTGGCTCCTGGCTTCAGATCTGCATAATTCAGGCCATTATGGCCATCTAGGGAGTGAACCAGCAGATGGAAGACCTCTCTCTCTGCCTCTCTGTAACTCTGCCTTTCAAATAAATGAATCTTTTTTTTTAAAAAAAAAAAAGATTCATTCACTTGAAAGGCAGAATTAGAGAGAGATCATCCATCTACTGGTTTACTCCCCAAATGCCTGCAATTGCCATGGCTAGCCAAACTGATGCCAGGAGTATGGAACTTCTTCCAGGTCTCCCACATGGGCACAGGCACCAAAGCACTTGGGCCATCTTCTGTTGTTTTCCCAGGCTCATTAGCAGGGAACGGGATCAGAAGTGGAGCAGCTGAGTTTCAAACTGATGCCCATATGGGATGCTGGCATTGCAAGTGGTGGCCTTACCCACTATGCCACAATACTAGCCCCAAAAAATATATTTTTAAAGATTTATTAATTTTTATTTGAAAGGCAGAGTTACAGAGAGCAGAGGCGGGGGGGGGGGGGGGTCCGCCATCCACTAGTTCACTCCCTAAATGGCCGAAATGGCAGGAGCTGCACCAATCCAAAGCCAGGAGCTAGGAGCTGCTTCTAGGTCTCTCATGCCAGTGCAGGGACCCAAGGACTTGGGCGATACTCCACCACCTTCCCAGGCCATTACAGAGAACTGGATCAGAAGTGGAGCAGTTGGGACTCAAACTGGCCCCCATATGGGATGCCAGCACCACAGGCCATGGTCTTACTCGAAATGCCAAAGCCCCAGCTCCAAGAAATATATTTTTATTCACTCTATTACATACTATAGTATGTAAGATTTTGTATTTGTGTATTTCTGCCTGCTTGTTTTATGAATTCATATGCATATATCTAGCAGTGAGTCCTATGATTACATTTGAGTTCTAGAATTTTAACATTAATTTAGCAATTATTTTTAATAAAAGTGGATAGCAATTTAATTTAGGTTGTTGTGATGAAAAATTCACGTTTTTGGGGGGTTTTTTTGAATATTTATTTGGAAGGCAGAGAAACAGACAGAGAGACAAAGAGAGCTCCCATCCATTGGTTTATTCCCCAAATGCCGGCAACAGCCAGAGTTGAGCCAAGTTGTAACTAGGCACCAGGAACCCAGTCTGGGTCTCCAACCTGCCACCTCCCAGGGTCCACATAAGCAGGGAGCTGGAATGGCTAGCAGAACTGGGATTTGAACTCAAGCACTCTGATATAATGCGGATAGCTCAAGTGGCTGCTTAACAGCAAATTGTGATGAACAATTCATATTTCTTGCAGAGTAGATGAAAAATATCTTTCAGAACAAAGTATGTTAGATGTTTTAAACATTTTTAAAGAAGGAGAGAGACATCTCCTATCTACCTTAACTTTAGAATGACAGTAATTAGTTTGATGATAATTGATGATGACAAAATAGCAAATATACGTCACAAAACAGCACCCCAATACTAACTAACTTGTATATGAAGTTGAGCACAATGTGCTTTTAACTTGATACTGCAGTTAAACATGTGGGATTACATTAAGTTATTAACCCATTTTTATTTACCAGATCAAGGGCAATAGTTAAAATACTATATAGAGTTGCCACTTGTACAATTTTCTTATCTTTAAACACTGAATTAAAATTTTACTGAAAATAAAACATTTAGAAATTTTAACTATATAAAAATTATCTTAAATGATTAACTAAAATTCCAGAAATTATTTTAAAGTAAGGGGCATCTTCATGAAGGAACAACTATATTCTGAATTTGATATTTAAAACTTTTTTTATATAAACAACTCTATTACTCTTCTATAAAGTTGTATTGGTTAGCTTTTTGCTACTACAAGGAAATAGTAGCACAAGTACTTATGAAGAAAGGAGGATTTTGGGGTGGGGGTGCTCACAGTTTTGGAGGCTCAAACAGTCCAAGATCAGGCAGGTTCCATAGGTTCAGCTGTCTGTGAGGGTGGCAACGACAATGGCACAGCATGTGCAGGAGAACACGAGCATGGAAAACCAGGAAGCAGAGAGAAAGGAAGACACTTATCATCAGTATCTATGTGGGCTTTCCTTAAAAAGTCCAATTCCCTCATGGTGGCGCCCCCTAACCACCTAATCTAATGTAACCACTTTCCACAGGTGCCACCTTGGGCAACATAATTAAGATTCCAGCCATGATCCATTAACCATGAACATTAACCCATAAGATTCTGGGGACCGAGCCTTTACCACATGCACCTTTGGGAGATATCCACAGTAAAATCCACACTACAACAGAGGTAGATACTATTATTATCTCTACTGGGAAATGATGCCCAGATAGGTTTATTTTTATTGTTCCTTTTTAATTTGATTCATCAAAACAAATCTAGATAATTTAAGGAGGGTTTTCTGGCACAACTGCGCTTTAAACACCAGTAAGGTATATTCATTTTTCATTTTATTTCATTCTCTTATGCCAAATATCAAAACAAGGGACTGCATGAAGTCTCACATACTTCTGCCCATCAACAGAACACTGAAAGCACCCATAAACCGTCTCCCTTTTTAAGTTCCCCATTCCGCAGAGTATGCAAGGCCCTTTTGGAATGTTGTGATTAAGCAAGTTAACTCGGATATGAGTTCCTTCTTTGAGTGAAATATCAGTCATGCTGAGAGGTTTGTCATAGTAGTCAGAAAAAAGGTCATCCAAGTAAAGCTGTGAACGAGAAATGGCATCCATCACTCTTCTGTCTAAAAGGACAACAAAACAACAATGTACGTTAGAAGTCAAAAAATGCATAACCCAAACCGCATTTATAAATATGCGACTATAAACTATCAGTCATGAAATAATTTGGCTTTTAAATTTATATTTTCTTGACAGAAAGGATTACTGAGTAGATAATCTCATGGGTTAATTCAGGGAGAAAAAGAAAGACATTGAAATACTCTTCAGTGGACATACTTCTTTCAAACAGTATATTTCTCAATCTGTAGAGCAGTGCAAACGTGGCTGTTTCTTCTCTTTCAAATCCTCCTTTTGACACTGAAGTGACACAAAGGTCTACGAAAAATTTTTGAGAAGACATTATAGCATGAACAACTTATTTTACTAGGTATTTTATGGGAGCAGTGAGTTCTAGTATATGCTATTCATTGTATTTTTTAAAGTTAAATTTTATATATTTTTTGGAAAAGGTAACATATACACAGTACAAAATGACCCACTGACACACCGCCCACACCCTACCCAGTCTTCCACCCCAGAGGCATAGTTAAGCATCTTGTGTCTGTTTCCAGAAATATTCCGTGTATTTTACAAACCTAAAGGAAAATGTATGTATCTATGTATGTCTATAAAATTATTTAGGCCAAAATAGCTACACATAATATAAATATCTATAAAAACTTCTAAGAGATTATTCCATATCTGTATCAATAGGGCTATCTCATTCTTAATGGCTTCACGGTATTCTGTTGCATGGATGTACCATCATTTAACAAGTTTCCTTAAGGTTGTTTCCAATGTTTTGTTATCAGGATCTGAAGATCCTTGTATTCAAATCATTTCACATAAGTGTGAGTGTATCAGAAGGATAAGTTTCTTGAATTGGAAAAACAAAAAGTATGTACATTTTCAATTCTGAAAGATATGTTACATCAGTTTGCACTCCTCCCAAAAAATCAGTGTAACTGTAAAAACCTTTGCCTGAAGTTTTCCTTATAGAATTTATTTGGCTTACAGTTTTATTTCTGGATTCCTTAACTTCTTCTCCCACAGAATTTCAGAAACAAATAGAAACAGGACAAAAAAGGTTTATAAATTATCATAGTTAGGGGACTCCCTTGTCTGGCCATCTGACAGCTGGCCAAATAATCTTAAAGACCTGTAACATGTAGAAATCTAAAGTGAGCTTGGCCAGCGCTGCGGCTCACTAGGCTAATCCTCCACCTTGTGGCGCCCGCACAGCGGGTTCTAGTCCCGGTCGGGGCACCGGTCCTGTCCCGGTTGCCCCTCTTCCAGCCCAGCTCTCTGCTGTGGCCAGGGAGTGCAGTGGAGGATGGCCCAAGTCCTTGGGCCCTGCACCCCATGGGAGACCAGGAGAAGTACCTGGCTCCTGCCATCGGATCAGCGCAGTGCGCCGGCCGCAGCGCGCTACCGTGGCGGCCATTGGAGGGTGAACCAACGGCAAAAGGAAGACCTTTCTCTCTGTCTCTCTCTCACTGTCCACTCTGCCTGTCAAAAAAAAAAAAAAAAAAAAAAGAAAAAGAAATCTAAAGTGAGCTGCACCCAGGCACTATAAAAGATGACAATTTTGGAGAAAGTATTTGTACTTTATAAGGGAGGACTCATGCAGGTAAGCTGGGTCTATTATAGGGAAAAGCAAAGCAAGAAAAGTTGTATTTGGGTCACTCTAGCATGGGTGTCCTGACACTTCAGGCTTGGTGTTATCTACCTACTCCTCAAAGACTATTAATTAGCAGGTCACTGATTATCTCCCCATGGAAGTTAAGGAACACTTTGTCAGTGGATTGTACATTAGCTCTTATCTATAATTCTAAGTGGTTGGTGGGGAGTGTGTAGCCTTCACTAAGAAGTAGATAAGACAGATGGGGTAAGGAAGGGAAGAAAGGGCCTTTCCCAGCTACTTCACCCAAACAAAATCGACAATGCTGAAAACAGCACTTTTATAATGATTAGACACACATATAAAGAGAGAAAGAGATTTTACCATTAAATTATCCTTAAAAATATGTTTGTTTTTCAGGTATATCACTCACTCACCAAAGGCACCATCCAGGTAAATAAAGAGCTCAGAAACACTGAAAGCTATAGTTGTATGTGCTGGAAACACAATAGCTTTTTCCCTTCCCTTGGGATTCTGTTCATCCATAAAGTGAAACTATATTAAATAAGTAAATAAGATAACATTATTAAGGAGCAAAACATGGAGTGATAGCTTTTTGGAGAAACAAAACATTGACAGTCCTAGCCATAATAATAGCCAACAACCAACCAAACACCTCTCCAAGTAAACACCTCTTGAACCAACTCTCCTTGAATTCAACTCTCAGACATCCAAGAAGTCCATGCAGACTCCTGATCTACATTACAAAATGCCTCCTCACATTATTTTGGTATTAGAACCCCTGGTAAGTGCTACACAACAGTAATGCTCTCTGGAGCAGAAGCCTTTCTCTTTCAACTTCAAATCTCAGAAAGCAACTGTGGTTAAGTGCTAGAGTTGATATTTTTATCCTAACCTGTTGACTATTCGCAAACCTCCAGAATTTTCAGCAGCTTTCCAAAGCAAATAAACATCAACTTATTTTCCCAATCAAGTAAATATTTCACTTGTGCCCCCACATGATCCAGTGTTCATCAGAATTTTGTGAGCAGCTGAATATAAGTACTGACAGAATTTTTATTTGCAAAGAAGTAGAAGATGATCATTTAACCCTATCTTTCTAATATCTGGCTTTAATCCAATCAAGCCATTTCTAGGTGGCACTGAACAAGATACAATCATGATTGAGAACAAAGTTCAATGCAAATATTTAACATTGACTGAAGCATGTTTGCACTGATAATGTTAACTTGGAAAAATCTATCTCACAACAAAAAAGAGGCAGTTCAATTTTTAAAACTTCAAAGTATGAGGTTATTTATCACTTAAAGTCAAAGAATTCAACTTAAATCCTCAATTTTTATTCTTAAAGACTGGCCTTGAATAGTAACAGAAGGGACTGCAATGTGCACATTATTTCACAAGCATCAGTGTTTTGTTTGCACTATATTGCATGTTTAGAATCCAGTTCTCTTGAATTTTTTTTGAATACTCGAAACAAAGCCATGACTGTGCAAAATCCTTTACGACTGCAGCTCTTTCATCTCAACGTTTGACAAAATACACAACCCTCATTAGAAACGGAAGACTTTGAAAAATTCCTCATGGCAACTTTTTAGTAAGTGAAGCCTGATGAACATGGTTTACCCGCATTGCTTCCCCTCGAATTCCAGCATGCACTGACAGAGAGCACTGTCGCGTGGTTCGAATGCTTTCCATAACCACACACAATACCGCCTTTCTGTTGCTCCTTGACTGACGGATCAAACTGTGATCAAAATTAATTTTTCTAAAATAAAGAAGAGACATTCACAAGGCTGTTCAACATCAAATTACTTTTTATCAAATCCGTTTTTTGCTATCATGTGATACATTCACAGGCCATCTTAAATAAAGCAAGGCAGGCCTATTACAAATCAGAAAATACACCTAACTGGGCTTTAATAATCTTACTTTGCTTTCTATTTTTTTGGAACATGCTGATATATTATATTAGCTACTTGTCACTACAACCAAAATGCCTGATAGAAGCCATTTATGAAGGATATAAGTTTGTCTGGCTCACAGTTTGGGAGGTTTCCAATCCATAATTGGAATCCATGATCAGGTAGGTCTCCCGAGTTCAATGGCAATAGCAGAACATGTGCAAAGGAACAACCACACGGCAAGCCAGGAGGCACAGAGAGTGAGTAGGACCAACGTGGCTCTGCAATAACACTCTCAGAACTACCTTCCAAGGGTATGCCCCCAAGAAACTGGTACCTCCCACTAAGCCCACCTCCTGGACACCATACTTGAATTAGATCTCCACCCTCTTACTGCTACTACATCTTATGACTTCGGGATTTAACAATCTGCTTGAGTTTGGAGGCCATATCCTATTCAGACCATATCACATGGAATGTTTTATTCTGTCTATTGAGAGTCAGAGGGGATCTCAGTATATTTATTGCAGGTGGATTCCTGCATTATTTCAATCTAATAATTTAGCAAATGTGTACAGAGCCAAAATGATGTTGTGGAACAGTTAAAAATGTTGTTCAAGCCAAATGATTCTGGATATCTGTTCTTTTCCAATGTTTGGGTATACTACTAATTTGTAGCATTTCAAACTAGGCAAACAAATACATTATACTACTAAAACACAATCCAAATATTTTAAGCAGTCTTTGTGGTTGACATTTACATAGTTAAAAACATTTAATGAAAACATTGAAGTATACAGGGGTTATTATACTGACCGTGTAGTAATTTCCTTGAGTAATGTTGATACTTCTACTTCATGTTTGGTTACTACACCAAATGAAGCTTTTACAGCAATGGAATCTGACCCAGCAACATTAATCCCAACGTCGTTTACAATATGGTTCCCTCGCCTTCCATAGAGAGAAAGATCTGACTCATCTTCATAATTCAGTAACTGATAAGATGAAATGCCTTTACCAGAAGGAACATAGTATTTTTTAAATGTCTCAAATTCATTTTACATACATTGCATATATAAATAGGTAAGCAGGTTAATTTACAATTGAAGAATCAATTACCCAAGTGTTAATAAGAAAGATGACATTTCAAATGAGTATTAAAAGTAGCAATTCAATTAATTTTATAACAAAAAGAGACAAATAGAATACTTAAAATGAACTTGAATTCTCTGATCAATCAACACAACTTGTTAACAAGATCCACTGCATAGTTAAAAGAAATACATGCATTATAAGCAATAATTTCTCAGAATGTTACAATCTAGCTTTACTGTACATGTTCACAAACTGTAATGATTAAATAATCAAAAAGAAACATTACTTTCATTTCATTTGACCAAATAATACCTTCTAGATGAAGAAATACAATTATGCCCTATTTTAAGTTGAATTAGTTAATAACTTATAATTATCAGACCTGAAAATCATTTTGACCAGTAAGAGATGTAATGATACCATACAAACATTAAGGACTGGTCATCTTAATATTATTAAGACTATCATCATCAAAGTTTCTTTTATCAATGACAACATGCAAGCATTACTAATGAACGTAGCATAGGTGACCTATGTTTAAGTTATTAATGATACAGCTAAATGAGTATCACTCTCAAACATTTAAACTTACCAGCTGAAATTTCTCTGTCTCCTAGAAGAATATCTTTCAGTGTAAACGGTGTTGAAGTAAATTTATATCTCGGAAGCAGAACGCATCTCTTCTTTTTCACCACCAGACTTAAAGGCTGGTATTTGTCAGCTTCACTGAGGCTGGGAACCGGCACTAATCTCCCTCCATCTCCAACTTGCTTGACAAAGCTCTTGGTGGCAGCAGCAAACATATTAAAGCCAAAGCATCATCAGCTGCAAACCCTGGATAACAAATCCATTTTCAAAGAAGACAATCAGGCACAAACTAAACCTTGCTTGATCTTAAATAGAATTATACACGTTAAAAGTACAAAGCATGGTTTCCCCAGGTAGTTTCCCAGTGTACAATTCACAACACTGCCTCCCCTCGTGTGCTCAGGTAATGAATTATAGATCAACGATGTAAAACGATATACTGAGAGCAAGCCTAATTTGCACTGGCTGTTTATAGCATTAAAATACACACAGAAAAATAATTTTAAAATACTACCAATGTCCTTGATGAGAAACATTGTTGATAGTGATTTGCCAGTAGCAATGGGCCAATTATGAGTGAAGCATATAGCCAAGTAGGAAACCATGCAATTTAAGCACAAACATTTGCCTTGGATACTACCCACAATGGACCTGGTCCAAAGGGAATTCTTTCACAAGTCCACCATTTGGAGTTTGGCAACAGAGAAGTGTTGTCTGGAATCTGTTAACAGGTCACTAAGCATTTATTTTCTTTCCTGCCCTGTTTACAAAACCAAGTGTTAATACATTCACAAACTATAGAAAAACAACTGGATACGTAACTTTATACAACACTGAATTAAAACCACATTACACACAAATAAAGGGACAACGGTCTCGTAGGCAGCTTCCGTTGAAGCCAGGAGCAGAGACCACATGCCTGAAATGGGAGTCCTGCCACATTTCGTTCAGTTTCATCATCGATACCCCAGTTACTTACTAATGTCTTGGCTTGCTTTTACAGAAGGTATTGTTTGTTTTTTGTGGATTTTCTGTAGCCTTTAATACATTTTAGACATAAATTAGAGTGCTGAAATGTTGGATTGCTAGAAGTGTTAGGTAGACCCTCATGTATTTTTAGATAATAGCTCTGTGGCCCTTACAATGATATTCATTCAAACGGAGCTGTTGGATAGTAATCTTTGGACATACCGAAGAGGTACAGGAAGGGAGGGAGAACAGGCTTAAGCCTCCAAATAACAGAATTTTATTAAATCCTGGACAGTCTTTTCGCCTGTTTTCGAGTACCCAGAATTTATCTGCAACTCTTAAAAATAATTAAAAATTACTTTTCATAATACCCTTTAGGCCGGATAGCATTGCGCAAACCAATCTTCCAGAACACACAGTAAGCACAAGGAGGCATTTCTGCAAGCGGCTAGCGAATCCCTGGAGACACCTAACGTCGCTGCCAGCCAAGGTGGCGTACCCCACGCAAACGCCACTACGTCCCACACCACCGGCCTGCACAGACAGCGCAGGATGGGGCTCTGGGCCACAGAAGGAACCGGCTTTCAGCCGGCTTGCTCATCTCGCGACGAAAGCCTGGCGGACAGAGGAGCCCATACTCGGGCCGCTCAAGGCCCGGCTCGCAGACCCCCGAGGCAGAGGCACCCAAGGGTCCCTTCTTCCAGGCCTGGCTGTTTTGCACTCGAACTTTTGAAATCTTTCCTCCCCATCCCTCAAAAGGGCTGAGCTTCAGGCCTCACAGACCCTGAGCCCAGCCAGAACAAAGCCTTCTCTCCGGACAAGCAAACGCCTGCTTCCAGAGTTCAAAGAACTGCGACCGCAGGGCCGGGTGCCCAAAGGCCGAGAGCCCCAGCAGCCGAAGGCGGGGTCGCAGGGGGGCACCGGCAGGCAGCGGCAGGAAGAGGGGACGAGCCTAGAGGAGCCTCGGGAGCCCAAGGCAGGTGCACCGGCGGGAGCCGCGGAGGGAAGGGCCGGCGGGCTGGAGCGCCGGGGAGTGAGGCGGGAAGCGAGCCGGCAGGCAGCCCCGGCAGCCGGGAGGCGTGGCCGGCGCTGCCGTACCGAGGCTCCGCCCCCGCCCTCGCCCGCCCCCTTTCGCAACAGGGACGCAAGCGAGACGAGTAGGGGCAGGCGGAGGCGGTGGCGGCGGCGCGCTCATCTCCGGGAGGACCCGCAGACCCGGGCAGCGAGGACGTCGCTCCGCACCGCTCCTTCTCGCCATGTCCCAAAGCAGGCATCGCGCCGAGGCCCCGCCGCTGGAGCCCGAGGACAGCGGCACATTCAGGTCAGCAGCCCGGGAAGCCGGGCCCGCGGGGCCGCACGGCGGGGAGCAGCCATGGCAGCCCGGGAGCGGGGCGCGCCCCTCGGCGCCCGCGGCATGCTGGGAAAAGCCCCTGCCCGGCGCCCTCCCCGCCGCGGCCGCGGGCGTCGGTTCGGCCCCGCCCTCTCGGCGGCGCCGGGCCGGGGTCTGCGGCGGGGACCCTCGGTGCGCCGCGGCGGCGCGCGCGGGGTGGGCTTGGTCCTGAGAGGATGCGGCGCGGGTTCCCGCCCGGCCGGCCTCCTCCAGGTCTCCGCCGCCGGTGACTGACGCAGCGGGCCGCGGCACAGGTGCGCCCGGGCCTGGCCGGCGCTGGCGGAGGCGGTGGCGTCCCGCCGGCCCCGACTGTGCCCGTCGCAGCTGCAGCCCTCGCTGCTTCGGCATGCGAAGCACCTCTTTCTGATTTCTTGCAGTTTGGGGAAAATGATAACAGCTAAGCCAGGGAAAACGCCGATCCAGGTATTACACGAATACGGCATGAAGACCAAGAACATCCCGGTTTATGAATGCGAACGATCCGATGTGCAAATACGCGTGCCCACTTTCACCTTCAGAGTAACCGTGGGTGACATAACCTGCACAGGTCTGTATGCGCAGTTAACCCCGGTGACCGCGCGGGTTGGCAGTCAACGCTCGGTGTTGCTTTTCGTTTTGGAAAAATGCGCCTTTGGCCAGAGAAGGTCAAAGAGGAGCAGGCACTGAAACTGACACCTTGCGTCTCAGGTCATTCGGACTTTCCGTTTGTCTGCTTCTCTCGCGCCTCGGTTTGTCTTCCCCGGAGAGCAGGGCAGCTCAAAAACGAAAAAGTTATCCAGGCATCTTGCAAGAACCCACGCACATCTAGAATCCTCCTACGGTTCCAGCAAGAGTTAGGAGGAAGTCATAGCTGGATCCGTAGGTGCTGTCATGGTTCCTACTTTGATTATAGCACAGGCCGGGAAGCAGGACCCCAGAATTTTCTGAGCGCCCCCTCTGGATTTATTTCCAACTTTTTGTCCATTGTCCCACTTTTGATTCGCTTATCCAAGTGAAATTAGGATGGGCAGAAAACACCCATACTATGTGGCAGTTTCCAGCTCCTGAAACTGTAAGGTTGTATCCCCTTCTTATAAATTAAAAAAAGGCTGGGGCCGGCGCCGTGGTGCACTAGGTTAATCCTCCGCCTGCAGCACTGACATCCCATATGGGTGCCGGGTTCTAGTCCCGGTTGCTCCTCTTCCAGTCCAGCTCTCTGCTGTGGCCCAGGAAGGCAGAGGAGGATGGCCCAAGTGCTTGGACCCTGCACCCACATGGGAGACCAGGAGGAAGCACCGGGCTCTTGGCTTCGGATCAGCATAGCTCCGGCCCTTTCGGCCATTTGGGGAGTGAACCAACGGAAGGAAGACCTTTCTCTCTGTCTCTCTCTCTCACTGTCTGTTAACTCTACCTGTCAAATAAACAAATTTAAAAAATCTTTAAAAAAATAAGTTAAAAAGGTTCAGAGAGGTGACACATAACATGCTTACAAAGAAGTTTGAGAATTCATGCTCTTGCTTATTTTGGTCTGTGAACCTGAACAAATGGTAACAGGTTGCCCATGTGTAAATGTGGACATTATTTTTCTTATGTATCAGTTTAATTTCAAACATTAAACATATGGAAGTTCGGAAGAATGCCAGTAAAAAATTTGGTAGAAAGGCTGAAGTTCCACCATCTGGTAATCTGAAGTCCTTTACTTGTTTTATGTCCCTGGAGTCCTCTGTTTTCACTGAAGTCACTTTAAGAAAGTTCAGGCTGTTGTTTGTTGTTGTTGTTTGTTCATTTTGCTTTTTTCTGTGTGAGGCAGATGGATCGTAGGCACTGGCTGGAAGGCTTGTCATGTGAACCAGAGGATAAACCTTGCTTTACTACCGGAGATTAACAACCCATGGCAGCCGTTCTTCCTAAACCCTGTTTCTGCACTAGCCTGTCTTCCTGCGAGAGTTTCTCTGGCTCCACAGCTTCCAACACTTTGCAGAGGCTGTCGTGAAATCCGTATCATGTGCCCAGGCCCAGTGTCTGAGCGATGTCTGCCTGCATTTGCTGGGCATGTTTACTTGCATCATTCAGAAGCACCTTAGGGACTCTGTCCCAAGCTGAATCATCTTTTCCTTCAAGCCCACGCCCCCTGCATTAGTCTTTGTAAAGGCACTAAAATGACCCAGCTGCATCGTGGAGATCTGAATTTGTCTCAACTGCTTCTCTTACCCCTCCCTGTCTCCTAGATAGTCTGTTGGGTCTGCTTCTGTCCTTCCCACTGCTACCCGCTGTCATCTCTCCCTTGGATTCTAGGTATAGGCCCTTTGCTGCTCCTCTGTTCTGTGTCCTTCCCACACGACAGCCAAGTACTCTAAGCAGTCAAATTCTTCCTCTTCACCCAGTGGTTCCCCTGCCATCCTCTGGATAAACACAGCTTTCTTAGCATGACTTAAAAGCTTGTGTCCTTTTTTTTTTTTTTTTAAAGATTTATTTATTTATTTGAAAGGCAGAATTAGAGAAAGAGTGAGAGATCTTCCATTCACTGGTTCAGTCACCAAATGGTCACAACGGGTGGAGCTGGGCCGGTCTGAAGCCAGGAGCCAGGAGCGTCTTCCAGGTCTCCCATGTCTGTGCAGGGGCTCATGCAATTGGGCCGTCCTCCTCCTTTGTCCCATGGCACACCTGCAGGTAGCTGGATCGGAAGTGGAGCAGCTGGGATGCCAGTGTCACAGGTGGCAGCTTTACCCACTGCGCCATAATGCCGGCTGTGCAACTTTCCTTCTTAAAATGAAGTCAGCTCACAGCATTGGTGTCCCCTGGGCATTTCTTTCTTTATTCCTTTCTTCCTCTCTTTCTCTCTCTCTTTCTTTCTTTCTCTCTTCCTTCTTTTTTTTTTTTTTTTCAGGTAGAGTTGGACAGTGAGAGAGAGAGACAGAGAGAAAGGTCTTCCTTCCAAAGGTTCACTCCCCAAATGGCCACCATGGCCGGCGCTGCACCGATCTGAAGCCAGGAGCCAGGTACTTCCTCCTGGTCTCCCACACAGGTGCAGGGGCCCAAGCACTTGGGCCATCCTCCACTGCCCTCCCAGGCCACAGCAGAGAGCTGGACTGGAAGGGGAGCAACCGGGACTAGAACCCAGCACCCATATGGGATGCCGGCACTGCAGACGGAGGATTAACCAAGTGAGCCATGGCGCCGGCCCCGCCTGGGCATTTCTTAGAAATGTAGGGTGTCAGGCCCATCTGGATGTAGGCGATCAGATTATATGAAAACAAAATTCCTAGACAGTTCCTGTGCACATTAAAGTTCAAAAAACATGCATGTACAGTCCTTTTCTTTTTACCTGCTTCTGTATGCTTCCCTGCAGCGTGCACTGAACGCTTGCTTTAACACGTACACCTCCATATTTCAGATGATTAACAAATCCTGCACCACGCTGGCAGTTCTTGAGGGCAGGAACTCCTCTGTGTCCCTAATACCCGTGTTAGTGGAAAAATCAGCATGGTTTGTGTGTCCTCTGGCAGTGGAGGGTCACATTTGAAACTTTCCGTGAGGGTTTGAACTTAAAAGGAAAAAAGATTGAGTTTACCAAACCAAGTGTGATTGCTTAGTGAAATTTGGATACTGATCTTATCATCAGGACCTCCTTTTCTACCAAAGTAAAGGATCCAGGTGTTATGGAAAGCAAGTAACATAAGCTAGAACTCCGCACATTCCCAGCAGGGGAGCCATGACTGCTTAGCCCAACAGGGATTTGACCCAGTAGAAGATAGGCTGTCAGAATAAAATTGTCTGCCTGTCAAAAAAAAAAAAAAAAAAAAAAAAAAAGAAAAAAAAAAAAAAAAAAAAGAATAAAATTGTGCACATTTTGCTGTCAAACAAGTGGTTTCTTGCATCTTTTTGCAAGAGTTTCCTTTCTCCAGGAAAAGAGAAGAGTAAAATACTAAGTTGCATTTCTTTAGAAGGTGTAACATTGTATATTTAATTACCATTTTATGTGATAAACAAGTAATGTAGAAATAATCAAGGTTTTTATACAGGTATGCATAAAATAAATACATAGAGCTTAAAGTTGTTTGTAACATACTAGATTAATTTCACATGGTGAATATCTTATTACCATGTATGTCTGCATGCATGTAGCATATGTCCTTACTGCCTATGTATGTATATATAAAACTTGTAGTGACTTTGTATCATGACATCTGTATAAGCCACACGTCTTTACAGGAAGTAAACCAATTTTTTTTTTAACTTTACTTCAGGTGAAGGTACAAGTAAGAAGCTGGCAAAACATAGAGCTGCAGAAGCTGCCATAAACATTTTGAAAGCCAATGCAAGTATTTGGTGAGCTAACTTTCTTTGTATTATGCAGCTCAAAAATACCATGGCTGAGGTAAGAAAAAATTTCAACATGCTCACAAAGGCAACAAAGTGAAAGTTAGTGTCTAAGCTCTCAAATTCTATTTCTCTGTGAAAACCTGCCATTCCCTAAAGACAACTTTTACTCAGACTCTCATGAACTAGGTTTGACTTGTTTTCTTTTCCAGATGGGGTGCAACGGTAGAAAACCAGAGTGTTTCTCTGACAAATATTAATATTAATATTCTGTGTTAAGATCGATTATTTCTACACTGAAGAAAACAAGGTGTGAGGTGGAACAAGGTCAGCCATAAGTCCTCTTTTAGAGATTCTGATTTGGAAAAAAGAGGCTGAGATTTTCCTTGTTACAGACTGTATACCAAATACAAGAGAATGGTAATGGGATAGTAGTTCTTGACACATCTTTCCAAATTAAACATTTTTATCACTTTGAAGTGCTTTTCGAAAGAGTACTGTAGCATCTTACGTGTCATGAAGTGGTGTCTTGGTTTCCCCTGGATACAGTGTGGAGCATGGCCTGCCTTCAGGTCCTTCCCCTACCTGCAGTCAAGTATCCTTGGGTACCACCTGGTGTAATCTGCTCATAGCTGGCAGCTGAGCCCCTTGGACACATTTTGGATGAGCTTCTTATTCCCCAAGTGTAGATTTTTGAACTAGGGATATATTTAGGTTCTCATGTAGTATTCTTTTTGTAAATCATTCTAAACTTTTTGGGTAGTTTAGAACTAACCAGTGACAAGGCAATCTTCCAGATAAGCACTTCCCCAACTCAAGCCTTGGATCTCCCAAGATGATGCTTGATTGTCTAGGGTCATGCATTACAGTTGATTTATGCTAGCTTTCAAGACATGCCAAACGACATGGGAAGTGTTGGGTTCTCCTCCTGATGGTGATGCCGTGCTATTTCTGTGCAGCCCAAAGGTCGCCCTAAGTGTTGAGCACATTGGTAGAAATGAGCGGACAGAGTGTCCTTTCTACACATGGGCACTTTGTCAGCAAAAAAAGGCTAACAAACTTTCCTGTATATTTGTGCTTCTTGACAGATAGAGTGGGAATTACTAAGCTGTTATCAGGGGTAAAATGGCCTGACTTAAATACAGAGCCTTTCTCACTTCTCCATCACAATTATTTGGCTAGCCTCGGCATGCAGCATTGTAAGTGAATACTCCTGTCTCATCAGCCTATGTAAAGCTTCAAGTTCTGGCAGGAGCTTGAAATCTTGGCAGTTGGAAAAGAAACTTGAGGACATGGCAATGGCTAAAGCTCATTTGTCATGGAAGAAGTGACTTTCCAGTAGGCTAAGTGTTAGTAACCTTGGAATGCAGCTTATTCAGTGTTAGGAACCAATCTCCCAAGTAACTAGTGATTTCAAACTACTTTAAAGAGGTTGTTCTCTTTTTCCATAATGATAATCCCCACGTGCTGAAGCCAAATCATGCCGGCCATCTGTTTTATGCAGGATATGTAATAATCTCTCTCTCTTCCATAGTTGCATGGATGAAAAACCGGTTATGAGCTGTATTACATTGCCAGGCTAAATTTCCCAGCCTATTGTTAGTCTTCCTTTGTTGTATATTTGTAACAATAGTATACTTTAATGTATAATTTTATCGAGCAGCTATTATGTACAAGATACCAAAAAGCATATGTAAGTAAGAAAGAAACAGATGCTATCACCAAGGAGCTTGCAGTCTGAACAGAGGAGACTTAGATAAGGGTGGAAAAATTACATGGATTTGTGTGAGCATTTAATTATGATAAAACAGTTTCCTTAAGGAAAGGTCAAACCAAATGTTTACAATGACCCAAAGGAAGGAAAGATTATGATCCTTTAGGATAAAGGACGGGCTTTTTGGAAGGAAGTGACTCTTGAGATATACTTTACAGTGGGACAAATCAGATTCCCATAGAAGTTGTTGTGATTAAGGGCATTCCACGTAGAAGGAATGGCAAGAGCAAAGGCATAGAAGGTTAAGTGGAAAGTTCTTGTCATTTGTTTAGAAATTTGTGAGAACTTGCTTTATTTTATAACATTTGGAAACATGTTTAGCTTTGCAGTTCCTGATCCTTTAATGCCTGACCCTTCCAAGCAACCAAAGAACCAGCTTAATCCTATTGGCTCATTACAGGCAAGTCATACAGTTTATCCATCAACGTTTTGCTTACTAGTCAGTTGATAATAAGCTAATAAGTTGATAGTATCAGAGTCTTAGGCAAGAAATTAATATTTAAAGTTAAAATGGTGAAATATTTTGTTGTCCTAGTTATGGTAATTAGATATTACAAAGCTAACATGAAATTCATTTTCCTATTTATTTGTGTTTTGGATTTTCTTCCATATACAATGTCCTGCTGTGGTTTGTTTAATTCTCATTTGATATCAGTAGGAGCAAGGGTAGAGAGAATTTCACACATTAAACGTATTTCTTGTCATTCTTATGACAAACCTCTTTCTATTTCTGTTGAGTCAGAAGACTTAGGAGTCCAAATGGGGTATTCTAACCCAAGGAACATAGTTTGTTTATTTGCCCATTTTATACCTCCAAAATTATATATATTCAGCTTTTATATATTGTATGTAATATATATATTTAGCATATAGAATATCCTTGCAGAGTATCCATGTGGTCTGTTGAAACACTCCTCCCAACTCCCTCCCTTTCAATATCCAGCCAATCCTTTGGTCTCTTTTTTTTTTTTTTTCTCTTGCTCTTTGAGTTTCTCATTAGTTTTTCTTCACTTTCTGTCTATAACTTGGTCCAAGTTTGTTTACTCTCTGTGCTCCTCATCTGCTGTTTATGAGAACAGTAGTTAGAAAGGTTGGAAGCCTGGGGCTAGGAGGGGAGAGGTGTTGGGAACTGATGGCGGTGAGAGCTGTAGATGTCTTCTCTGGTGTGCTCAAACAGCATGGTAGCAGCCTGTCTTTCTGGTGAACTCTGTTAGTTGACTATGGCTGAATGGAGAAATGCCATTCAAGCACAGTACTGTTTCATTTTTGATGTTGTGATATAAAGATAAAAATACAGGTATATCTATGCAAAATATAGGGTCTTAATTTTTCAGTTGAAGCATGTCATTATTTTCAAATATAGAAATGGGAATCAAAATCAAGAAGAAATACAAGTTCTGTGATTGAGTCATTGCACAGTTAAAATTACAATTAAAGCTCTCCTCTCAATTTTATAGGAATTGGCTATTCAGCATGGTTGGAGACTTCCTGAATACACCCTTTCCCAGGAGGGAGGACCTGCCCATAAGAGGGAATACACCACAATTTGCAGGCTAGAGTCATTTATGGAAACTGGTACTTATTTCTTACAATTAAAAACATGTGCAATATTTTCAGGTGATGAGTGACTATAGACATTTGTGTTGTATTATCTTTTCACATATCTTCATAGGGGAAAAAATTGATATACTCCTTCTGCCTCTGGTTTTCTGAGGTTGAACTTGCTTATGATTATTTACCATATGACCACTTGATACTTATTAATTTGGCATTTTTAAAAAGTCACAGGTAGTGAATGTAAAGACACATTAATAATTGACTCTGAACTTCAATCTTTATCAACTTAGTCATGACTTAAAAATACATTTCAGAGAAGAATATATAGTAAATCTCCTGGAGTATAACATAAATTCTAGAAAATAGGAAGAGAAGAGTAAGATTACATTTGAAAATGATATTAATAAGAGGATAGATGTCAAAAAATTATAATGTAGTGAAAACAAAGTAGAAATGATCTCTTTTAAATGTAGCAGCTTCCATGTTGTAGAGGATAAACTGTGAGGAAAAAAAGCAGTCACTTAAAAAAATAATAGTGATAATTTCTCTGTTAACTTTTCTGGCATGTTCATGTCATTTTTAAAATGACTTAAAAGGGAATTTCACCTTAACTAAATTCTGGTTTCAATTAAGTGACAGCTGCTTGCCCCTGAATGTTGTTGTGAGCCAGTGCTGAAACTGCTGGGTCAGAAGTAGGAACCTCAGGCTTCTGCTCCTCATGCAGTCCCTGATTTGCAAGGTTAAGCGAATTACTTAGCCCCTCTGGGCCTCAGTTTTTAAGTATATAAAGCAAAACCATGGTAGTAGACGTCTATGGTGTCTTTCAATTGCAGCATCTTCTGTGCCTTTCTTTTTCATAATAAGGAAATCCCACATAGTCATCAGTTACAGATCATAGCAGGAAATAGACACTGAAAAATGGGGCTGTAATTCCAATATATTTTATAAATATACGTTATAAATCTAAATAATTGGTCAGAATTAAACCAACTACTGTTCATTAAAGGTAGCCTTAGGACAATATAACTATTAAAGAAAAACCAAAATACAGTATATGTATCTGTTAAAGGAAAATGTTTAAGAAATGCTTTCAAAAATGTAGAATTATTAACAATATAAAGTACAATAAAGATGTCAGGTCAGTATGAAAATAGCATATAAAAGCCATGAGGTTGTTGTCTGATGAAACATTTGATCACCCTCTATGGACAGTAATTTCTTTTCTAAATCTACCATTTCTTTTTCTTTATTCAGGAAAGGGGGCATCAAAAAAACAAGCCAAGAGAAATGCTGCTGAGAAATTTCTTGCCAAATTTAGTAATATTTCTCCAGAGAACCACATTTCTTTAGTGAGTAACAATCAGACAGCTATGATGTTAATGTGATTAACCATCTCTCGCTGTAGGAAATCTTTTTTGATTTCTTGCAATTAAAAAAAAAATCTCTTCCTTGTTCAGTTACACTCTGCCCCAATTTTAGCTGCTTCCTCTGTGTGAGCCAAGGTTTCAGGGGTGACAGGTATAGGGATTAGGAGAGGCAAATCCAGAATAAGAGGAAATCTGAAGATGATAGGACAGTAGTGCCATTTTTTTGCCTTTGAGGTCACAGCCCATTTCCATCCTTTTGTTCATTCATTTATCCACTCAGCAAACACTAAGTAGGTTGATCATGTATACTAAACTGGGAAGCAGTGAATTAGCCACCTGTGCCCCTAAGCAGTTCATAGCCCACTGAGAGGGAGGAAAGAAAGCTAGGCTGGTCCTCCCCGCTGGTGGTGTGGCAGCGTAAGAGGTGTCCACTCAAGGCAGGGCGTTTGAGGAAGGTCTGTAGGAAGAAGAAATGTCTAAGCCGAGAGCCGTAGGACAAGCGTGGGGAAGAGAGTTGTGGAAAGAAGAAGCGTGTGCTAAGCCTGTGCAGGGCAACACCATGCGCAGTCGAGGGACCCTTCAGAGTCTGGTGTGTCTAACGCATGGCACTGGACGGAGGGAGTCTCACGGTGCAGCCGGGAAGACAAAGAGGGCCTGCTTCTGGCAGGAAATGGAACTTAATCCTGAGGGCAGTACAAAGTCATTAAAGAATTTTAATCCGGGACATTTGGGATCTGATTTGTACTTCAGAAAGGCAATCACTTGTGTGCAGCCCAGTGTGGAAATGACTGTCAGGATCAGAAGGACCTGCGAGAGTGCTGACACAGAACGAGCAGTGAAGGCTTACCCCAAGGTTGTAGCAGAAAGTGCAAGTGGTCAATTTAAACATTATTCAGAAAACTGAAGTGAGGGTCATGGTAATTGATTGGATGTGAGGAGTAAGGAACAGGGAAGAAATAAATATTTTTAGCTTGGCCACTGAGCAGATGGCACCATTCGATAGTAATGGGAACCCAGAAGATCATTTGAACTAAATGTAGGGCATTTCATTGGAAGTGCATGTGGCACATACAAGTAGCGGCCATAAATAGGTAGCTGGGAGCATACCAGAGCTTATGAGGTTGGGTCATACACACCATGGGTACCTTGAGACTCTGATCATCTAGATAGTTGTGAGGGTACCTCAGAAAGTTCATGGAAAATACATACTGTAAGAAAACTTCATGAACTGCAACATGTTTTGCACCAAAATAAACTTGCCTTTTAATTCCATTTTCCCACTCACTCTTTTTAGTACTCTCATATGTCTTAAATGCATTATCTATGAGAAATGTATTAGGTGGGAAATGGTAAGGCATAATTTTGGTGTGGCTTTTTTGATATAAAAATATAAAATATTGAATTACTTGTTTTTAAACCTGCATCAGAGATAACACCAAAATCACGAAGCACAGATAAATTTACATTTGGAGTCTAATCTTCAAGGAAGAGGTAATTCCTCAAGCTGTTTAAACTCTTCAGGATATACATAAAAAGCAAGAGAAACTTCTGAGTTTATTTTCCAGAACTGACATAACATGAACCCAAAACCTGGTGATAGCAATTTCCAATCAAAAAATTATGAATCAATCCCCCTTACAGTGAAGCACCTTCATAAGATACTCAGTAGAACATTAAATGAATTATGTACCTAGACAAGTAAGGTGTATTTCACAAATGCAAGGATATTTCAAGGGTAGCACATTTGTTACTAATTCACCACGTTAATGGAGAAACATACAATCTTTTCAGTGAATGCCAAAAAAATGTAGTAAACTCAACAACTATTACTAATAAAAATTTCAAAAAAATCATAATCACAATTTTTCATATTATTTCTGTTACTATCAGAAATAAAACAAGGATGCCCACGAATGCCAATTTTATTTAACCTTGTTCATGAAGAACCAACCAATAAAATTAGGCCAGAGAAAACAATAAGAAGTTCGAAATGAAGAGGATATAAAAATGATTATTAACTGCAGATGATATGATTGTATCCGTGTAAAAAGCTCTACAGAAGAACTACCAGAAAAAAAAAATAAGAGAATTCAACCAGGTATCTGTTCGTGAGACTAAAATATAAAATCAGTAGCTTTCATATGTTGCTTGAAGTTATGAAGGTGACAACCAGAATGATTAAAAATAGAAAGCTAAAAACTGCTTCTTGAAAGGGAACTGAAGGTGAGGAGGCAGGCAGGGCAAGAAGCTGTTGCTTCTGTCCTGTTGCACTGCGTAATATCTGGCTGTATCTGTGTCCCAGCTTAACAAACAAAACTTACAAAGCTTGACAACATTGACCATTTTACAGAAAAGTAGAAAATCTGTCCTGAAAAGGTGTTTATAAAGAACAAGAGCTGAAATCAGGACCCCATTTTCAGTAGTAGAATAGGGGGTAGTATCTCTCGGAATAAACTTAAATGTGCAAGACCCATGTGAGAAGAACTTTAAAACTACTGAGGGATTTACTGAGTAAATGTAAAGCTAGCTGTTTAATTGTCCATAGAGAGACTTCTATTATAAATATCAGGAGTATTCAAGAAATTTGTGGAAAGAAAAGCTAATATGTGTTTTAATGAACTTTCTGTCTTATTAAAAAAAAAAAGGTAAATCACAAAATCTACCAAAGTTTATTTTGTACCTTGATACAGCTATAAAAAGCCCTCAAGAATAGGCACAAAAACTAAAAATGAAAAGTACGGAGGAATGGGGTTCTGCCCTATCAGAGAATCAAACATACTATAAGACTACTCATTAAAACATAGGACTCATTAAAACAGGAATGGGCAGAGGAGAGAATAAAAGAACCCGAGCGTAGATGCTGACCCATATAGGAATGTAGTATAAGGCAACAGAGTTCAGATCAGTGAGGAAGAGCGTTGATTATTTAAAAACAATGTAGAAACAACTTAGCCACATTGCAAGAGGACAGGGAGATGTACATATATGGTTGTATGTGTATGACTTATTTAAGTTGCTGCCTTATTCCTTATACCAAAATAAATTTCAAATGGATCAAAATTTGAACATAAAAATTAAAATTGTATAAGGATTAGAAAACTTGAAATAGCTTTCCTTTGAGGGAAGAAAAAAGCATGTGGAAGGCCTTTTTAAGCATAACTTAAAACCTAGAAGCTTGATTAAAAGACTCCTAAATTTGACTACATAAAACCTACACAGGCAAAATATCTGTAAATAAAATCGAGGGTAAAAACAAAGAAGAAATCATTTTCAGTACATGACTATAAGGGGAATGTTTTCAGTGCCATGTGTAAAAAACTTCCACATCAATATAAAGGACATCCTTTAGGCCAATGTTCTGGCACAGTGGGTTAAGCTCCACCTGCAGTGCTGCCATCCCAATTGAGTGCCAGTTCTACTCTGGGCTGCCCTGCTTCATAGCCAGCTTCCTGCTCGTGTGCCTATGAAAGCAGTGGAGGATTGTCCTTGGGCCCTTGCCATTCACATGGGAGATCTAAAATGAGTTCCCTGGCTCTTGGCTTTCAGCCTGGCCTAGACTAGCAGATACAGCCATTGGGTGACCCAGCAGACGGAAGATCTCTCTGGTCTCTCCCTTTCTTTCTGTAACTTTCCCTTTCAAATAAATAACTTAAAAAAGTAGAAGAAATATAAATGATTGAAGAACAAAAGAAAAGGAAAAAATAAGATTTTTTTCTTTATAGATTGGCAAAAATTACAAAATTTGATGGTACCTGCTATTGGGGAAGATGTGAAAAAATTAGCACCCTCCAAGACAGTTGGTGGGAATATAAATTGGTTCAGAAACCAGTTTGTAAGTATTTATCAAAATTATACATTATTTTTAACTGAGTAGTTCCACTTCTTGAAATATTCTACAGAGAAATATCTACAGATCCACAAGTATTTATTATTTTACTATTAATAATATTTTACTATTAATAATAAATAATATAAAACATAATAAATTTATATATTATAAATAATAATATAATATAATAATAAAGTATTATTATTTTACTATTGTTAGTAAAAGCAAGAAGCCAGAAACAACCAAACCCATAGTTAGAGACTAGTAAGACAGATATGGTGCTGCAAAATGAACAGTACTATGAGAGAAGTGAACCAGATGTAGAAGTGTAAGCTATCATTTTGTTTAAAAGGATGGCATGTGTGTTTGTGTTAACATTTATACTGAAGAAAAGCTTAACAGCACTACCTCTGAGAGCACAACAGACGTCTTCTGGAAAGGTGTGCTAAGGAAGAGAGAGTTTACTCTTCATTACAGATGTATTTATTAAGATTTATTTATTTACTTGAGAGGCAGAGTTACAGAGAGGGAGAGACAGAGAGAGGTCTTCTTTCTGCTGGTCCACTCCCCAGATGGCTGCAGTGGCCAGAGCTGGACCTATCTGAAGCCAGGATCCAGGAACAACTTCTGGGTCCCCCACGTGGCTGCAGGGGCCCAATCACTTGGGCTGCCTTCCCCTGCATTCCCAGGCCATAAGCACAGAGCTGGATGGGAAAAGGAGCAGCGGGGACTCAAATTGGTACCCGTATGGAATGCTGGTGCCGCAGGTGGAAGCTCAACCTACTGCGCCACAGTGCCAGCCTTCATACATTTATTCGTATTGTGTGTAGTTGTGCCATATGAGTGAATAATGATTTTAAATACTTTTTCCAAAATTTCTGATCAACAAATGTAAATTTTAGTTTAGTGAATTTAACAAAATTTAATGCAAATTGTGTACATAGACAGCCCTATGATCTTTTGAAAATCCATTCACCTCTGTCATGCTCATTAAAATAATACAAGGGTAGTTGACCTCAGATAGAAGTTTTTATTAATGTCATAGGAAAGTGCTTTGAGAACCATAGACCAACAAGGAAATAGAAGAATTCCAAGAACAGAGATGAAACGGGAAGGATGTAGGCAAGAACAAAGGAAAGAAACCCAGTGGGGTGCGGGGATCTAAGTCTGGTAAGAACTTTCTGACATCCTACCATTCATGGAAGGACTTAGTCTTCTCAAACCCAGCTTGCACATTTCTTCAGTTTTCTTTCATTTTCTTCAGTTTTGTTTTTTTGCTTTTTAGCAGTCAATTGCAGTGATTGATACTTAACACAAAAAGCCATAAAGATAAGAAACTTGTTTCTTATATGTTGATTTATAAGTTGTTCCATTAAGCAAATTGAATTATTTATATATTTACTTATAATGGCCTCAGAATATCTTAGGCCTATTATTGTGATGGTCAGAAAAATTTGAGAAACGTTTGTACTATGTAAAAATATTTGTAAGCCCTTACAGTGTATTGTTGTTTCTGCCTCTTTTTAAATACTGTATCTTAAATGTCTGCACTTGTTGTCTAGTTTAAATTGCAAAGTTAACCAAATGGTATCTGTAAGCATTCCATGTGAGTGTTTATTAAGTACTTTTCATTATACTGGTGCTGGTGTTGGAACCCATCTTGGTTAAGAGGCTAAATGTTCATCTTTGTTTTTCAGACCAATGTAGTAGGACATTCGTTAGGATGTACTTGGCACTCCTTGAGGAATTCCCCTGGTGAAAAGATCAACTTACTGAAGAGAAGCCTCCTGAGTCTCCCAAATACAGATTACATCCAGCTGCTCAGTGACATTGCCAAAGAACAAGGTTTTAATATCACATATTTGGACATAGGTATGGAGGTTTTCTTTGGCTTTTCCCAAGATATATTCCCTTTGAAAATACATTTGAGAAACACAATTTTATGTTTGTCTATCTATATGAGTATACTTCAAGTTTGTGGAAAAATGGGGTTAAAAGATAAATCTGTTTTGGAGAAACAATGAAGTCTGTCCATAATGGTATATATACTTGATATGTCTCAATGTTTTGGACAGTAATAATAGTTAACATCTATGCAGGTGTGGTAAAAACAACTACAGATCTACAGAGTTTGACTGTGTGCAGGCAGTGTTCTCAGGAAATTACATATATCTGCACACTCTGAAGTAAGTTGTTGTTATCCTTATCTATAATTGAAGAAAACAAGGCACATAAAATAAAGACTGCCCAAGGTAACATAGCTAGTCAGCAGGAAACAAGATTAGGGGAAGAGGCCCAGCAGATAACCTGATATTAAACCAGCCCTAATGGGCAGCTTAGCAAAAGAAAAGGCACTTACATTTCTAGCACAAGTTCCAAGCGTATAGGATCGACTGCATACCCAATTCTGGGAAGCGGGTGGAGGTCAGTCAGTTTGGAGCTTTGTCCCCCTCACTTTAGCCCTTAATTATTTAGATGAATACAGACAGATGAGAAAGCATGTCATTGCGGATTTTCTTTTCATTCCGTTTATAAAGCTAGTTAGTTGTGTGTGCGTGTGTATGTGTGTGTACTTGGTATCTTTATTTAACATCAGTATGATGTATGAAGAACTTGATTTCCCTATTCCAACCTCAGTGAGATGTGGTGACCTAGCTTCTCAGGGCTACTAGTATGGGGAGAGTAGGGTCTTCAGGATCTAAAAGAACTTCTGGTATTCTCTGCTGCTTTGGCAGTGAATGATGAACCAAGTGTAATATCTTAATCAGCAGAGAATGAAGCAGAACCTGGGTAGTGCAGATTGGTGGTCAGAACAGGTGGCTGATGAGAAACCATTCCTTCAGTAAGCATTTATTAGTGTCTACAGTTTGTTCAGAGTTTGGGATTCAGATCCTTAATAGGGCTATGGAAGATAGAGAATTTAGGAAAAGAAAGTAACTTGGGATGAATTTTTAGATTATATTTTAATGATACCTTTGAAACATTTTCTACCAATTTTAAGAACCAAATAGTTCTTGTAAATATAGAACAACAGTCCAAAACCAGTCTGTTTATTTGGTTAGCTTCTATGCAGTTAGCTGTTCTGTATACCAGAAGTTCTTTTACCTAGGAGATAAGCATTTGGCACAGTGGTGGAGACACCTCTGTGACACCTACATCCTGTAATGGAGTGCCTGGGTTCAAGTCCTAGCTGTGCTCCCAGTTACAGCTTCCTCCTGATGTGCACCATGGCGTTCTACAGGTGATGGCTCAAATAGTTGGGTTCCTGCCCCTCCACATGGGAGACCCGGATTGGGTTCCCAACTCCTGGCTTTGGCCTGACATAGCCTCAGCTATTATAGGTGTTTCCTGTGTGAACCAGCAGATGGGAAATCCCTGTCTCCATCTCTGTCTCTCTCTCTCTCTCTCTCTCTCTGTGTCTGTCTATATCTCTTTCACATAAAATGATTTTAATTGTTTAAAAAGAACCTAGATATTCTCTAATGAAAATATGCATACAGATGACCCATAAGCACGTGAAAAGATGTTCAACATCATTAGTCTATAGGGAAATACAAATCAAAACAAGGAGGGACCACCACTTCACACCCTCTAGGATGGCTAGAATCAAGAAAATGGAAAGTAGCAAGTGTTGACAACAGATGTAGAGAAAGTGGAACCTTACATGTTACTGGTAAGAATGTAAAATAGTTCAGCTACCATAGAAAACGTTTTTTGGCTCCTCAAATGAATTGCCATATGACCTCACAACTCTAATCCAGAAAACTGGTATTCAAACAAATACTTGTAGACACACGTTCATAGCAGGACTATTCAAGAGCTAAAGGGAAACAGCCCAAATGTCCATCAACAAATGAGTAAGTAACAAACTGTGGAGTATACTTATGATGGAGTAGTATTCAGCCATAAAAAGGAATGAAGTTCTGATATGTGCTACAGCATGTTGACCCTCCACCCCCCAAAAAAGACAAATTATGCCAAGTGAAGGAAGCCAGACACAAAAGATTATGTTATGGATTAATCCTTAGAGGCAGAAAACAGATGGGTAGTTGCCAGGGACTGGAGGAATGGGAAATAGGAAGTAATTGCTTAGTGATGGCAGGGTTTCTTCTTGGGGAGATGAAAATATTTTGGGAATGGATAGAAGTGGTGATTGACTAATGCTGTGATTATACAAAATGTCTTTGAATTGATTGATTGCTTATTAGGGGACCTGGGGCTGGTTTGAGGCTAAAGCTCAGAGCCAGAAATGGTCTGCATTCCCCTTGTGGGTGGCAGGCACCCACTTACTTGCGCCATCACCTGTTGCTTCCCGCGGTGCACATTAGCAGGAAGCTGGAGTCAGGAGCCAGAGGTGGGCATCTCCACTGGTGTCCCAGGCAACAAACTGAACGCATGTCCCTGAATTGTTCATTTTCCGGTGGTTACTTTTATGTAGATGCTAAACCAGGAAGACTCTTCACTCATCAAACAATCCCATTGTATATGGATATTTACACTACATCAATTAGCTAAAATAATATTTACTCCATGTAACATTAAATCCTATCCCACCTGTTCCTTCCTCTTCGTCTTTACCTATTTCAGCCTTCTTCAGTTAGAGTGATTCATCAGATGATGATAATAAGATCATTTGTTTCCTGGGTTCATGTTGTTTGTAAAACAGTATGATTTATTTACAATGTACATCGAAACGTAGACCCTGTGCAGACGTGAAGGCACAAGGGAGGTCTTGCCCTGAACCAGACGCATACTGAAAACGACTTCCTAGTGGAAAACACTCTCATTGTTCTCTAGAGAAAGGTTCTTTCCCTTTTAAGAAAGTGGCTGTGGTGCAGTATTTTGCAAACATTGGCTGACTACATTAGAACTGCCTTGATAGCTTTTTTCCATGTAGGCATCAGCCACCTGCTACCTCCAACCCTGTATTTCTGATTAAGTCGTCTACAGTGAAAATGAAATGCTCCTGTTTCTTTAAAGCTCCTCCAGGTGATTCTGAGCACAGTGTGCTTGAGAATTCCTGCCTCAGCTGAGCAGGTGTTTAGTTTGTATATGTGTGATAAAGATGATGAGCAGGTAGTGCACATGGATGCTTAAAGAGGAAGAGTAATACTGTGTTGTTTTCACAAAAGGTCTGTTTATACATACTTGGTGTTAACCATCGTGTTTGAATGTATCATTACAGAAGAACTGAGTGCCAATGGACACTATCAATGTCTGGCTGAACTGTCTACCAGTCCCATCACAGTCTGCCATGGCTCGGGCATCTCCTGTGGCAATGCACAAAGTGATGCAGCTCACAACGCTTTGCAGTATTTAAAAATAATAGCAGAAAGAAAGTAAACCTGGGGCAACTTGGGAAATCCTTCAGCAGTACACAGAAAGTTCCTCCCTCACCCCTCCCCAAGTAAAACATTTATTGTAATGTTTGAGTTTTTGTGCTGTTTCTAAATCTCTTCATAGGTTCCATCAACACTCCAGATTTAATTATCTCCTGGTAGTCATTATTCAGGTCTTTTTAATGGCTTCAACTTTGTATTGGTATATTGTATTTATAAACTTTGTACCATAAGGCAGAGTGTAGCACCCATTTTACAGTGCCATGCACATAGAGGAAGAAACTGCATGTTTGACGATGATGATGATGACAGTGATGATGATGATGATGAAGTAAAACAGTGCTAGCGACCGTCTTTCTTACTGGTGCTTCAGCTCTTCTTTGCCTAGGGCTTCAGAAAGCGGATTGTAAGGAATCCCCTTGGAATAAGAATGTCAAGGGACTGCACAAAGTCTTTATTGGATGTGATTGTTGAAATTCAGGGAACATTAGTCTGCTGTGTATTTGGACCTATGTAATAAAGAGCTGTTGTTACAAAGGGGTTTCGTTTGTTTTGTTAGTGGGACTTAGTAACCTTTATTCATTCTAGCTATTCTTTGAACATTTGAATGTGAATATTGTTACTTACAAATCCCTAGTTTACTTCTGAAAGTCAAAATTACAAATATATACTTGATAAATCATGTTCTTATTTTCTCTAAGCATATGCATTGTTAGATTTCTTTGCCTTAACCATTAGCAGATGAGTTTACAGTTGAAAATGCATTTGTAGAATTAGAAAGAAACATTTCCAGTTCACTCAGTTGAGTTACAAGAATGTTCCAAGCAAAGCGATGAGTGCTTAAAAGATTAGCAAGTCCCACACACCAATTTTAATCTGACTGCCTAGTGAGTACTACAGACCATCCTGTAGTACCTTAAGTCTTCCCATCTGTCAGTGCCAGCTTTGTAAATTAGTGCCAGCTTTGTGTTCAGAGCTCAGGGAAAACCACAAACAGGAAGCAAACTGAGTGATGAAGGTAGGTTTTGATCATCTTGAGTTATTAATCCAGAAGGAAGTATGTAATGTATTTTTCCATCTAGGAAAAAAGTCCTACCTAATTGGAACCCTTTGAGAATCATAAAACTACATAATACACCTGTACATAAAAAGTTCATTTAAAATTCTAAAGAGCACTTTACATAATTGTGGAAATTTGTTTTTTTTTTTTTTTTCTTAAATATTGTAAAGAAGTTTAGGGACTTTTTTGGTTTGTTTTGGTGAGGTTAAAGAATAGACTTAAAGACTGGAAACAGAGTTTAATATAAATGGTCTTGTTGGTCATTCACTGAAAGACTAACATTTGGTTTTTGTGACGGCATGGGAAGGGCCCATGAACTCACGCTCCAGATGACATGAGACTTCTGCATGGTGGCGTGTCTACTTTGAAGAGGATGAATGGGGAGAGGATTTAAAGCCATGGAAGGGGAGGATGAGGCCTAATATAGGAAAGGCTAATTTGTATATAAATAGTCAGATGTATTGGTAAAACAATGAGATCTAAGGATAGGGGCCAAAACCCAAGCTTTTCATGTTGCCTCTGCTTTCCCTACTTCTGGCTTTGGAGAAAATGCACTTCAAAACATTGTTCAAACATCAGCTCTGTGTAGATTTTCTAGGACCATCAGGTCACACTGTTCAAGCTTCTGTTAAGGCCCTTAACCAATTTGATCATTCCTGTTAAACCCATTACTTTCTTTTCTTTTCTTTTTTTTTTTTTTTTTTTTTTTTTGACAGGCTGAGTGGACAGAGAGAGAGAGAAAGGTCTTCCTTTGCCGTTGGTTCACCCTCCAATGGCCGCTGCGGCCGGCACACTGTGCTGATCTGAAGGCAGGAACCAGGTGCTTCAGGTCTCCCATGCGGGTGCAGGGCCCAAGCACTTGGGCCATCCTCCACTGCACTCCCAGGCCACAGCAGAGAGCTGGACAGAATCTGGCACCCTGACCGGGACTAGAACCTGGTGTGCCGGCGCCGCAGGCGGAGGATTAGCCTATTGAGCTGCGGCGCCAGCCCCCATTACTTTCCTAAAAGGGCAAGCAGCCAGCTCTGCCTTGTGGCATCAGCTCTAATAGATGAGTTGCATCCACTAAGTGACAAATGAATTAGATGAAGATAGAAATAGCCCAATATAATGATGAGACAAGATAAATTTTGGAGCACTGATGGTGCCAATACCATAATATCCTGTGGGATGACAGTGTTGACCCAGACTGTTGCCCCTCTGACTCGCCTTCAGTCCTAGAGGACTCAGCTACCTCTTTGCTGGGAGTGCTGCTGGCAGAGAGCCCTCAGCTGTCAGGTCTTTCCAGAATTTCCTTGATTGAAGATAGCCACCGCTCCTGAGGGCACACATCATAGGCAGTTTGGGTTAAAAGACAAGTCTCAACCCTCCTTATAAGGACAGTGTGAAAGGCCGTCCCATCTTCAAGAATTCCCCTAGGCATTAACAAAGGCTGCCTTTGGGATTGAAGCACAGCACTGCCCCCTGCCCAGTGGTGTGTCCTTGCCTTGCCCTGGTGGCTGTCCCCAGTGTCTCACCTGCTACTCTGCATCTCAGTCTGCTTCCCAGGGAACTCAACCTGCGATACTTGGTACCAGAAATGGGATGAGAAAGCGGATGCTGCCTTGGGGTTTTGGAGCTGTTTCTCCTACCATCTGGTTTACAGGGATGAAGCCCCTCACTGGGGGTAGTCAGAACACAGGTAACCTGCTGTGACATAGAAGGTTGAGCCTCCACTTGTGGCTCTGGCATCCCATATGTGCACTGGTTCGAGTCCTGGCCACTCCATTTCTGAGACAGCTTCCTGCCTGGTAAAGCAGTGGAAGACAGCCCAAGTGCTTGGGCCCTTGCACCCATACGGGAGATCCAGTAGAAGCTCCTGGCTCTTGACAGCCCAGTGCTGGCCATTATGGCCATCTGGGGAGTGAAACAGCAGATGGAAGACCTCTGTTTCTCCATCTCTTTAACTCTGCCTCTCAGATAAATAAATCTTCCAAAAAAACCCCACAGGTAACCCTTAGCACACTGTTAAAAATTTTGACGTGTAGTGATGTGGATGGTATGCCAGTGAAAGCAAACACACTGACAGGCACAGTATGTCAGGCAGTGGAGAATAATGGAGGGAAATGAGAGGACAGTGGGATTGATGGGCTATTGATGAACTAGACTGATGCCTAAAAGAAGAATGAGAGTAATTGGAATTAAAAGCTAAAAGTGAAAGCCACTCTGCAGTAACACTGGGCTTTTGCACTAGCATGCAGCAAGCTTCCTCCTAAAGACACTACACAGAGAGCTGAGGACCAGGCCAGGACTTTACTCAGGTAGGAACAGAAGTTAAAATCCAAGTGAGGTGGGTCTGCTGTGTTGGGATAAGGGCCCTGGCTGGGAAAGAATGGAACCCTGACGCATGAGATGTGACCCACCTGGGTTACTGCTACTAAACGTCTTGAATCCTCAGGTTTCCTGAATCTTCCAAGGCTACAAAAGTGCCTTGCTCTCCTCTTCCTGGAAATAAGAGATGTCTCCCCAAGAACATTTGCATTCCTTAGGATCCACACCTACTTCCTCTGACAACTAAGCCAATAAAAAGAATAAATCACAGTTCAGTCAAAGACATGCAGATCTGTTAAGGGAGGAAAAATAGATTCCCAAAAGGGCTGAGTGCCTGGCTGACCCATAGCAGCAGAGACTGGGAGAATCCACAGGAAAATAAACACTGACAGTGAGGGTAGAGAGAGGCAGCCAAATATGGAATTGGATAAAGAAGAGTTTATCAATTTGGAAGCACACTCCCAGGATACCAGCTTTAACATCCCCATAAGGCTCAGGCAGGGGCAAAATCACTCAGGATGGCTCCTAGAAGGAAAACTAGAAAATGCACTAGATGGCTGCATTCTTTGAGACAGTCTAGGAAATGCTACATTTACAAAAGCAATAAGTAATGTGAGGTTTGGAAAAAGCTTACTTTACATAGATCTCGGGGAAAGTGGCAAATGAAACCAACTTTGAGTATATGAGCTAAAATAATGGAATATCTGGACCTTAAAGATGTCTAAGAAATCATTTGTACAATCCAGTTAAGAAATGGGCAAAGGACTTAAACAGGCATTTTTCAAAAGAGGAAGTTCAGATGGCCAACAGACACTTGAAAACAGGATCATCAGCCATCAGGGAAATGCAAATCAAGACCACAATGAGGTTTCAACTCACTCCAGTTAGAATGGCTGTCATACAGAAATCAACAAACAACAAATGCTGGCGAGGATGCAGGGAAAAAGGTACTATAATCCACTGTTGGTGGGAATATAAACTGGTGCAGTCACTGTGGAAGATAATATGGAGATACCTCAGAAATCTGAATATAGATCTATCATATGATCCAGCCATCCCACTCCTAGGAATTTACCAAAACCAAAAGGAATCAGCATATGAAAGAGTTATCTGTACCCCCATGTTCATTGCAGCTCAATTCACAATAGCTAAGATATGGAATCCACCCAGATGTCCATCAACTGTTGACTAGATAAAGAAATTATGGTATATATACACTATGGAGTACTACTCAGCTGTTAAAAAAATGAAATCCTGGCTCAACAGGCTAATCCTCCACCTTGCGGCACCGGCACACCGGGTTCTAGTCCCGGTCGGGGCGCCGGATTCTGTCCCAGTTGCCCCTCTTCCAGGCCAGCTCTCTGCTGTGGCCAGGGAGTGCAGTGGAGGATGACCCAAGTGCTTGGGCCCTGCACCCCATGGGAGACCAGGAGAAGCACCTGGCTCCTGCCTTCGGATCGGCGTGGTGTGCCAGCCGCAGCACGCCAGCCGCGGCTGCCATTGGAGGGTGAACCAACGGCAAAGGAAGACCTTTCTCTCTCTCTCTCTCTCTCTCTCTCTCTCTCTCTCACTATCCACTCTGCCTGTCCAAAAAAAAAAAAAAAAAGAAAGAAATCCTGTCTTTTACAAAATGGACGAAACTGGAAACCATTATACATTCTGAAATAAGCCAGTCCCAGAAGGACAGATATCATATGTTTTCCCTGATCCTAAGTAACTAATAGAGTACCTGAAATGTAATAAATTGGCTTGAAATAGACATTTTGAGATTCGATGATTGTTCACAGCCCTTGTCTCTTCTGTTGAGGCACAGTGTTTTTCATACTTTTTGTTGAACTCTTTTACTTCATGTAGGATTCACTTTATGATCAATAAGTAAACCGAAAATAGATTTTTGTAAAATTTAAGAATGGGAATGGGAGAGGGAGGAGGAAGAAGGGTTGCAGCCTGGGCTGGAGGGAGGGAAGGATGGGAAGTATCATTATGTCCCTAAATCTGTATATGTGAAACTTGCATAGTTTAAATAACATTTTAAAAGAATTATAAAAAAGGAAATAGTTTGCATAAGATGAACAATTAGAGCTCATTTAGATGGTGATTAAAAACTAAGAATCATGGGGCTGGCACTGTGGCTTAGCTGGTGAGGCCACCATCTGCAGTGCTGACATCCCATATGGTCACTGGTTCGAGTCCCAGATGCTCCACTTCCGTTCCAGCTCTCTGCTGTGGCCTTGGAAAGCAGTGGAGGATGACCCAAGACCTTGGGTCCCTGCACCCACATGGAAGACTGAGAGAAAGCTCCTGGCTCCTGGCTTTGGATTGGCACAGCTCCAGCCATTGTAGTCATCTGGGGAGTGAGCCAGTGGATGGAAGACACCTCTCTCTCTCTCTGCACCTCTGCCTCTCTGTGACTCTTCCTTTCAAACAAAGCTTTTTTTAAAAAATTAATAATCAAGAGTAATTGTTGTGGTATAACAGTCAGGCTACCACTTTGGAGTACCTCGTTTTGAATCTTGGCTATAACACTCTGAGTTTCCTGTTGATGTGCACTGTTGGAGACAGCAGGTGATAGTTCAAATATTTGGGTCCCTGCCACTTATATGGGAGACTTGCATAAAGTTCCTGACTTCTGGCTTCAGCCTGGCTCAGACCCAAATAATCAGGAGGATTTGGGAGAGTCAACTAGTAGATGGGATCTCTCTCTCTCACTCTGAATTTCAAATAAAAAATTTTTAAAAAGAGATTTATGTATTTATTTGAAAGAGAAAGAGAGAGCACTTCCATTTGCTGGTTCACTCCCCAAATGGCCACAATGGCAGGCCAGCCAAAGCCAGAGCCAGGAGCTTTTTTGTGGGTTGCTCATACAAGTGCAGGGGCCCAAGCACTTGGGCCACCTTCCACTGCTTTCCCAGGCACATTAGCAGGAAGCTGGACTGGAAGCGGAGTTCCTGGACCAGTGCCCATATGAGATGCAGGCATCCCAGGTGGCAGATTAACCCAATATGCCACAATGTTGGCCTCTAAGTTAAAAAAAAATAATAAACAAAAATGACAGGATAGAATAAGTGTTGAGTTCTATTATAAATATTTGCATTCCTATTTATGAGAGCATGCTTTCATTGTAGTGCAGTCTCCTTTCTGGCCAGATGGGTGTGTAACTGCACAGTATTTATTGATTGGAAATTCAGATATTGATAGCACATCTATGCCTGATTGCTGATATCATTTTATTTGTCTTAAAATTCTAGTTAAGCAAGGTCAGTTTTCATGGCAAAAAAAAAAAAGCAGGCTAAATATTTGATATTTTGTTCATGCACTTAGAAACAGACTTAAGCAAATGCACAGTTCTATTTACCAGCAGTGGAACCGTAATAAAATGTAGTGGTTAATAAAAAATACCCCCTCATAAGTTTACCATCTTTCGCTTTGAAACACTGGCTAAAAACAGATTCATACTGCATTTTAGAGTCTTAAAGAATGATATAGATAGGCTTTATTAAGGACTTATTGCATTTCCTGACACCAAACATTTTACACACAAGTATTAAGACTCTTGTGAGAAGCAACAGAGTAACTAAGTGCCTCGGAAGCCAGACTGCCTGGGTTTGAATTCCAGCCCCAAAATAGGTAACCAGCTGTGTGGCTTCTGCTTGCAAACCTGTAACACTGCATGTGATTGATCTAGACAGCAACTTTGCGAGATAGATACTTTTTATGAAAGAGCACTTGGGCTCAGGAAAACCCATGTTATTTTCATCCTGCTACCTCATCAGTGGGGCCACTTTCTCCCTCTGTGCTCCCGAAAGGAAGAAAACAATAAAGCAAAGTCTTGGGTAAACAGAAAATATTCCACTCATTATATGAAAAATAAGGCCCAGTAAGATGCTATGCCATGCCGAGTTCAAAGAGCATCTGTATGGCTACAGTGAGGTTGGTGGGTGAGACACAACACTGATTAAACTGCAACATTTGGGGTTCTATGTTCTACTAGACAGAAAAAAGACTACTAGTTATCATGCATCATCCTCACTAATTCTAGGATCTTTGTCAAGAATAAATAGGGTCTGGGGCTGATGCCATGGAGCAGTAGGTTAATCCTCTGCCTGCAGTGCCAGCATCCCATATGGGTGCTGGTTCTAGTCCCAGCTGCTCCTCTTCCAATCCAGTTCTCTGCTGTGGCCTGAGAAAGCAGTAGAAGATGGCCCAAATGCTTGGGTCCCTTTACCCACGTGGGAGACCAGGAAGAAGCACCTGGCTCCTGGCTTCGGATCGGCGCAGCTCCGGCCATTGTGGCCATTTGGGGAGTGAACCAATGGAAAGAAGACCTTTCTCTCTGTCTCTGTTTCTCTCTCTCACTGTCTGTAACTCTATCTCTCAAATACATAAATAAAATCTTAAAAAAAAAAAAAAGAATAAATAGGGGCCAGCGTTGTGGTTAAACTGCTGCCTGGAGTGCACATTCCACATGGGTGCCAGATCAAATCCTGGCTGCTCAACTGCTGATTCATTTCCAACCCAGCTCCCTGCTAATGTGCCTTGGAAAGCCATGGAAGATGGCCTCAGTGCTTAGGTCTCCGTAAACATGTAGGAGACCTGGATAGAGTTCCAGACTCCTGGCTTCGACCTGACCCAAGCCCAACCATTGTGGCCATTTGGGAAGTAAACCAGCAGTTGGAAGCTCTCTCTAACTCTGCCTTTCAAATAAATAATGTTTAAAAAAAAAAAAAAAAAAGAAGAGGGGCCAGCCCTGTGGGATAGCAGGTAAAGCCTTTGCCTTCTGTGCAGGTATCCCATATGGGCCCTGGTTCTGGTCCTGTCTGCTCCACTTCTGATCCAGCTCTCTGCTATGGCCTGGGAAAGCAGTGGAAGATGGCCCAAGTCCTTGGGCCCCTGCACCTGCATGGGAGACTGGGAGGAGGCTCCTGGCTCCTGGCTTCGGATCGGCGCAGCTCTGGCCATTGTGGCCAATTGGGGAGTGAACCAATGGATGGAAGACCCCTCTCTCTCTGCCTCTCCTTCTCTCTCTCTGTGTAACTCTGACTTTCAAATAAATAAATTAATCTTGAAGAATAAGAAGGAGGAGAAACAGCAACTTGAAGTTTATCATCTGGATAATCTTTCTTCTTAAAAATAAGTTTTTATTATTTTTTTTTATTTGACAGGTAGAGTTATAGACAGTGAGAGAGAGACAGAGAGAAAGGTCTTCCTTCCATTGGTTCACTCCCCAAATGGCCGCTACGGCCGGCGCTGCACCGATCCGAAGCCAGGAGCCAGGTGCTTCTTCCTGGTCTCCCATGCGGGTGCAAGAGCCCAAACACTTGGGCCATCCTCCACTGCCCTCCCAGGCCACAGCAGAGAGCTGGACTGAAAGAGGAGCAACGGGGACTAGAACGCAGTGCCCACATGGGATGCCAGCACCACAGGCGGAGGATTAACCTAGTGAGCCACAGCGCCGGCCCCCTTATTATTATCATTTTAAATATTTATTTATTTATTTGAAAGGCAGAGTTACAGAGCGGCAGAGGCAGAGAGAGAGAGAGAGATCTTCCATCTGCTGGTTCACTCTCCAGATGGCTGCAATGGCCAGAGCTGAGCCAATCTATAGCCAAGAGCTAGGAGCTTCTTCTAGGTCTTCCACGTGGGTGCAGGGGCCCAAGGCCTTGGACCGTCTTCTACTGCTACCCTAGGCCACAGCAGAGAATTGTATCAGAAGCGGAACAGCCGGGACTTGAACTGGTGCCCATATGGGATGCTGGCACTGCAGGCGGCAGCTTTACCCACTATGCCACAGCACTGGCCCCTATTATTATTAATATATATATTTTTTTATTTGAAAGGCTAAGTTGAGAGAGAGAGGGGGAAATATAGAGAGAGAGTGCTTCCAACTGCTGGTTCACTTCCCAAATGGCCACAACAGCCAGAGTTGGGCTGGTCCTACACTAAGAGCTAGGAGCTTCTTCCCAGTCTCCCACATGGGTGCAGGGATGCCAACATTTGGGTCATCTTCCATTGCTTCTCCAGGTGCATTAGCAGGGAGCTGGATCAGAAGTGAAGCAGCTGGGACTCAAACTGGCACCCATAAAGGATGCTGGCATCACAGGTGGCAGATTTACCCACTATACCACAGCACTGGCCCCCTTATTCTTAGCTTTAAAATTTACCCATTTTTAACATTTTATCCCAGATAATCTTAAAGTGACCTTCACTCCCACATATTGCTGAAAGTTCATGTGCTACACACCTTTTTGCATTATCTTCAAGTATTAGATAATTTATCTTAACAGTTTCCATTTCCTTATGTAGAAAATCAGGCATATGTATTTCTAATTCTCTGAATCCTGCCTTCATGCTTGCAAAGTGATTCTAAAAGGAGTCTCTCTTATCAACTAAAGGCACCTACACCAGGACAGTGTTTTAGAAAGCATTAAAATGTAACTTTATACTACTAGTAACTAAAATATAATTTCATACTACTAACAGTGCAAGTGCTAAGTGTTTCCTAGGGTTTAGTTACTGTGTCAAGTATTTTACATGGATGTGTCAATTAATAAATCTCAACCACCAGAGATATGCTGTGGTTACCTATTTTACAGTTGAGGAAATGAGACTCAGGAAAACAGATAAAATATCTGTTCAATGCCAAACATCTTGGAGGTACTGGGTCTACAGACTCTAAGTCCAGTGTTCATTCTAGGACCCCATACTGATGTGGTCACTCTGAGTCATGATCTGTGGCTTCCTTAATTTCTGTGTTCTTCACACCACATGCTTGTTCAGGCTTCAGTCTCCTTCCCCAGCTGTCACAGAGAAGACATTCCCACTTTGCCTTGATTTAGTCTTTCCACCACAGAATGGCATTCTAGCAACATGTACAGTTGTATTATATATAAGGTGACAAAGCTCTACTATATGCTAGTGACAATTACAGTCACATGCCACTTAATGATGTTTCAGTTCTTTAGTCAATGCATGCACAAAGATGGCCCCATAGGATTACAAGGAAGGCACAGGCATTGTAATGTCACAGTATATATGTGTTCATGGCGATGCTGGTGCAAACAAACCTGCTATGCTGCTGGTTGTATAAAAATACAGCACATACAATTGTGTGCAGTATGTAATACTGGACAATGATACTAACTGACTGATTACTGGCTTGTGTATTGACTATTTGGATGGTTATTTTCAAGTGTATTCCTTCTAGGTGTAAGAGAAAGTCCAGTGCAGAACAATCTGCTGTGTTACACCAACAGTAGCCTCTTACATTTCAGATTGACCTCATTTCTTCATTGCATCAAGAGGCCAAGTGAAGTGGTGGGCCTGCACTACCTATACTTTGTGTACGTTGTGTCCTCTGTGAAATTCAGACACCAACAAAATCACCTAACAAGGCCCTTCTAATAGATGTGTTCTCATAACGAAGATCCTGTGACTAAGGGGACTCAAAGAATGAAGCAGTGAAAGCAGTGTTTCAGATGATGTTCACTGAGTGAATCCCACAAGGATCTGACACTCAACGTATGCACCCTTATAAATTTTACCCCAGAATACAGATCTAGTTTTACCCCTTGTGAGTACGTAAAGTGTTGCATATTTTCAGATGTCCAATTTCCGGAATGGTCCATATACGCAGGAGGTACTCATTTATTGTTAAGCTTTTCCTTACAGCTAATAATACGAGCAACAGACTTTAACCAGAGGCACTTCAGTGCATTGGTCGCTAGAGGGAGACACACAAACATATGGGCCTTTTGTAGCTCCTTACATCACTCCATTTCAGCTACTACACACTCTGTCCAGTGGAGCCCCACCCAGTTTGGGTAGAAGGTGGTCGCTATCATCCATTTCATGTTATTGTGGCCAGTAAGCTTATAGTGGAATTGTTTGTAAAAAAGCTCATCTGAGACTGAGCTGAGATCTAACTGATGAATGGTTGAACTTTCCAGAATCAGACTCCCTTAGGTTTGTTCATACTCTCTGGGTTGGAAGAAGTAATGATTTTCCCTTAACATTTATTTTCCTTTTGGACCTGCAAATATAACTGCTTTTTTTATGTATTGTATAATCCTAAATCAACTTACTGTATGAATAAAAGATAACTAGGTTAATATAAATTGATCCAAGGGGTTTCAGATCAAGAGCTTATTTTTGTTTCATTTGAAACCAGCTCAGTGCTCAACTTTGTAAGCTAAGAAACCTTGACTTTACTCTTGAAGGGGGCTGAGATAGACAAAGGAACGTTTCCTTTGCATACATAGGAGAAATACGCTGTTTCTTGCACGCATATTCATTAGTTTGGCAGTTAGTCTGAGTTGAGGCAATTAATATCATTATGAACAAAGAACCACCCTTACTGAAAAATTGGTATTGGCCTTTCTGTACACTGCTGTTGAATCAAAGGAAAAATCTATTGATACAACTTGATAGCCAATAGCTACAGGACAATATCAGCACTTGTTACTCTTTAAAATAGTCTAGTACAATGTTTCCTGGAGAATTACTCATAAAGAAAACTGAGATTCAAGCTCCTGCTCCTTCTTCAGGCACCACTGCTTGATCTTGCCTTACTGTTGTTGTTGTTGTTATTTGAGAGGCTTGGAGACAGAAGCAGAGAAAGGAGACTCCCATCCACTGGTTCACTCTGAAAATGCCAAAATGGCTGTGCTGGGACTGGGCCAAAACCAGGAGCCAGGAACCCAATCCAGGTCTCCGACATGGGTGGCAGAGACCCAACTACTTGAGGCATCACCTGCTGCCTCCCAAGGTCTGCATTAGCAGGAGGCAGGAGTCAAGAACCAGAGGTAGAACTTGTACCCTGGCACCGTCATGTGGGATGCAAGCATCTTAAAAGACATAACCATCAGGCCAGATGCCTGCCCCGTCCTGCCTGTGATGTGCATGCTTCTATTTTTCTCAACAAAAGACGTAAATTGACTGCAAGTAGCAGGGCTGCAATGCCGTGACAAAGGTGCCTGGGAAGTCTCTCCTGGGCCCTGCATAAGGGCTGAGAGAGTAGGACGAAGGAGCCTGGGAGGCCTGAGAGTTCCTTTATTTACTTACTTTAATTATTACTATTATTATTATTATTATTAGAGAGAGATGCAGAGAGAAAAACTTCTCCCTACTTTCTGGTTAACTCCAAAAATACCCAAAATAGCTGTGGCTGGACCAGGGCCAAAGCAAGGAGACAGGAACCCAATCCAGGCCTCCCATGTGAGTGGCATGAACACAATTATATGAGTTATCACTTCTTCCTCCCACGGTCTGCACAGGAACCTGGAATCAGGAACTGAACCCATGTGGGGTGTCTTAAATACTAGGTTAAGTACCTACACCTTTGTATCTACTTTTTAAAGAGTCTTATATTTTCTACTTAAAATTGTATTCATTTTTATTTTGTTTGAAAGTGGAGAGAGAGAGAGTTCTCTTATCTGCTGGTTCATTTCCCAAATGCTCACAAAATCCAGGACTGTGCCACACTGAAGCCAAAAGCCTGGAACTCAATCTGGGTTTACCACATGGGTGACAAGAACCCAAGCACCTGAGCCAACATCTGCTGTCCTCTCAGGATGTATATTAAGCAGGAGGATGGAACTGGAAGCAGAGCTGGGACTCGAACCCGGTCTGACACAGAACAAAGGCATCCCAAGCAGCATCCTATCTGCTGCAGCAAATGCTCACCCCTGTATTACTTTTGATCAACACATAGTAATTGTTCATTGATTAGCACATAATACTTGCACATGTATCCATTGCATGATGATCAAATCCGGGTAACTGACATATTCATCACCTTAAACATTTGTTATATCTTCATGGTGAGAACATTCAAAATGTTATTTTGAAATATATACTACATCAATATTAATTATAGTCACCCTGCTGTGCAACAGAAAACCAGAACTATATATGGAATACATATATATATGTATATATATATATATATATATATATATATATATATATATGAGGGAATACCATTCCACTACAAAAAGGACAAAATCTTGTCATTTGTGACAATATGGATGGACCTACAGTATTTTATGCTATGCAACAGCTCCTTCAGAAAGAGAGGGGGTTGGAGTTATGGCATAGTGGGTAAAGCTACTGCTTGGGACATCAGTATCCCATATTGAAGTGCCAGTTTGAGTTTGCTTCTGATCCAGCTTCCTGCTAACATACTTGGGATCCTGCCTCCTAAATGGGAGACCAAAATGGAGCTCCTGGCTTTAGCCTGGTCAAGCCCTGGCTGTTGCAGGCATTTGGGGAGTGAATCAGTAGATGGAAGATTCTCTCTCTCTCTCCCTCTTACTTTTTCTCTCTCTCTCTGACCTCTGCCTTTCAAACAAATTCATTAATTAAAAAGAAAGATAAGGAGCCTGCAAAATAAGCAGGAGCAGGAGGCACTGGGACTGCATGCCTATGTTGGTGACTCCGGAGAAAATAGGTGCCATGGCAACCCACACCTTAACAGTTAGAAAGAACAACTGATCATGAAGATAAAATGCTCATGAAATGGGTGTATATATGAAAGCAACAACTGAGAGCAATTGAGAGAAATACATAAATTATTCTACTTGCAGATTAGAACTGCTTCTCAGAACTTAAACTGAAAAAGCAATGCATAATTAGTAATGTTAATAATCACAATTAAGGATTTCAAACTAACAAATATATATAATTTTAGTGCCAACAAAGAATATACATTCTTTGTAACTACATGGAGAATATTCACCAAAAAATTTCTCTGACCTAAGCCACTTAGGAAACATAAACTTAAACAAATTGCTAAGAATCAATATCATGTAAACTACTTTTGCCACTGAACATGATGACATAGAACTAGTCATCAGTAGCAAGCTGAGTTCTAACTCTTTTTTACAATTTTTTTCTTATTTATTTGAGAGGGAGAGACAGAGAGAAAGGTCTGCCTTCCGTTGGTTCACTCCCCAAATGGCCACAACGGCCAGAGCTGAGCCAATCTGAAGCCAGGAGCTTCTTCCAGGTCTCCCACATAGGTACAGGGGCCCAAGCACTTGGGCCATCTTCTCCTGCTTTCCCAGGCCACAGCAGAGAGCGGGATTGGAAGAGGAGCAGCCGGGACTAGACCGGCGCCCATATGGGATGCCAGCACGGCTGGTGGAGGATAAACCTACTATGCCACAGCGCTGGCCCCCTGAGTTCTAATTCTTATTAAGTCTGGAAATGAAAACACCTAAACCTTAGTTGAAGATAATATTATAAGAAAAATCCCCAAATGCTTAACAGTTGAATGACAGGAAGCAGTATATGTGAAAATTGATGCAACACAATAAACAGTACCTAAAAGACAATGCATAACCCTAAGTACATATCATGGAAAACTCAAGAGAAATAAGCTAAGAAACAAGGAATTACAAAAGGCTAATATAGCAGAAGAAGTAAGAAAAGAAATAAGCATAAGGGCAAAAAAAAAGAGTGGTAAAGGAAAACAAAAACTTGGGGGGATTATTAATTAAACCAGAGACACTTCTGCTGGAGAGACTGCTGGCAGAATTTGTCAAGAGAAAAACCAACAAACAAACCAGTTTAGAGAGAGAAGATCCAAAGAGATAAAAATGTGTAAAAAAGAGAGTCATGATTACATAAAGCAGACTTTAAGAAATAATAAACCGATGTTATAAATCAGTTTACAGCAATAGCTTTCAAAACCTGGATGAAGTAGACAAATGTTCAATACATTTAAACATATATTCTGTTTCTGAGAAAGAAGGCATTTGACATACATGGGAATAATCATTGGAAAGTCTGCTCAATAGGAAGCCATTGCCAGGGCCCCGGGCCAGAGAGAAAGCTTGTGAATTCAACTTCCCTTGAAGGCTAATAACTTGCAGTAATCACTACATGGATTACTTGGACATGCTGGGTCCCAGCTTGTGAGAATCTTTCTGATCAAAGTTACTCTCACAGGCAGGCTGCATTTCAACAGAGTTTAATCTCTATATTCATGAAGTTCTGTTATCCTGGTCCAAGTTGGCTGTCTATAACTCCCAAATTGTTACCATTTTTGTACACAAGTATGAAAAAAACCTTTTTGCTTTGAAGTAATTACAGATCCACAAGAAGCTGCAAAGATCCCTCCTCTCTTTCCACCAGTGTCCTTGAACAGTTACATCTTACATACATAGAGAACAATATCAAAGTGAGGAAATTACCACTGGTGCTTCCTGTGTGGGTAGATCTGTGCCACTGTTTAAAAAAGTTCATTTACTCATTTCATTTCACTTGAAAGGCAGAGAGAGACATCTTCCATCCACTGGTTCACTCCCCAAATGCCCACAGTAGTCAAGGCCAGGCCGCGTCAAAACCAGGAGCCCAGAGCACCATGTGAGTCTCCCATGTGAGTGGCAGGGAGCCAAGTACTTGAGGTATCTGCTGTCTTCCAGGATCCACATAAACAGGAAGCTGGATCCGAAGTGGAACCTGGACACAAACCCAGGCACTCTAATATGGAATGCAGCCACCTCAAGCAGTGCCTTAACCACTGTGCCAAATGCCCACCCCTGCAAAATGCTTTTGAGTTGCATTTTGTGGTTATCTCTCTCTGTGTCACTCTGCTTTTCAAATAAATAAAACAAAGCCTTTTAAAATTTTGCAACTGCAAAGTATTGCCATGTGGTACCATACTTTTTGCCTGAGGAATGACTTTACAAGTGCTGGGGTACCTGGGGTAAAATCTGCGAAGTGGAGGATATTCTAAAATGTAACAATTTTTTGTTGTGGTATATGTAAAACTTCAGCCCAAATATTTTCACAGGTTCTGTCCTTTTGCCATCAGTCAGAAATGCATTAACTAACAATTAAGTTTGACAAGACAAAATGTGTCAAATAAATTGTCTCTGTGACTCTTTTTAATGTTTTGCTATCTATTAAGATGGTGCAAAACCATGGGGCATCCTGCTTTCATTCCATTCAAATAAAAAAATTAAAAACAGGAGCTCATCAGGAAACTCATATTCCCATTTTAAATATCCCAAAGCTCAGTTGGGGAATTTTAAAATCACATATATGTTGTTTGAGTCCCCAACACTGAATTTGTTCCATTCCTTCACTCTACTTAAAGGGATAAAATTTAGTGTGGTCCCACTGGGAAGTTTTTATTTCAATAATCAAAATTCACTGAACACATCACTTCTTAGCCTTTTGGCTAAGATCAAGTGTAAAATTCACTAAACATTTATTTTTTAAAAAAGATTTTATTTATTCATTTGAAAGGCAGAGGCAGAGGGAGTGAGAGAAAGGTCTTCCATCCACTTGTTAACTCCCCAGATGGCCACAATGGCCGGAGCTGCACCGATCTGAAGCCAGGAGCCAGGAGCTTCTTCTGGGTCTCCCAGGTAGGTGCAGGGGCCCAAGGACTTGGGCCATCTTTCACTGTTTTCCCAGGCCATAGCAGAGAGTTGGATTTGAAGAGGGGCAGCTGGGACTAGAACTGGTGTCCATACGAGATGCCAGCACTGCAGACGGAGGATTAACCTACTGCACCACAGTGCCAGCCCCTTCACTTAACACTTCAAAAGCTGAAGTTTTGGCACCCAGTTCATTGGCTCCTTAGGTACATAATTTCCCAACTGATTTTGAGCAAAGTGAAACAAAAATTTAGAAGGTTATGAAAAAGTTCAATAGCATTATAAAGCACTTATGATGATTTATAAAGTAGTACTTCAAAGGTTCAGACATTTTGAATTTCAATTGAAGATAGAGAGCAAAAGGAGCAGGAAACTGGGGCTGGTGTTGTGGTGCAGCAGGTTAAGCTGCTACCTGCGATGCTGGCTCCCATCTCAGAGAGACAGTTTCATTCCTAGCCGCTCTACTTCTGATCCTGCTGCCTGCTACTAAGGAAAGCAGTGGAAGATGGCCCACCCATGTGGGAGATCAGGATGGAGTTCCTGGCTCCTGGCTTTGACATGGCCCAGCTAGGCCATTGTGGCCATTTGGAGAGTAAGCCAGCAGACAGAAGATTCTCTCTCTCTACCTGTCAAACAAACAAATTTTTAAAAAAGAGGGCTAAAATAGGATTTTTGTTTTCAACATCAATTTTGTTACAAAAAATTCTAATCTAGTTACTTATATTGGATATGTAGAAATATTTGTTAAATTTAGCAATTACTTTCATTGTTAAAATTTTTTGTCTTATCTGATTAATAAATTCTGTTTGCACCATAGTATATTTCTCCTCCAGGGGCTTGTAAATTTACTAAAAACATTGTTTTTAACTACAATGTCACACCACCAATATTTGTATTTTCACAGAAAAGTTGAAATTTTTAACTAGATTTATAGTAACACTCACAAAATAACGTCAGATATTGCACTTTGGACATGATTAACTAAAGCTTTACTTTGATCCCATGAACTGGATGAAAAATTGAATTGCCTTTGGAATTACTTCAATTGATTTTGTTTGACACATTTTATGCCATTGATATCCAAAGGACATATTTAACTGTCTGCAAAGTTCTTTATGGGAGCCACCACATGAAGAGCTATTGCTTCATGCTAAGGTACACACAAGAAATTTGCAAACAAGACCATACCATGCTGACAGACAACCACAGAGATCTGACCCACAATTTCTGTAGCAACTGGCACAGGCAGCTGTATCACAGCCTCTGCATCCATCATCCCAGAAGTGTCAGGACTTGGTCAGTCACTACCAGCGTCCTTATTTATCACCCCTCTTCCAACTCAGGGCCAATCAGAGGTCAGATATGCTCCCCAAACCAAAGACAGAAGATGCTTTGCTTCTAATGAGCCCACCTGCATCTTCCTCGTGCCCACTTCCAAGCCAAACAAATCTGAAATTTTTCCAGTATCGACCGTTCTCATCCCCTTGCCTGCCAAATGCAAGTGACAGCAGCTGACTCTTGTCCTAGCCAGCTCTGAGCCAGCAGCCTCTGCCCTCACTCTCATGGCCCGCATTGATTTTCACTCATTGATTTCAGGATGGATGAAGTGACCGATAGTGGATGCTAAATCTTGACATTTGGGGCAAGTTCTGTTTTCTTCATTAATTTTCTTGAGAAACAGAAACTCGTATAATAATTCTTCACTTCATGTATATTTTTGTACCTAACTTCTCATCACAATTAAGACATTATCAACAAGAAAATAAATGAGCAGTTATAGATTTTTATCATACAATGAATATTAGAATCACTGTAGCAAGAGTGAAGAGAGGCCCTTATACACTTGTTAGCAGGATTCCTAGTCTGTCTTTCCATATTCTCCACTGACCCTGCTTCATGCACCTTGCAAGCCAAGGCACAGGCCCCCACACAATGAGCACGTACACAAATAACTGACAAGGGCATTACCTTCACGTGCTTTCTCCCAACCACGCAGGACTGGATTGAGCCAGCTATCTGCAGTCCCTAAGTCTGAACACACTTTATTTAAAATCTTTTTTTGAACAGGCAGAGTTAGAGAGAGAGAGAGAGAGAGAGAGAGAGAGAGAGAGAGAGAGAGAGAGAAAGGTCTTCCTTCTGTTGGGTCACCTCCCCAAATGGCTGCTACAGCCGGTGTGCTGCGCCCAAATGGCTGCTACGGCCAGCGTGCTGTGCCGATCTGAAGGCAGGAGCCAGGTGCTTCCTCCTGGTCTGCCATGCAGGTACAGGAGCCCAAGCACTAGGGCCATCCTCCACTGCCTTCCCAGGCCACAGAAGAGAGCTGGACTGGAAGAGAAGTAACCGGGACAGAACCGGCACCCCAACTGGGACTAGAACCCAGAGTGCTGGTGCCGCAGGTGGAGGATTAGCCTAGTGAGCCACAGCGCCAGCTTCTTTAAAATCTTAAGAGCAGATTTATTTTATTTATTTATTTGAAAGGCAGAGTGACATACGGGGGGGGGGGGGTGGGCAGAGAGAGAGAGAGAGAGAGAATGAATATGAAACTTCCATTCTCTGAATTCATTTCCCCAAATGGCTACAACAACTGGTGCTGGGTCAGGCCACAGCCAGGAACCAGGTCTCCATCCAGGTCTCTTTCTTCTACTGCTTTCCCAGGCACATTAGCAGGGAGCAGCAGGGAGCACACTTTCTTTTGTCAGTAGGCCTTCCCCTTTGTCTCCTTAAAAGGGAGGGAGGCATCTACTTATATAAATCTGGCAGGGCTCTGGGAAAGAGAGACAGGTTATTGTTATGGTTCTCAGGGGATTCTTTGTCAGGCCAAATCATGTGTTCATTGTACATAATACTTGCCTACTGCTAAATGACACTATGCTGTTGAGCTAGAAGTATAAAGTAGAACTCTTCTAAGTCCAGCAGGTTTTTTTTTTTTTAAAAGAAGATTTCATTTATTTATTTGAAAGGCAGAGTTACAGAGAGAGGAGAGACAGAGAGATCTTCTATCTGCTGGTTCACTCCCCAAATGGCTGCAACAGCCAGGGCTGAACCAGACTAAGGCCAGGAGCCAGGAGCTTCTTCTGGGTCTCCCACAAGGGCCCCAGCACTTGGGCCATCCTCTGCTGCTTCCCAAGTTGCATTCATAGGGAGCTGGATCAGAAGTGGAACAGCAGGGACTTGAACTGCCCATATGGGATGTTAGCGCTGCAGGTTGTGGCTTTAATCTGCTGTACCACAGCATCGGCACCCCGCTGGCTTTATTTTATTTAATGTAAATGTTAGTAGTGAAGGTTTATTTAAAATGAAAAAATAAGGACTAATGCTGTATCTAGCAGGATTGTGTGACAACAGCATAAACCAGGACATCTGTCATTTTCCATACCGAAAATTCGGCCATTTTTCCTGGGACAAAAGGAAGACATCAGGTAAAGACTAAAGGAACATGAACAAAGTATTGTATTTAGTAAATAATAATATATTAATATTTTCTTATTAATTGTGACAAATATACTTTATTGATTTAAGATGTTACTAATATAGGGAACTGTATTTGTATATATAGGACTTCCCTATTATCTTTGCAAATTTTTGTGAACTTAACCTATTCTAAAATTGAAAAGTTTAACTCTTTAAAGGTTTGATTTTTTTCTGAAAAAAGTAAAATATATTTTAAAAGTAGAAAAATTGCATAAAATTCTTAACCATTGGTTTAACAAAAGTATAAAACAAAGCTTCACACAGCTATATTTGCAGCAATACTGATACACACAAGCATTTGTTTCTTTACTATTATAGTTTTAATGATGTGTGATTACTTTAAAATTTACTGTGGATGGGTAAAATGGTCATTGAATTATTGTTTATAGCCATTGTCTATATTCCCACTAAACTAGGGCCTTTTTGCTTACTTGTTGAACTACTCATTTGCTGAAGTGTTAAGCCCTCTTACTGAAATGTAAATTGAAAGGCCAGCGCCGCGGCTCACTAGGCTAATGCTCCGCCTTGTGGCGCCGGCACACGGGGTTCTAGTCCCGGTCGGGGCACTGGATTCTGTCCCGGTTGCCCCTCTTCCAGGCCAGCTCTCTGCTGTGGCCAGGGAGTGCAGTGGAGGATGGCCCAAGTGCTTGGGCCCTGCACCCCATGGGAGACCAGGAGGAAGCACCTGGCTCCTGCCATCGGATCAGCGCAGTGCGCCGGCCACAGCGCGCCAACTGTGGCGGCCATTGGAGGGTGAACCAACGGCAAAAGGAAGACCTTTCTCTCTTTCTCTCTCTCACTGTCCACTCTGCCTGTAAAAAAAAGAAAAAAAAAGAAATGTAAATTGAAAATATGTTATCTCAAGCAAGGGGTGGGGAGAGGGGGAGGGATGGAGGAAAGGAATAACATTATATTCTTAGAATTATATCTTCTAGGTGGCCCTGTGGCGTAGAAGGTTAAGCCTCCACCTGAAGTGCCAGCATCCCATAAGGGCATCGGCTCAAGACCCGGCTTCTCCACTTCCAATCCAACTCCCTGCTAACATGCCTGGGAAGGCAGCAGAGGAAGGCCCAAGTACTTGGGCCTGTGTACACACATGGGAGACCCAGAAGAAGCCCCTGGCTCCTGGCTTCGGCCGAGGCCAGCCCTGGCCGTTGTGGCTGTTTGGGTAGTGAACCAGCAAATGGAAGATTCTCTCTACACTTCTATTTCTGACTTTCATATACATAAGTAAAATCTAAAAAAAAAAGAATTGTATCTACAAACTATATTGAATCTGTTAAAATAAAAAATTGAAAATAAATATTTTAAAGTAAAAAATTGAATAATATAAAAATAATATATATCTGATGATATTGGCTCTGAAGAACTATAGTTTCAAATGGCATGGAACAAGGGAGATAGCACATACAAAAAACAAATGAAGTCAGATAAAATCTCTGTATCACTGATCTGAACTGGAAGTATCAACATGAGCTCAAGACATGCTGTGTCATTAAAAAAAAAAAAAAGATTTCCCAGCTCTCAAAGGCTTAGGAACAATGCTAACTCAGTAGCAATAAATAAATACTCTTAAGTGACCAGTTGTGGGTGTCTGAATGCCATTTTGATGCTATTTTCATATTCCCTTTCCTGAAACAAGAGTGGTGGGGAGGAAGGGAAATGCTTGTGCTGGCTACCTTTTCTTAACATCTCAACCCTGTGATATTTAGAAAGTCCAGGTATAAAGTAGGACATATGGAAGATGAGTACCACAAGAAAGCAAGGAACTAGAAAGTCTTCTGAGGGCACTGTCAAGAGACTTTGGGGGCCGGCACTGTGGAGTAGTGGGTAAAGCCACCGCCTGCAGTGCTGGCATCCCATTTGGGCTCTGGTTTGAGTCCCAGCTGCTCCACTTCTGATCCAGCTCTCTGCTATGACCTGGGAAATCAGTGGAAGATGGCCCAAGTGCTTCTTCTGGGGAGACCCGGAAGAAGCTCTTGGCTCCTGGCTTTGGATCAGCTCAGCTCCAGCCGTTGCAGCCAATTGAGGAGTAAACCAGCAGATGGAAGACCTCTCTCTCTCTCTCTGCTGCTGCTGCTTCTCTCTCTGTGTAACTCTGACTTTCAAATAAATAAATATATCTTAAAGAGAGAGAGAGAGAGAGAGAGAGAGAGAAAGGCTCTGCAGCTAACTTGAAGAGACTAGCACTTGTCAAAGTGGAAATAGTTTGAGTGTCAAAAAATACATATAACTGGGGCCTGCACTGTGTTATAGGAGGTTAAGCCTCTACCTGTGGCACTGGCATCCCATATGGGTGCTGGTTCGTTCACTTCTGATCTATCTCTCTGTCGTAGCCTGGGAAAACAGTAGAAGATGGTCCAAGTCCTTGGGCCCCTGTACTCGCATAGGAGACCCAGAAGAAGCTCCTAGGTTTTGGATCAGCACAGCTCCAGCCATTGTGGCCATCTGGGGAGTGAACCAGCAGATGGAAGACCTCCCTTTCTCTCTCCTCTCTCTCTCTCTAACTCTGCCTTTCAAATAAATGAATCTTAAAAAAATTCCAGTTAATATATGAAAAATGATTTACAATTAAAATAACATCATTTTGCAATGATTAACTAATGAGTTAATAGATCCAGGCAATGATCACTAATAGTTACTAACATCACATGAAGAGAGGTATCCGGAGCACATGTACTTCCTAATGGAAGTTTTGAGCACCAGTTGTAAAATACTTTTGCCAAGTCAACTGAACTTGAATCAGCTCAATCTTCTAGATGTAATAGTTTAAAGACAATGTGGGGCACAGAAGAACATGTTAAATGACACCATTGGAATGCAATCAACAAAATTCAGAATGAGAAACTTTATAGGACAAAGGACCTACTTTTTTTTAACAAATATTTTCAAGGAAAATAGAAGAAGGTAGACAGAGAAATTTCAGACAGATAAAAGAAGCTTAGCATCCATGGCAATCACTTGTACCATATGGATTGTAAATCAGGCCCCGCTCAACCAAGTATATAAAAAATTTATGGCCGGCGCTGCGACTCACTAGGCTAATGCTCCGCCTGCAGCGTCCCCACCCCGGGTTCTAGTCCTGGTTGGGGCGCCGGATTCTGTCCTGGTTGCCCCTCTTCCAGGCCAGCTCTCTGCTGTGGCCTGGGAGTGCAGTGGAGGATGGCCCAAGTGCTTGGGCCCTGCACCCGCATGGGAGACCAGGAGGAAGCACCTGGCTCCTGCCTTTGGATCAGCGCAGCGCGCCAGCCGTACCAGCCATTTGGGGGTGAACCAACAGAAGGAAGATCTTTCTCTCTGTCTCTCTCTCACTGTTTAACTCTGCCTGTCCAAAAAAAAAAAAAAAAAAAAAAAAAAAAACCAAACAAACCAACTTATGACAGAAGAATGTGAACTGATTGATATTAGATGATATTAAAGAATTACTATTTATTTCATTGAGGTATGATAGTAGTATTGTGATTTTGCTCCTATAGAGTACTTAATTTATACACATATATTGAAATATTAACAGATGGAATAATATAGTTGACATTTGTATTAAAATAATCTGGAATGGAAAAGGAATAATAGATTGGCCACGAGGCAGACAACTGTTAAAGTTGGGTGATAGCACATTAGGTTCATTAGGGTTAAAGTTGGGTGATAGCACATTAGGGTTCATGATCCCATTCTTTTTTTACATATGCTTGTCATTTTTTTAATCATAAGAAATTTTTAAAAAACACATTACTGAGGCCGGTGCCACGGCTCAATAGGCTAATCCTCCGCCTTGTGGTGCCAGCACACCGAGTTCTAGTCCCAGTCAGGACGCCGGATTCTGTCCCGGTTGCCCCTCTTCCAGGCCAGCTCTCTGCTGTGGCCCGGGAGTGCAGTGGAGGATGGCCCAAGTGCTTGGGCCCTGCACCCTATAGGAGACCAGGATAAGCACGTGGCTCCCGGCTTCGGATCAGCGCGGTGCGCCGGCCGCAGTGGCCATTGGAGGGTGAACCAATGGCAAAGGGAGACCTTTCTCTCTGTCTCTCTCCCTCACTGTCCACTCTGCCCATCCAAAAAAAAAAAAAAAAAAAAGCACATTACTGGTGGTGGTGGTGGTAGTGGAGGAGACAGAGAGACTGCATAGTAAGGACCACCGGGATCTTCAGAAATGCTGATTTCTCTGTCCTGGAGTACAACTGGTGGTGAGGAAGGGAGATGCTAACACTGGTTCCTACTTTTCCTGAACATCTCAATCCTGTTATATTTAGGAAGCTATCTGGAGCCAAATCCTGAACCATCATGAGCACATGGCAAGGTCTATGTCCTATCAGCTCTCCTGAGCCTGGAGTACTACCGCTTCTACTCTGTCCTGTCTTCTGAATGGATTTCCTCTGAAATTTTCAAATGGTGATGGAGTAAGACAGGGTGTCTCTGAAGTGAGAGTGGCCATTGATGTGTCAGTGCCTGATTCAGCACGTTGTCACCATGGGCGAAAGCACCTCCGTGTGTCCAGAAGAACCTCCATCCTCCTGGTGACGTGGCCACGGTGAACCACGCCCCCAGACATACTGCATGAGTGAGAAGTAAACTTCCATTGTGTTAAGCCATTGGGACTTTGGAGTTGTCTGTTCAAATTATCCTAACAGATTACAGATGTGTTTAATTTGGCCTACCTCTAGAACTTAGAAATCATTGTGCAATATTTAAATTGCAAATATTTGGAAACCTAAAATGCAAACACTTAAAATGTTAGACAATTTCAGTACAAAGCTGGAATGGTGACACACAGCCTGTATGCCTCCTGCTCATCACAGTATCCATTCTTTTTTCAGTCTTACATCCACTGTTTTACTCCCCAAATGCCTACAGTCATGAGGGCTGAGCCAGGTCAAAGCCAGGAGTCCAGAACTCAATCTGGGCCGCCTCCCACATGGCTGGCAGGGCCCAAGTTCATGTGTATTAGCAGGGAGCTGGACTCAGGAGTGGACTTGGACTCAGGTACTCTGACATGGGATGCAGGCATTGCAAGCAGCATCTTAGCCACCACACCAAATGCCCACTCCCTCACCACTCTTAAAATTGGGCCATTTCACTTCTATTTGTTTACTGATGGCATTCCATAATCCCCTAAATTCACCATCCCTTTCATGAAAATGACTTACAGGTAGTGTCGCAAGGCGACACTGCCTGTGATTTTTCTCATCGACCTAAACACCTTCCAGCGCTGTTGCAATGGGGACTAATCCTCCAACACATGAGGTTAGGGGGCCACAATCAAATAGAGCAGTGAGTTTGTTTAGAGAGGGGGGGTGGAGAAAATCATCTTTTAATTGAGAAACAGCTGGACTTCTCCAGTTCAAACATTCTTCACCCTTCAAGTTAAGTATGCTAAGTAAGTATGCTAGGAAGTTTAGATTTTCATATAGCTTTAAGCCTAGATTAACTAAGATAGGTTATTCCGAACCCACATCTACCTAGTACCAGTTGAGACTGTTGAAGTTGTCCAGGGCTTTGCACTAACATGAGTCTAAATCCCAATGATAGCTTTAGTCACCAACGATTTCAAGAGTTGTGTAGTGCCCCATAGAGTGTAGTACAGAAGATGGAAAGCCTACAGTAAAAACTAGAGGTGGGACATTCTTAAAAACGGCCCCATTAACAATATGGTTTTATGTATTCCCACTTTCTCCACTTTGTTAGGTTAGAGACTGCCTAAGAATAGATGTTACTGATTTGTCTCCTCTGATAGCATCTGCTTTGTTTTTATATTTAACTGAATTTGTCATATTCATGGAAACTGAAAATAGTTTTACAAAAGAGACTTCAAAATATGCTTGCTAGATGGTCTTAATATCACACAGAAATGAAAAAAATCAAATTATTTTCTTCAGATACTTTTATTTTCTGCTCTCTGTAATCTTCAAGAGGAGCTCTTTCCATTCATCTAATCAATAAATATTTCATCCACACCTATGATATGCCAGACATTGTTTTAGGTAAAGATGATGGGTTTACAATAAATTCATTTCAGATGTCCCAGCACTAGCAACTGGGTGAATAACCAATTCCATGTCATTTAGGCACAGCTGTTTTATTCCCTGTGTATTCGCTTAGTGAGATTCAATTCCTCCTGCTTTGTGAATACCATTGTGCCAGGCAGCATAGTGGCTCCCAAAGGTATCCTCATGCCCAGAATCTGTGAATTTTACTTTACATGGTAAAAGGAACTTTGTGCATTTTATTAAAGATCTTCAGACATGGAGATTACCATAGATTATCTGCATGTTCCTAGAATATAATCCTTTCCTCATGAAAGGAAGCAGAAAGAGAGACTTGACTACATAAAAGGAGAAGGCAATGTAACCACAGAGGCAGAGATTAGAGTGATGTGACCACAAGCCATGGAATATAGGCAGCCAGGGAAAACAGGAAGGTGCATTGGACAGATTTTCCTATGGAGCTTCCAAAAGAAACCAGCACTGACAATACAATGATTTCAGCCCTGGAAGACCCACTGTGGACTTCTGCCCTGCAGAACTGAGCTGTAAGAGAATAAATATCTGTCGCTTTAACCCAGTACGTCTCTGACAATTTGTTACAGCACCAATAGGAGACTAATCTAGGTGAAGACCTGGGTTTTGAGCACAGTTGTAACTTAAAAAAAAAATGGAGTCCAGGATATCTCTAAAAATCACTAATGCCATCCATGAGTTGGCAGTTTCATAAATTTTCCCCTTTAGATAGAACAATTATTGAGCTATTCTCATGTAGGAGCCCCCAGATCTCTTGTGTGGACAGTGTAATTGAGATGGCACTTTAGCTAGACAGGTGCAGGCACAAATTCTGGTTCCTGCAGAATCTGCTGAGTGTAAAGGCTGGATAACAATGTGCCCATAGATTTGTCAAGGTTCGTCCCAGATGCTAACGAAAAGATAGCTTCTGTGTGAATAACTGAAGGGGTTCCGACAGAATCTTAGCTTAGTCTGTCCTGTGACACGGTAAGAGAATATGTAAGTAAGGCTGAGTAACTTACAAGGAAAAGAAGCATTTCTCACAGTTGTGGAGGCAGAGAAATCCAAGAGCATGTTGCCAGGCAGGGAACGAGGCCTCTGTGTTGTCCAGGATGTGGCTGAAGGGTGAGCAAGAAGGTGCCAGGAATAGATGCACCTGTGGGAAAAGCAAACTCTTCAGTATCATCAACACATTCATGCAGGTGCAGCCCTCATGGCCTCATCGCCTCTTCAAGGCCCTAGGTCTTCATGCTTTTACACTCATAATTAAATTTCAGCATGAATTTGGGAGGGAACATTCAGACCTTAAAACTATACTTTGGCACTTGAAAGTTTCTTTCTTTATTTTCACTTAATTTAAAAGGCAGAGAGACACAGAGGCTGACAGAGTACTTCCACCTGCTGGTTCACTCCCCACATGCCTACAGCCTTGGGCACTTTGACCAATTCAGCAAGATTGTCTATGGAAAAACATCTTTTTTTTTTCACTGAATAAAGTAAAAGTTTAAAAGGTTCCATGAAGGGTGATTACTCATGTTTGGCAAATTCATGAGAAATTTAGAAAATGACTTTGAGCTCTCAGGATGGACGCTATGAACCTGGACATTAGTGACTAAAAACAGCGATGTGGGAGCAAGGCATTCAATGTGGGCAATGGTAAGCACCTGCCCAGGCAGTACTACTTAGCAGTAACTGCAAAATCCAATCACAGGTGCAGCCCTCCCCCCAACCAGGAACACAGGTCACAGACAGCCTGGCTTAGGCCAACAGCACCATTTGCCCAGAATGGTGGGGGAGGTTAATGGAGAGACTTCCTTTGTCGGCTGTCTTGAAGGAGGAATACCTTTGGAATACTTCACAGAATCAATGCGCAGAGGTAACCAAGAGTTAGGATTTAGGCAAGAGGGGCACAGGAACATAGAGAATCTGGAACTGTTTCCTGGCTTGAGCTATGTTTGCAGAGGAAAAAGCTCACGTTGTGGCCTTGTAGCACTATTCTCTGAGGCGGGAGGACCACCACTCTGCAGGGAAAGCAGCCAGAACCGATCTGAGGCAGAGTTTTGAACGTGTACTGTATGCAGATGTGTGATACTTGGGCCAGAAGGAAGAGCCCCCTGCTCCCACTTTTCTACATTGTGGACCTTCCCCTAACCCTTGCTACAAAGCCCTGGCAAACTGCTTCTCCGGATCTATGCCTTCCCACTGTTTCCTTTGCTGGTCACAAGTAAATAAAACTTTCTTCAGATCCATTCCTATCTGAAGCAGGTTCTTGGGTGCCTCCCTAAGCACATGGACCCATTGCATCCACTAACATTGAAGGAGACCTTACAAAATGCCTGAGACATTGGGAGAGAGCGAATATGAGTTATGTGAATACAAAGGTTTTTTATTTTATAAGAGAAAATTTACTGAGAGGATTTAAAATAGATTTTGAAGTGGATGAGAAGCTAATAAAATAATAACCAAAGTGTACTAGGAAGGCATATGGAAAATTCTGGGAGATGCAGTGAAGAATTAAGCATTTTGGAGCAGGATCTTAGGGAAGAAGAGTACAAGAGACGATTTAGGGACCGGCGCTGTGGTATACTGGGAAAGCCATTACCTGCAGTGCCAGAATCCCATATGGGTGATGATTGGAGTCCTGGCTGCTCCACTTCTGATTCAGCTCTCTGCTGTGGCTTGGGGAGGCAGTGAAGGATGGCCCAAGTTCTTGGGCCCCTGCACCCATGTGGGAGACCCAGAGGAAGCTCTTGGCTCCTGGCTTCAGATCAGTCCAGCTCTGGCTATTTCAGGCATCCTGGCAGTGAACCAGTGGATGGAAGACCTCTCTCTGCCTCTCTGTAGCTCTGCCTTTCAAATAAATACATAAAACTTAAAAAAAAAAAAAGCAATTTGGCTTTGAAAGAAAAGTTCTCATTCCTCTTCTGAAATTCTACACCAATGATCTGAGTTTGAAGAGGAATTAAGGTACTGAGCAGTTGCCATTTGGGAAGTTTTTTTCTTGGTAAATTCTGAAAATTTCAGGGGTAATCAGGGTAATCAGGAAACACTGAGTGCCATCGTTTTTGTCTTAGAGCACCTGGTATGTGGATGATCTTGTTAGCATCTTAAGAGCTTTCTGCTAGGGGTTTATTTTTGTGGCTTTTGCTTTTTTTCCTTCCAAATTTAGGGACCCCATCAAACCATTTGTTTGAAGGTGAGAATAGCCCTATTTGCTGAGCCTGAATGGAGAAGTTGGGCGACTTTCAGACAGACAGCTGCTGGCATTGCACAGTGGCCAGACAGAACCCACACCTCTGAGGATTCTGGCATTGATGGGCTTCCTTCTGAGTGCATGAACTGGTCTCACAAATTCAACTGTGTCTCTCCTGGCACCATCTAATTTTGGACCCTGAGAGCTAAACCTGTAAAAAGAAATCACTACCTGCCATCCAATAATAGTTGAATGTCACTGGGGCTATATCCACTTACAAGAGGTTGATTCTCTGGTATGATTCTCTAACTGGACAAGGGAACTAACCTATGGTAACTGTGATCACATAATCACAAACAATGCAAAATAATACTTTCATCTATTGTGTGTCTCTGCTATTTTCAATTTACTTCCCAGTTACTTTATTACATACAGCACCGGGCAGGGGAGGGGGCGTCAGTAGACACACTTCTTGAGGCCATTTGAAGTTCTTATATATTTTTCTCCTCACTTCCCAACCTTCCCCTCTGCTAAGAACTTCTAGTATATAACACAGAGACAACACAAGGAAGAAAGACTTCTGTGTGTGCACTTGGCACTCATCTCAAAGCTTCTCTTCAGTACAGTTCTACACATTTGTCCCTAAGGAAGTGACATGGCAAGGTCCTCCTGTCTCTGTGACTGGGCAGTGTTAGGATGAGACTGGGAACCATCCCACAAATGCACCTCAGTGGAGCCGCCAGTTAAAAGGCCCCAGGGCACACGTGAAACAGGTTGACTACCAGTGTTTGTTTTAGAAGAAACAGATTTTGGCTTTCCTGGGATCCAGAGAGTTGGAATGTTAGCCGTCTTTGACATGTCCTCTGAAAAATGTTTCTTCTTCCACCCATTTTAAGAAGGAAGAGACTTGGATGTCAAGGCTGATGTATCATCTGCTTTGAATGCATGTAGAGACTAGAAACAAACTACACTGTCACCATTTTACTGGTGGTCTCACCAGTGACAGAAATATTCTCCATGAAAATTGTCTTTCCAAAGGGATTGGATTAACGTAAACTAATTCCTAGGGCTTCCTCAAAAGACCCAAACAAAAAACATGCCAAACCTCTCATCTGAGCGATTTTATTTCCTCCAGTCTTTATGAACCACAGCTTTATTCCCATGATCTAGAAACATGGAGAACTGAAGTCAGCATCGTAAGTATTTTCAATACAGGTAAGTTCAAAGTTCAAGGAAAAGAGGGAGGCCATTTGGCTCAGCTGCTAAGACACTGCTTGAGATGCCTACATTCTGTATCAGAGTGCCAGATTGGGAGTCCTGCCTTCTCCACTTCTGATCCAGCCTCCTATTAGTGCGCACCCTGGGAGACAGCAGATGATGACCCAAGTTCCTGCCATGCTCCTACATGACCTGGATTGAATTCTGGACTCCTGGCTTCAGCGACTCCACCCTGGCTGGTGCGAGCATTTGGGTCGTGAGCACGGAGGATGGAATATCTCAGTTTATCTGCCTTTCAGATAAAATTAAAATACTTTTTTTAATTTCAGGAAGTCCTGCATCTAGTATGTGATTTGAAAACAGTTACTACATGAAAAATGATCTGGAAATATAGTTAGAATAAGTACTTAATCTTCTTTATATGTTAAGTCTTGCTGCAGATAAAAATATTTAGTAAATTTAGTAAAACTAGCATTTGGTGGAAAAAGTCATCAGGACATGCTGTACACAAAAAACAGATCACTTTATATAATTTATTTAAAATTTATTGAAGTTTCCTGTGCTGTTACAAATAACATTCTCATAGACAACATTCTTTGAGGAGGCACAATTCTTATTTTGAGGTGGCACAGATGAGACAATTCATTAAGAAATTTAACGATAAACTTTTTTTTTCTGTAGAAAGTTGCTCAAAACTCTATTCCTAAGACAAAATTTTCCCATCTCCAAATGACCATATGCAAACTAACAGGACACCACTACTGTCTTTACACCTGCAGTTAGACGCAGAGATGTTTCAAGGTGGAATTTTTGCAAACAGAAATTTAAAAAATAAACATATCACGTTCAGAGCAGCAGCTGACCCAGGTAAGGAACATGCTGCTAGACGCGGCTGTGGAACTCTCAGTGGGGCGATGAGGGTGCGCTCTGTGGCAGAATTTCCCCGCAGCTCCCTCGCCCGCCTGGACCCACCAGTCCATTGGAAAACTGTCCTTAGACTCAGAGACAAGGCCTAGGAGGGAATGGAGGGTGAGGTGGGGATTGATCCATGGCTTTGAAGAGGCTCACCTCCAGGAAGATGCACATTCTTGGGCTTAACACCCATCTTACCGTTGAGGTCTCAGTTTGCCCTCCTTACTCTTTATCTCCATCTTATAGCACTGGCATGGACACAGAAGTCAAGAAAGGGACTGGGCCGGCACTGTGGTGCAGCAAGTTGGAGCACAGCCTGCAGCATCAGCATCCTGTGTGGGTGTTGGTTCAAGCCCTGGCTGCTCTACTTCCCACCCAGCTCCCTGCTAATGTGTCTGGGGGGGGGGGGCAGTGGAGGATGGCCCAGGTGCTCGGGCCCCTGCACCTACATAGGAGACCCGGAGGAGGCTCCTGGCTCTGGCCTGGTCCACCCCTGGCATTGCAGCCATTTGGGGATTGGGGCAGTGGATGGAAAACCTTAGTGTCTCTACCTCTCTAACCCTGCCTTTCAAATAAATAAATCTTAAAAAAAAGGAGGGGGGCAAGAGGAAAAGGGTGCATAGGTCACTGAGCTCTACTTTTGGTTCCTGAACTGGACTTTCTTACTGACTCTCAAGTGTCACATTAAGGAAAACAAAACAGCAAGGGCTGAGGTTGGGGCAGGGACAATTGAGGGAGTGGTTAGTTGATACACTCTCATTTCAGCTCCCTACCCAGGATCCTACCCTTAGACAGACATCCAGGATGGTTCCGTGCTGCCCTGGGATCCATCCAGGCACAGGGAGCTCAGTTCCTGCACTCCTCAGAGAACCCACACTTCCTTCCCGGTTCCCTTTTATTCACTCTTGCCCTTTCTCGACTTTGCCTTTAAAATCAATCAGCTGTATTTGATCCTCTCTGGAACATTTGCTACTTTCGAGTAATAAGGTCTGGGGCTCAGGATTTAAAGAATAAGCTTTCAACTTGCACAGCGACAGTGAGTTCACTGGACTCCACAGGTCTCCTTCCTATTGCTTTTTCCAAGTTAGGCTGAGTTAGCAACTTGGTTTCCCGATGGGGAGTGAGGGCATCGGAAGAGGTAGAGAAGCAGTTCTGGAGCACTGGAAGTTTCAAATGTTTGCTTGTAAAAGTGAGGCTCAAAAGGAAAATCCCACCACATAGGCCCTTTGCCCGATCGTAGGCATTGAAATCTCATTTCAGGAGCAGTCATCCTGGGCTCCCACAGTCTTGTTAGTGGCTAATTACACAGCAGAGGGAAAAATGCTTCCTAGGGTTTCCTCCCTGCTGCCAGCCAGTTCAGTGTTGGCTTTATTTTGGATTCCCCAAATATGGAAATTAACCCATTAGTTTACATGGCCATTTCAATGTGAAAAAGTTTATTATGTTCTAAGCATTTCAAGTCTAAAGCTTTAACTGGGCTACTAAAAATAGAACTTAAGGGGATCCTCTTTCTCTTGAAATGTGAGTACCTGATGGATTTAGGTGTAATGGCAAGTGAGGAGTTTGTAGATATACATCTATCTGTATACACAGTCTTCTAGAAAAATCATATTTGCAATTAATATAAGAAAATATACAGGCCGGCGCCGCGGCTCACTGGGCTAATCCTCCGCCTTGCGGCGCCGGCACACCGGGTTCTAGTCCCGGTTGGGGCATCGATCCTGTCCCGGTTGCCCCTCTTCCAGGCCAGCTCTCTGCTGTGGCCAGGGAGTGCAGTGGAGGATGGCCTAAGTCCTTGGGCCCTGCACCCCATGGGAGACCAGGATGAGCACCTGGCTCCTGCCATTGGATCGGCGCGGTGCGCCAGCCGCAGAGCGCCTACCGCGGCGGCCATTGGAGGGTGAACCAAAGGCAAAAGGAAGACCTTTCTCTCTGTCTCTCTCTCTCACTGTCCACTCTGCCTATCAAAAAAAAAAAAAAAAAAAAAGAAAATATACATACTTTTAAAATTAAATAAAAAAGGTGATTGCCTCAGGGTGGAGGCTGGGGAAGGATTATAAAAGGGCAGGGGAAATTTTGGGAGGTGATAGATCATATTCACTTATGGTTGTAGTGATGCCAAGGATGTATACCTATGTCAAAATGTGTCAAGTTATACAGCTCAAATGTTTGAGGTTTAGTATATGTCATTTATGCCTTGATAAAGCTTTTAAAAAAAACCCTAGCAACCACTTGAATTCCTAAAGAACTAACTAGATGAGACTAGGTAAGAGGGAGTGGGTGCCTAAGAAGAAGTAGCATTATTCTCTCTTTAACAGTATTAAAGTTTCACTTGCCTACTCTATAAACTAAAAGAATTAGAAGATACAGGTAGAACTCAAATAGGATTATAACCTGTTTTATACAAATGTAATGTTCCTCCCTCTACAATTGCCCTATGGAAGACCTGGCTAGAAACAAAATTTGCAGAAAGTAAGAACATTTTTCTTTTATGTTTTTCCCTATTAATTTGGGGATACCAAAGTAACCAATGAAATATATTTACAGGCTAGTTTTTAGCCCATGAAAATGTAACAGTGTTTAACATGAAGCTAAGGAGTTTCTTATACTGAATGACTCTGAAACAGGGCACAAATAATTGTATATTTTAGAAACAGTGCAACAGAGCAAACATGGGAATCCCTGTGGCTTCCCTATGTTAGAACCAGAAGGTTGGAGCAAATCAGTCAAGTCCAATGTTGTTCTGCAAAACAAAAGGACACATATGAAGGTCAGTGCTTTTCCACCTGAGTCACCTGTAAGTTCCCTTGATGACGAAGCTTCACTTGCTTAAGATGTTGGGCATGGTGTTTCATCAGAGCAGTTTGGAAAGAATTCATTCTTCTTTATCTCATTTCAAAAAGAATAAAGCTAAGTATTCCTTAAACAATTTGCCATTATTTTTCTAAAAGTGAAAGCTGCATAAAGCTCTTAGAACTCAGTAACAATCTTGTACTTGTTATCATGTGTATTCAACCAAACCTGCTTCAGTTTAACAGGGAACCTGGCAATGCAGTTTAAAAATGTATCTATTTTGCAAAATATACTCCATTAGGATTTAGAGGATCTCATCCTAATTTGGCAAGTAGTATTTCTAAATCTCTGGGAACTTCTTGGAAAAATAAACACTATAATTCTTAGCTCCATTGACACTTTTTTCTTCATCTCTCCCCCAAAAGAACATTTCTAGAGCACAGAATGGATTCATAATTGTTTAATTAGATACATTTTATATATCCTGAACATAATGGCTCCCGTAGAAATAAACTAATGTTTTATACACGAACATTATTTACTGTGCCACATTCAGAATATACCAAGTCAAGTGCAAACATTTCTTATACCCCCTGGTGTGTGAGGAGCTCTGCTCCCACAAACATTTATTACCTAGGATGACAGTGAAACGAGCTCAGACAAAATGGATAATTAAAACCCACAAGAAAATAACAAAATGTCCTTTAGGTTATGATGATAAACTCTTTTCCAGCCACAGCTGTAAACAGGACTGAGCACAACAGTTTAATCTGCTGTTCCTCCCTGCCCCCTTGCTCCCTGGGGCAGACTCTAATGAGGGATGCAATTGCACAAAGGCATGGGGTCAGAATAAGCAAGAGAAGCCAAAGGTTGGGACCACGGACAACCTGGCATCCAATGGATGGAAAATTCCTTAGCAGTTTTTATCCAGAAAATTGCATTTGGTTTTTCACCCTCCCCATATTTAACTAACCCATTAAAAAGTGATCTTAAATGAGGTTCATGTTTACAATTGCCTGGAAATTACTGGTATTTAAAGATACCATGAAATATGAGTTCATTAAAAAACAATAAGACAATGGCAAAATCAGAGTACATTTGCACCCTGGGTGGAAGCAAATGAAATCAAAACATTTCTGGTCGGCTTCTACAAGTGCTGGTGTGTGCCATCAATCTCTTTAGTCTAGCCAAGTCCAAGTCCACAGGGTCACTGCCACTTACTGCTGCCTTCCGTAGTGGCCACTGTAGATGAGATGCAGCAGCTCATAAAGAAATCCCAGGAGAGGGAGACAGACATGTTAAGTCCTCCTCTACCCTAGGTCATTTTAGGGAAAGACAAGAAAAATGTCCTGGAAACACAAAGGTTTACATAAATTTCTAAGAAATGATCCAATGATCCAATACTCTACTCTTTTCCTGTTTGTCTCAAAAGCCCAAAACAGTATGCTGACGAAAATCTCAACAGGATCAGTCTCATAATTCTATAACCATCATGTCAATAAATGGAAGAAAAGATGGGAGAAGAGGCCAAGGATTTGACAGGGGTGGGGGGCCGGTAGGTGAGTGAATCGGGTACTACTGGGGTATTATCTGAAACTGAACTGATCACTTGAATCAGAACAACGAGGAAATCTGAATCCCAGAGAGATTCTAAATTCTAAAGATTATAAAAGGTGGTGATTTTTAATTGACAGCTTTCCTCTTTCTGTTGAAACCCTAATCATAGTTTCAAGTTTGCTCTGATCGGCATTCACTCACTTGACAGGCAGCCGGAACTTACTCTCTAGTAAAGGCTCACTCTACTATTTTTCCTTCATCTCAGTTTTAATCATACAGTGGCTGCTTTCCTGATAGGTGCTGGGTCCTCTTCCACCTGCCTGCCCGACAGATCTGTTAGTCACCAAGGCCTCAGATTCTAACTGCTCTACTTGTATTACCTTTACTTTGCAGGATTCTTGTATGTAGGCTATTTTGAGTCTCTTCCAAGAAGTGCTCCTACAGACAGAGCAGAACCTCTTTGAATAGTATGTTAATAAACTACCAGCTGTGGAACAGAATTCTTTAAGGAAGTCAATAGGATTCTAATTAAGTTCTAATTAAAATTAAAGCCATGTCTCTCAGAATATAGATAAAAGGATGTCAAGATGAATGAACAGAAAAAGAATCAATAACCAGAGAGAGGATTTGACTACCATGGGGTAAGCCACCTACAGATTTAAAACGGCAATGAGAGGAACCGAGCAGCATGGAAAGGCTGCTTAAGTGCAAGGCTTCGTTCTGGCAAGGGATTAGGATGTTCACTTGAGGATGAACTAAATCTGTTCAAAACTAATGCAAATTGCACACATCATGGACAGACTCAGGTGAAAGGGCCGAGGTTCAGGATCACTAAGCCATCGCTCCATCTGCTGGAAACCTTAGAGCTTTCCCATTGCACTTTCCTCCCCAGGAATTAGTTGATGGGGGATAAGCCACTGCCAGGAATTAGTTGATGGTGTATTAGCCATTAGTAGGAGTGCTTTGCTGAGCAGAAATAACACTAAAGCCAACACCTCGTAACAAGAGAAAATGTCAGCAACCTTGTTATCAGAGTTTAAAATACCACTTCAACTCTGACAGTAAGGGCCTCAGAACAAAAACCTAACCGACAATGGAGATACATGTAAGTTTATAATTCTCCAGGAAAATCTCTAAAGATGTTTTTAAAAACATGTAGGCATCTAGAGTCATCTACGTGCAGAAACTTAGAAACACTGATGCAAAACTCCTACAAAAGCCTCTGTAGATTAGTGCAGGAGAAACAAGTACTGAATTCGGCAGAAACCCCTTTCCCTTTTGAGATGGCTAAGTTCCTTAGCTTACATTCTATTATCTGCCAATAGCAGGGTAAATGCTTGTAGCTCACAGAACCACTTGATAGAAATATGAACTATGATCTTGCATAGAACTCATTTAAATAATGCAAATAAGCTATTGGTATTCTTGTCTTTGTTCTTCAGAGGAATTCACATGGTGTTAATGGGGTGGGCAGGGTGAGAGATGATGTTACACTGTACTTCATTCAAAAACAGCTACCATTCATAGTACTATTATGCCCACACAGGAATTCCCATACTTTTTGTTGTTTGCTTCCACAGTTGTAACACTGATGACAAATGTCCAATTCAAATAAGATTTTGCCAAATAACAGGGCACACTGTGAGATGAGGTGGAAGAGGGACGGTTTATTATCGGGACGCAGGACAGAACTTAAACAACATGAATACAGAGATCTGTTTCGCACACCTTTTCTTTCTTGCCTTTCATGTCAGTGACAGGTAACCAGCTCACTGAAGTCAAGCCTGTGTTGCTTATTTTTAGAAAGTCATTTCAGCTAGACCCATACATGTTCCGACTGAGAAAGCGAATCGTGCTGTGATTCAAAAGGTCTGTCCTTCACATAAATCTATGGGCACACAGTTTAAAAATGATTTATTGTACATATTTGCATTTCTTAAGGCATGAACAATGGCAGACAGATGGGACAGGCTCTGAGAAGCATCACGTCTTTTTTTGACGAGGCCAGCACAAGCACATCACATCAACAGACACACCTGAAGTCCGAACTAACCGACCGCTGTGGTCCAGGAGCTCTTACGACAGACGGGGGGATGGTGCTTCCAGATGACGGACCGAGCGCATGGTTTGTGTGTTGTTTTAACTCTCTTGATCAGCGTTAAGCACCAGGTACAGTTCGTTTTTCTTTGCAAACTCTTCAGACTTTGGATTTTATATCCTGCTCCTTTTATTCTGCTCTCCGAGGAGGGTGTGGATGCTTTATTTTTCTTAAGGAATATGGTTGCAGCAAAAAAGAAAGGATCCACAAGTGGTCAGGGGCCTCGTCTAATGCACTTCTGAAAGTCCATTATAAAGATGAAATAGAAAAGCAAATGGTAGGTTTTCAGTCGACCCAGAAACCACGTGTAGCTATAAGAAACATAATTGTGCATAGTTATTTAATCATTCAGAGTGTGATATGTTGGCTAGCTCTATGTTCCCAGTTTACCAAAGAACAGGGCTGTCTACTTTACTAAACCCAGGGTCCTTTCGGAGTTCCCAGTAGGTGTCGTTAGAAACCCAGGCTTCTCTTTGATTGGCATCAATAACTTTCCTGTGAAAACATGGAAACCAATGTTAGCCACAAATCACATAAATTAGACACGTATGTATAAGTGCTCTTTTGTAAGCCCGTGAATATCCTATCTGCTGATGGTTTGAAGACTGAACCAAAAAGAACTCATGTCTTCAGCATCTGCAATGGAAGTAGGAAGGGTTATGGAAGAGGCCAACAGAGGAACAAATCAGCTTCAGGCAGGGCACAAAGAGCCCCAAACAAAACACGCACAGGCACTGTTTACTAAGAGTCTGGGACCTGGGACCACAAGGCTCTCTGTGTCACCGGCGGGGAAAAGCAGGCAGCATCAGTGGCCCTCGCAGCCTGCTGAGTGGGACTCTTGGGGCACACAGAACACACCATGCCTGCATTTCTGCGGGAGATGGCAGCTCTCCAGGATGTCAGGTTACCCTGGGTTTTGTCTTGGCTCTGGAGGCTAACAGATGGATTTGGAAACTACAGATTAATCTGTGTGATGTCCACATAATCTTGCAATAATCACCTCCTATCACAACAGCGAGGGACGAAATCTGGACAGAAATAGCTCTGGTGATAGAAACAAGGTGAAATCCGAATGAAGCCAGGATGACCTTGTGGGTGCTAGGGTCTCATCCAGTCTGCGGGTGACAGGGTGGGAGGGAGTTCCCATCTTGCTGAAGGTCATAGCTGAAGAACCAAGAGCCTCCCAGGTGAGACCTTCACTCCCTTACTGCCCATGGGAGGAAAAGGGGTGTACAGAAGAATTTCTTTTCATGGCTACCGATTTTTCACAGATGCAAAATCTGATTCAACATTTACACGGCCAAAAGCAAAGTTACCAAAATCAGCTTTATTTTTCTTCCCTTGAGGATCCCTGGACACCGAACTATCCCCCATTTCCCTTTTACCTGCAGTTTCACATTGCTCGTGGCAACCACCTGCAAGCCACGAGCCCGTGATGGCAATGTAGCGACTTACTTAAAAAATTTTGGTATGTGTTCAAGGTTGTTTTCTTCCATGTATCGTCTCCGAGACCTCTGCAGTTCCTCTACTCTTTGTTTCTCTGCTGCTGCAGCTTCTAAATTTCCTTCTTCCAAAAATCTAAACAGAAAGCAGTTGGTATTTTAATATATTATCCTCTTTTCCAATAAAAAATGTCACTCGCATAAAATTACATTCTAGTTACCGTGAACATAACACAGTGAACAGTGAACACTCTGGTAATGTCCCCCCACCTCTGCCCCAGGCCACACCACTTCTGTCTGCCCATCAATTAACATACTTCCTGTGAACATGAACAGAATGCCTGGATACAACAATGCAATGGTAGGAGTGCAAGGGAAGTGGTTAGGCCTGGAAGGCCTTTCTGTGTGTCTAGGACTCTACAACTTTTAAGGATGATGGCAGGGTCCAGGCCTAGATCAGCATGAAGTCCCAAGTGTGCTTCTTTCCCCATTGTCAAAAAGTAATTGTAGAGGCCACAGAATGGGGGATGGTAACTGCTTGTTCTCCATCTATTTTGAGAGCTGACTGAGAGGCCAAAAGCTTTCTTGTTTTACTGGAGAGAGTAAAATTAATGAAAAAAATGAAAGGTAACAGTTGCAGAAAATTATAAAAGGCCTCAGAACAGGAAAGTTATAGTCCACAAAATTTGGAAAAGGGAATAAAGGAGAAGCTGAGCCAACGGTGAACTGGATATGTTTATATTTCAAATTGAGAGCAAAGCACAGGGTATGCCATGGTACAAACTGTACCGGACATTTATTGATACACCTGAATGCCAAACCGTGAGACTGCATGTTCTAATGGGAGGCGTATGAGAGACTTGGGTGGCAGAACATTCAATACTGAGGACACTGTGCCAGAAGACACATAATATCAAATGTGGGGAAAAGAAACTGCTCTTGGGTGGAAGGTGCATGGCATACAGAATTCTTGGGAAAAGTAAAATGAATTCCCCAGGCGCGGACAGCTTGAGTACAGAACCTGATAACCATAATAATCAGACAAACCAAGAATCAGAAGGTGTTAAAGGCACTCCATCTCATACACTGGGGATCAAGTCCATGTTGGGCAAACTCAAAGCATTCTGGGGTCCCTGTTTCTTCAGTTTAAAAGATACTCTGCAGTTGAAAAACAACTAAGTTGTTCCCAACTTAGTGACTACTGGAGGCTGAGAAAGGTGGGGAGGGAAGGGAGAGACAGAGGATGGGTAATGGGTACCAGAAACACAAAGTGCCAAATGCTAGTGCTCTGTAGCTTTGTGGGACAACTGCAGTTCCCAGCAATGTGTTGTATGAAGAATTATTAGAGAGAAACTCAGAGGTTTCAATCATAAAAAAAATGATAAGGAAATGGAAATGTCTGCTACCTGATTTGATAATTTTGTACTGTATACAAATACTGAAATACGGCACTGTATTCCATAAAAATGTATAAGAATTACATATTAGTAAAAATTAAAAAAAGATCACATGGCATAGAATAATAGAAATAAAAAGGTCAAAGACACTGGATGCGGAGTAATGCTGCCCATGGCAGAGAGTTCATGAATCTGCAGACTTCTGGTAAATTTTCAGGGAGAGAAACTTTCCATTAAGAAACATCTGCGTTGTGTCTGCAAATATTGAAGGACAGAATTAAAAGGAAGAGAATGATCCTGCGGGGGAAGCAGGATACACAGCAGACTCATAGAATGGTAAATGCCCTAGACAGCACTCCGGCCTCAGAATCAACCCTTGGGTAATTAGGATCTGGCTATAAGGCCCATGAGAGTCTCGCAGGAATGGAAAGCCAAGACACAGTGGCAAAAATGACCTGAATGAAAGATCTTGGTGAACAAGATCCCAGCAGAAAGAACGGGCCATCGAAGGAGGAGGAACCTTTCTCTGAAGGGAAGAAGGAACCTCCACTGTGATATGGCCTTGACTAAATAAGATCAGAGTTGGTGAACTCAGGAGGCTTCCATAGCCTTGACAGCTCACGGCAAGAGCCTCGGGTGATTACTGACATCATAAATAAGAGTGTCAATTGTTAAATCAACAATGGGAGACACTGTGCACCTGCTCCCCATGTAGGATCTCTGTCTTTAATGTGTTTTACTATGAGAATTAACGGTAAAACTACTAGTCAAACAGTACTCTATATCTTGTGCCGTTGTGTGGGTGCAGTCTGTTGAAATCTTTGCTTAGTATATACTAAGTTGATCTTCTGTATATAAAGATAATTGAAAATGAATCTTGATGAAGAGTGGGATGGGAGAGGGAGAGGGAGATGGGATGGCTGTGGGTGGGAGGGAGGTTATGGGGGAAAATGCCACAACAATGCAAAAGTTGCACTTTGTAAGTGTACATTTATTAAATAAAAAAAATAAAAAAGAAACACCTGTGGGGATCCCTGTGTTAACACAATCTTTTGTTATGAACTTCCCATGAATACTGCCTTAGCTAGGGTAGAACACTCAAATACTGCTGAGAGAAAAGAGAATATGGAAGACTGAACATAAAAACGATGGTAGCAGAAATCAACCTCAATGGCCTTCAAAGCCTCATGCCGTGATCTGATCTACAACTTCTATACCCAGCCACCCTCACCTTTGATCTGGCCGGAATCGGGCATCTGTTGGTGGGAGGAGATCTTTCAGCACAGGATCTAACTCGTTAAGTTCAATAGCAAACCTTGTGAAACCATAGTAGAGCTCATAGTTGGTCGGCATGGAACCTGCAATGAGGTCATGGAAATTCTGAGTGGGTCAAAGGCCCACAGAACTGAAGAAGTCGGCTTTTCCCAGTGCTTGATTAATATCCACACTAATCTCAAAGTGGTAGTCATGGACAATGGATTATACGGCTTTTCTTGTGAATTAAATCGGGTTGCATGTTGTTAAGTGGGTAACTATGTTGATCAGAGCTGATAGATTCATATATTTAAAAAAATGAGGTCTTCAAAAAATTTTTCTTTTTTATTTATTTGAAAGGCATATATTTAGATCTTCTATTGTTGATTTACTCTCTAAATACCCACAAGAGCTGGAGCTGGGCAAAAGTAAGGAGCCCAGAACTCAGGCAGAGACTCTCCCACGGTGAGCATTAGTAGAACGCAGTTGAGCTGAGACTCAAACCCCGGCTCCTGGTATGAGATGCAGGCATCCCAAACAGCATCTTTTCTGTTGTTTTTAAAAAGATTTATTTATCTATTTTTTTAATATATATATATATATATATTTAACAGGCAGAGTGGATAGTGAGAGAGAGACAGAGAGAAAGGTCTTCCTTTTTGCCGTTGGTTCACCCTCCAATGGCCGCTGCCAGGAGGAGAGATCGATCTTCCATCTGCTGGTTCACTCCCTGGATGATTGCAACAACCAGGTGTGGTTCAGACTAAAGCCAGGAGCCAGGAACTCCATCAGGGTGTCCCACATGGGTGGCAGAGACCCAAGTACCTGGGCCATCTTCCACTGTCTTTCTAGGTACATCAGCAGGAAGCTGCATTGTAAGCACAGCAGCCAGGACTCCCACAGTAAGTTTCCAGGTCAGCTCTCTGCTATGGCCTGGGAGTGCAGTGGAGGATGGCCCAAGTGCTTGGGCCCTGCACCTGCATGGGAGACCAGGAGAAGCACCTGGCTCCTGCCTTGGGATTAGTGCGGCGCACTGGCTGCGGCAGCCATTGGAGGGTGAACCAACGGCAAAAGGAAGACCTTTCTCTCTGTCTCTCTCTCTCTCTCTCTCACTGTCCACTCTGTCAAAAAATAAAAAAAAATAAAAAATAAAAATAAAAAAAATTAAAAAAAAAGATCAACTGACAAAATTGCACTGAAAATAAATGTCATGTGGAAACTGGTTCCATTTATAATCAGAACTCAATATATTAGCAGACCTCCCTTGATATCTCCTATGAAATTAACATTTTGCAGCTTTTAGCTGTGTAAGTGAAAAGAGCCCATGTTCTGGTGAGTCATTGAATTTGTGGATTACAGATGTTTTATAGGCTCTACTCTGTGTTATTAAAACAGAGACTAAATAACAGGAGGAAGAATTTACATTTGTATATTTCAATGATCTAAACTGTTTAATACATGTACCTAGTTTTTGAAATGTAGACATGCATTTAGAGTAGTATTTTTTCAAAAGCCCAATTTCTGAACACATGTCAGAGATTTGAATTACATTTTAAAATTTTCAGCTATCAAATACTGGATTTATAGGAGTATATAGCATATATATCAGGTACAAATTATCAACTAAAATTGCCTTACGCACCTGTGCTTTTAATGTCATTATCGACAGAAACACATGGTAAATTGCACGCACTGACATTCCCTTCCTTTCTGCCCTAGGACACCCGGGCCACTCTCACCTGGTCTCCAGACGCACTTGGCAGAGGGGGCCACGCCGCAGTACAGCCCTTCATGCCACTTCCCAAACAGCCGGTGCACCACCTTCCCCTCCTGGTCCATCACAACTCCCTGGACTTCATTCACGTTAGAATTCCAGTAATTCACCTGGAAAAATCCCACCGCAGTTGAGATACCCCATGGCTTCAATAACACAGAGCCCTGTGATTTCCATAGAAGTTCTCTTCAAGTCCCTCATCCCGATCATTTCCAGAAATCTACTCTGGAACATTTGATAAGGACTGTGGAGGTTCTCCAGTCTGTGCCCTGGAGGTTTGCTTGCTCTTCTAAGGCACTGACGGTAATTTAAAGGTCACTATTTTTTTTGTTCCCTCAGATCCTCATCTCCAACCTTCCCCTGGTTCGTGGATTTTCATGAATCTCAATTGGCCATGCTGCAGAATCAGCCTGTGGACTAATTTCTGTGGCATCTGTAAATGGCTCCGTGTTAGCACGAGGCGCCTGATGTGGCCCTGTTCCAGCCATGCTCCTCCCTATGGTTAACAAGTCCATGGGAATCTGCCCACCTGGACCCCACGTCTCCCCTTTCAGATCAGGCCCCAAGTATGTGGCACCTTAGAATTCCTTATGCCAATGGCTCTAAGCTCTTCTACAGAGGCATAGGCCTTTTCCACTCACCAAGGTTGTCCTTTCAGGTCCAGAGGGTGGCCTAAGGCTGATTGTTGGGAGGTGTGGACAGAGCTCCTTTATGTGGGCTGGGTTGCCCACAAAGGGGTGTATGAGGCCCCTGCAGTGCAGGAGATGGCTAAGAGGTTAAAGGAAGCAGGAAAGGCTGTAGACTGGTTCTGGCTTTCTGGCATCACCAGGTTGCCAACTCAGAGCTCTGAAGGGTCCAACCTGGCCCATGGGGTTTTGCTATAGAAGGTTTATTTGTTTGGTATTGTGGCATAGTGGGTTAAGCCACTGCCTCTGAAGGCGGCATTTCTATGGACCCAGGTTCAAGTCCTGACTGCTCCATTTCCAATCCAGCTCCCTGCTAACATGCCTGGGAAAGCAGCAGAGGATGGCGCAAGCACATGGGTCCCTACCACGCATGTGGGAGACTCACATGAAGCTCCTGGCTCCTGGCTTCAGCCTGGCCCAGCCCCAACCATTGTAGCCACTTGGGGAGTGAATCAGCAAATGAAAGCTAATGCTCATCCTATCTGTTACAGCAAAAAGGACAGGACATTTTTTTTTTTTTTGACATATTAGTATGTGGTGTGATTTACACATTGTCAACCATGACACATACGCCACAGGGATGCCCATCTGTATTCTTGCCCCGGGCTCTGCACATGCTAGCAATAGACCTGAGCTGAAGCTTCTCACTGTCTGAAACCCAAAGTACACATTCACTGTCATCTCCCAGTCAGAGCAAATAACCATCCGGCTCTGTGCTAGCTGTCCCAGGAGTCTAAGAAAAAACAGCGAGAATCATCTTCAGGTAAAATAAAGATATTAAATCAAACTGAACATGACCTTCCAATATGGCTTAAAAGGGGTTAAATAAGAAAGGAAAATATTGGACATGGAGAGACAGATAGAAATAGAGCTTCTGCATATACTGGTTCACTTCCCCAGATGGCTGCAACAGCTGGGGCTGGGCCAGGCCGGGGCCAGGAGCCAGGAGCCAGGAGCTCCATTGTGGTCTCCTATATGGGTGGCAGGGGCCCAAGTGCTTTGGCTATTGTCCATTGTCTTCCCAGGTAGCTGAACTGGAAGCGGAGCAGCCAGGATTTCAACTAGCGCTCCGATATCAGATGCCAGCATTGCAAGCAGCAGTTTAACCCTTTGCATTTCAATGCTGGCCCCAAAATATTAGAGTTTTAAGACTCCAAAATGCTACCTGTTTGCCATGTTAGAATACAGTCATCAGTAGAACAAAGGGGGCAGCTGGGAATGTGTGCTTCGTGAATTCTATAGCACACACAGAGGTACTACGGTGTGTTCCACTGCAGGCCAGGGAGACTGAGGGAAAGTTCTGCGTGCATTGCTATTTTAAACATTTTTCTTGACAATAAAGGAAATGCTTTTGTTCAACTCATCTGGATTACAATAGTGGCAGGGTTGGATAAATATGGAGTGACTGGTAGCCATCATCTACATGGCTGTTCTATTCAAGTACCCACAAATAATGACAACTGCATTATAATTAATTCCCTAAAATAGGATCATTTGAATATGCTGTAATCAAACAGAACAAAAATAGAAATATAAACCAAAAGACATGGAATAGTAACTATTGACTGGATGCTTAAAAAGAAAATCCTTTAGAAAGAAAAGTATTTTCTGTGTGTTTTGAAATGATGCCTTTTTTGACCTTCACATGTTCAGAAACCTGCATACCTTGAGCAAATCCATAGGTGGGTCCTGTTTTCTTACCTACGACATCCTTAAGGACCAATGACACAGGGCAGATTGACTTGCTGCTGTTCAAGGTAATTGTTCTATTTCTTCCCTAGGAAGCACCGTGCACTATTTTTCCTTTTCTGTTCAATGCTATTATTTACCTTGACAAATGTAAGCTTGCAAATGCAAACACTGCTTTTGGTATTTCTAATGGTTATTTCTCCATAATGTTCTATCCATCTTCTCCCACTGAGAATGTTGTGTATACAGGTGGTGACTTTATTCCACACATAGTAGTCTCCATACCTAGTCAGGAATATAATACTGATTAAAAAACAACAAAGGTCACAAATGCATGTTACAATTTCTATTAATGAGAATATCCCTGGGTGGAAGCTTGTGTTCCCCTCAACTTTTTTCTCACTTCTTTCTTGAAAGTTTCCATGTGGTCATAAATATTCACAACATGATTCATTCATTCAAGGAGTATTTAAATGCTTTCCTTGGGACAGTGGCTAAAGGTACAGAGTTCAATAGGGCCTGTTTCCTGTGTTTTTGGAGCCAGAAACGTGGTAGAAGTAGATGGATATGTAAACAAATACTTAAAATAAGGGAACTACAATAGATGTAAAAACAAAGCACCATGGGAACACAGCAGGGAGAGTCCTTAGTCCTTGGACCTCCCTGGACTGCGGAGTGGGAGTTGAGACAGAGTCTTAGAGGAGCCTGGGTTGGCTCTAAGCATGGATGATGAGTAGGTGGGCTCTCTGGGCTGAGCGAAAGCACTGACAAAGCTGCAGGGGCCAGCAGAGTCTGGCACATCCGGGGCCTGTGAGGGAAGCGGCCCTGCTGGGGAGCAAGGCTGGGAAGGCCTGCCGTGATACGCCCAGGAGTTTGGATTCACCCTGCAGGCAGTGACCAGTGAGGAAGAATTCAAGGTAGGAGACAGGCATTTACAAAACATCGCTCTGAGAACACTGTTTCATAATCCAAGCCAAGACCAAAGATATGCATAACCATCTGCTGACAGGCTGATAAGCATAACTAGGATGGTGGAAATCAAATGCGAACTCTTGGGAGTAACATTACAGGATTTCTGCTAAGGAAGGAAATGACATTACTTCAAGTCACAATTAAGTTGCACTTTAAAGTGTATTTGCAAATAAAATACTTTCAAAATGAAGCGCCTCTGTTTCTAAAAAAAATTACAAACTGTTATGATTGAGGCATTATCTCCAGCTAGGACACTCTCTTCCCTGTGATATGCTGAATACTGAAAGATTATACTGGAGAATGGGGGGCTACCTCCTGGGCTAATTTTCCCCGATATTTAATCTACCCGCAAATGCTGTCAGGACACAGTAGCTGCCCAGTGTTGACTGATGAATGGAGGATCTGAAGAGGTAAGTGAGAAGCTTTGACACATTGGCGGAACTTCTCATTTGTTTTTGTGGGAGTCCATTCTCAAGGTAACAGGAGGTCCCTGCACACCCCACTTCTGATCCAGAAAGTAGAAAAAGTCCCCAAGGAAGATGTGAGCGACCTACTTTGGGAGCATAACATTGAGTGTCCCCACAGGCAGGATTTCCATCGACTTTCCCCAGAACTTGTTCTTCCATCTGATATCTAAACGACACAGGCAGAGGACAAGAAATACACACTGCGCAGCTAATCATTTGTTCTGTAAAATCTAACATCTGTATGACACTTTACAAACCACTTCTGTAACCACAATTGGTTCTGTATTGTTGATTTAACATGACAAGTGCCTGAAGATGGCCCAGGGTGAAACTAGCTGCAAACCGAAAAAAGGAAAAAAAAAAAACCCACAAAAACTCCTACCATCTGTGTTTCTCCATATTTGTTTGAAACCAACAAAACTAGGATGATCCTGGAGTAACAAATGTGCACGCATGCACACAGGTGTGTGTGTGTGTGTGTGTGTGTTTCATCACATAAACATATAAACAGACTTTACTGTCATTTGATATTCAATGGTAATAGATGCTGTTGTTGGTTTTAACCAGATGGTAAAAAAAGTTAACATAAATATCAAATGTGAGGTGTACAGTAAAAATACTTTTTCAATACCATTGAAAAATGGTACCCACACCTCCCATATGGTACTTCAAAAAGTTCATAGAAAACAAAACTAGAAGGTAAGTTTATTTTGGTGCAAAAAATTTTTGAAATCCATGCATATGAGGGGAATTTGAAAAGGTCACAAAAATGCATATTAATGGAAAAAACTATGCCTAGATTCCAAAATTTTTTACATCAAAAACATATTTTAGTTCCATTTTCCATGAACTTTTTGAAGTACCCTGAAGAGTGATATGATTTGGGGAGAACAGCTGAAAAAATAAAATAAAACCTCTAACTACAGAGACAGAAGATTTATAAGACAGTGGGATTAACGTAATGAACAGGTTCCCACGCTGGTTGCTAAGATAGAGCCTGGGCTCTGCACTTTATCGCACATGATGGCTTTCTGATTTACCTGTGTATCTGTAATAACCACATGGTCCCACTTTGATGAACTAAGGGAGCTTAGTGCAATCGCCACTCGATTTCTGTCTCTTCGTTGTAAACAAGGAATGACTGAGTGTCTTGTTTTGAAACACAGTACCCTTCCAGCGCTTCATCGTACTGTGTGTTTTCAGGTTAAGGAAATGCTGACGAGGAGAGCCTGGCTGTGAGCAGTGGAGCAGTGTACCAGGAAGGACCAAGTTAGCTTACTGGTCAGATTTACAGACACAGCCTTTCTTTTCCTAAAGATTGTGTTAGGCAGGTGTACAACATTCTGACTGCAAATGGGCACCAATATGTTGAGACTTCAGTGCATAGCCCTGAGTCCCAGTGAGTTAAATACCAGGAATTACTGCAAGTGTATACAAGGTTGCTTCAAAATGTTCACGGAAAATGGAACTAGAGTGGAAGTTTATTTGGGTGTAAAAACTTTCGGAGGAGTTATGAGACTTCAAACATGAAGTAGTATCAAGAAGAGGAAACGTTCTTTGTCCTGACCTAATCAGCATACACTGAATATATCTCGTGAACTCACATGGTATCCCTAAATATGTACAGGGAAAACCTTTAAAAATGATTTATTTATTTATCTGAAAGGCAGAGCTACAGACAGAGAAGGAAGGAGGAATTGGAAGAAGAGGGAGGGAGGAAAAAGGGAAACAGAGAGAGAGACAGAGAGACAGAGAGAGTATCTTCTAACTGTTGGCTTACTCCCCAAATGGCTGCAACAGTCAAGGCTGAGCCAGGATGAAGCCAGGAGCTAATAACTTCGCCATGGTCTCCTACATGGGCTTATGCTGACTTCCCAGGGGTATTGGTAGGAGCTTGACTGAAAGCAGAACAGCTGGGATTTGAACCAGCACTCTGATACGGGATGCTGGCAGCTTAACCAGCTGTGCAAAAATGCTAGCCCCATAGAAGTAAAATGTTTTTAAAAAGGGATCCAAGCATATTTTTTCATAATGTGTATTTCCAGCAAGTTTCTGAAGACCCCTCACATATCCACATGGACTTTGACTGTGGATTAGCATCACAGAGCCTCTCAGCACACCCAAAGAGGTAAGAGGGCAGCAGCGCCATCTGCATGTGACAGGCAGAGGCAGGGGAGGAGGCACACAAGAGCCAGCGGTGGCTTGGAGCTGGCACAGGTGGCATGAAGCTGCGCTGTTTCCCAGGCTGTGCTGCTCACATACACAGTCTCATCTCCTAGTTGACACCAGTTCATATTTAAACCAGGAATTGAATTTCCCAGGCGGTACTGTGGTGCAGTAGGCTAAACCTCCTCCACAGTACTGGCTGTTCCTCTTCTGTTTTTTTTTTTTTTTTTTTGGACAGGCAGAGTGGACAGTGAGAGAGAGAGAGAGAGAGACAGAGAGAAAGGACTTCCTTTTCTATTGGTTCACCCCCCAATGGCCGCTGCGGCTGGCGCACCGCACTGATCTGAAGGCAGGAGCCAGGTGCTTCTCCTGGTCTCCCATGGGGTGCAGGGCCCAAGCACTTGGGCCATCCTCCACTGCACTCCCTGGCCACAGCAGAGAGCTGGACTGGAAGAGGGGCAACTGGGACAGAATCCGGCGCCCCAACCTGGACTAGAACCCGGTATGCCAGTGCCACAGGTGGAGGATTAGCCTATTGAGCTACGGCGGCGCCGTGTTCCTCTTCTGATCTGGTTCTCTGCTGTAGCCTGGAAAAGTAGTGGAGGATGGCCCAAGTGCTGGGGCCCCTGCACCACGTAGGAGATCTGGAAGGGGCTCTTGGTTCCTGGTTTTGGATTGGCTCAGCTCTGGCTGTTGTGGCCATTTGGGAGTGAACCAATGGATGGAAAACCTTTCTCTTGCCCCAATGGTGGAGTTAGAAATGTGCCAGGGGATTCCAACACAATTCCATCAAAGTTGCATGTACCAATGCCATCTCACTAGTCCAAGTGATCAATTTCAATTCACAATTGATCACACTGATAGGTCTAAGAGTCAAAGGGATCACACAAACAAGACTAGTGTCTGCGAATACTAACTGATAGAATAAAAAAGGGAGAGAATGATCCAACATGGGAAGTGGGATACACAGCAGACTGGCAGATGTCCTAAACAGCACTCTGGCCTCAGAATCAGCCCTTAAGGCATTCGGATCTGGCTGAAGAGCCCATGAGAGTATTTTAGGCATGGAAAGCCAAGACACTCTGGCCAAAAAAAGAGAGAGAGAGAGAGAACTTAAATGAAAGGACTCTGCGATGGGCCGTCAAAGAAGGAGGTACCTTTCTCTGAAGGGAGGAGAGAACTTCCACTTTGACTATGACCTTGTCTAAAGAAGATCGAAGTCAGCAAACTCAAGAGGCTTCCATAGCCTTGGAAACTCATGACTAGAGCCTAGGGAGATTTCTGATGCCATAAACAAGAGTGTCAAATTGTTAAGTCAACAACAGGCGTCACTGTGTACTTACTCCTTATGTGGGATCTCTGTCCTTAATGTGTTGTCCAATGTGAAGTAATGCTATAACTAGTACTAAAACAGTACTTTACACTTTATGTTCTGTATGGGTGTAAACTGATGAAATCTTTACTTAATATATACTAAATCGATCTTCTGTATTTAAAGATAATTGAAAATGAATCTTGATGTGAATGGAATGGGAGAGGGAACAGGAGATGGGAGGGGTGTGGGTGGGAGGGAAGTTATGGGGAAGAAAAAGCCATTGTAATCCATGAACTGTACTTCGGAAAATTATATTTACTAAATAAAAGTTTAAAAACAAAACAAAAAAAAAAAAGAAAAGAAAACCTTTCGCTCTGTCTCTGTCTCTCTGTAACTCTGCCTCTCAAATAAATAAAATCTTAAAAAAAAAGAAATTTAATTTCTCAATCTGAGCTCTACATGAATTAGCAACATTCTCTAAGTTCCAAAAGTGGAAACTGAAACCAAGTGTGATGCACCTTCTATGGAAGCAGTAATGTTTTCCACAGGCTCATACATTTGATTTTAGATTATAAGTGAAAATACAAACCTTGCCAAAACACAAAATTCTTTGATTCACAGTGACAGGCAGAAATGGGTGGATGATGGCTAACCTGGTGATTAAAAACCAGAAAGAAGGCAATATCTGTTAAAACTTCTAGAGACAACCATTTTTTACAATGCATACAAACTATAATTCATTAATTTCTACTAATGACTAACTCTAATGTATAAGTAAATATTTTAACTTCAAATGATCTTTTAGGGGTGCGTATTTGGCACAGCAGTTGGGACACAAATTGGGATGCCCAAATCCCATGTAGGGGTGCCTGGGTTTCAGTTCTGGCTCCGATACCTGCTAGTGCACACCCTGAGAAGCTTCAGTGGGTGGATCAAGTGGTTGGGATTCTGCCTGCGCTGAGTTCCTGGCTCCTGCCTTTGGCTCGGCCCAGCCCTGGCTGTTGCAGCATTTGGGGAGCAAAGCAGTAAAAGAGAGATCCGTGTTCTCAGTCTCTTTCTCTCTACTTTTCAAATACATTTTAAGAATCATTTATATATTTGAGATGCTGAGAAACACACACACACACACACTTGGGGAGACACAGAAAGAGAGGTATAGAGACAAGAGATATACAGAGAGCTCCCATCTGCTGCTTTGCCCCCCAGATGCCTGCAATGATTGGGGATGGGTTGGGGCGACAGCCAGGTCTCCCATATGGGTGGCAGGAACGCAGTTCCTTGGGCCATGCTGCCTCCTAGGGTCTGCATTGGCGGAAGCTGGAGTTGGGAGCCAGAGCTGGGGTGACATCCCAGTCCCCTGAGGTAGAACGTTGGCATCTTAACTGCTAGGGTAAATGCCTACTCTAGTAAACTTAAGGATTTCATGCTTGAGCACAGAGAATCTATACACATTTGGTGGGGGGGATTGAAGCTGATAAGTTCAGTGAGTTTTCTCTTAACTGCCCTCATAACTCTCCCCAAATAGACACCAAAAGGCTGTTTTCAGCATCAAACTGCCCTGAGTCCCGCAGCACTTGCCTGTTCTGAGAAAAATCGGAATCCCTTGTCTTCCCTAATGCACTCATAAGTCTCCCCGAGGACTGGGTTGAATGGCTTACTTCCTGCTCTGAAATAGGTGGAGCAGTATCCTGAAACTGCAAATGCAGCAACGAGAACCTGTTAAAACATTGAAGAAAGGAGAGAAATATAGGAAAGTCTTCTGCCAGGCTGTTTGTCCCTATTCCTCTGGATTTTACACACCCGGTGGTGGTGGTAGGTATTTGCTGGCAACCGCATTAACTTATTTGCACAGAATCGTCATCAACAAATGGGGGAAAAAAAAAAAAAAAAACAAGTCAAAATGAGGCTCAACTATTTGCAAGGGGAGCAGCAGGTCACTGAGGTCAAGTGTTCTTCACCTGTAAGTGCACGCAATTTCATGAGCATCAAAGGTTCTGAGTTCAGAGTCCAAAGGTTCTGAGACCCAGTTTATAAGCTGTGTCATGTGCACCATCTTGGCGCCATGGGGCGAGGACACAGGCTGCCAATGCTTTTCAGAGGGAGGGGCATGTTTTCCAGTCACAGGGAGTAAAGGGCAAAGAGTGACAGGTAGTTATTCACTCAGACTGTATCCCTGAACAGATGGGCTATCCTGACGTTCAGGAAAAGCTGATAAAGTGAGGCGAGGCATGCTCTGAACTGCTAAGGAGCACAATACCTTTCTATCCTAACTATAGAGACTCTCTGCACAAATCACAAAATGGGTATCTTCCAGTAAAGATGTCTGGGACTTTCTGGTGCTGTTGATTTATGCCAACAGACCAGTTCCTCTCTTACCTATGCAGGAAGAATGCAATGCAAAACCCAAATGTATCATCGTAACGGATCTGGCTCAGCCCACTCTCGGGCCAGACAACCCCAGAGGCACAGCTCTGGTATGTGTTACCATGCGCTCATACGGGTCATCCGTTTCCGACGCCTTGTCCAGAAGCTCGCTGTACTCAATCTCCTCACACAGATGCTGCAGGGTGTTGAGCGGCTCGTTGAGCTCCACAGGCATAGACACTTTAGACAGGTCTTTCCCAATGTTGTTCCTCAAGATATTCCACAGGTTAATGTTACTGGTGTCAGGACACGGAGCTGGCAGGCACGTGCGACGTCCGTTTCGGAAAGCCCCCCCTGTCAGCTCGCCATTCAGGACTGGAGGAGGGAGAACCACAAAGACAGCGATTTGGTTATTCTGATTTCACAAAATCAGGGAGAGAAATAACTCCTGCAAATAATTCTCACTGCAATACATTTCTAGAGCCTTCGCTCTAGTCTCCCTAATGGACTAACTTCAATACAAGGCTGTTTTCTAACAAATGCACAAAACATCACCATCTAGGTTTTTGAACAAGGTATTAAATACATTCAAATATTATTTAAGAAAATATAAGATAATTTTTTTTAAAAGTATATATATATATATATAAATATATATATGTATTTAGTAAGAAGGAAGCAAACTTTTGGTTTGAGGAGGAGGTAACACTTTTTCATTGAAAAATATCCCAAATAAATTTCTGCAACAATTTATCTCAACAGAGAAGGCAAAACAAAATTCATTGAATCATCAGTTGCAAAAAAGAACAATTAGTAAGGGGCAGGGGAATGACTGCTCATAACATCACCAGTGTTGTAATTTGGCATTGAGATAGGACAACCTGGAAGCTCAAATGATGCATACTTTGCCGAGAAATATTGTCCGCGACACTGGTGTTGTCTTCAGAGATGTTATCACTCACATCACTGATGTAAGACTCATCATCGGAAGCCTGAGGAAGGGAAGGACACAGGAAGGATCAGAATTCCTGTTCAATCCTGAAAGCTCACATAATGAAGTTACGGAGAATAACAAAACTATGGGCCAGCATTTGGGACAGTAGTTAAGATGCTTGCATCCCATATGGCTTGAAGTCCTGGTTCCACACAAAATTCTAGCTTCCTTTTCTGAAAAGTTTTTTATTAAAAGAATTAGACATACGAAACTGTACATATTCATGGGATACCATGGGATGTTCCATTACATGTTTGTACCATGTACTGTCCAGTCAGGTAAATAAATGTATACCTTCAAGTATTTAACATTTCTTAATAGTAAAAACATCTAAAAATCTATTTCCTATTTTTATTAAAATAAAGAAGTATGTAGTAAACTAGCATTATCCATCTTTACCTTACTGCTCAAATAGAATCTCAGTACTTCTTATTCATATCTGGTTTTAACTAGTAGTCATCAATCAATCTTCCCCAGTCTCTCCCTTTCCACTTCCCTCCCCAGCCTCTGGTAACCACAATTACATTTTTAACTTCTATTAGATCACCTATTTTTTTTTAGACTCCACATGTGAGTGAGTTCACGTGTTACATGTCTTTCTGTGCTTGTCTTATTTCACTTAACATAATGATCTCCAGTTCCATCCATGTTGCAAATCCATCCTTTTTTATGGCTGAGTAATTTTCATCATGTATACGTACTAATTTTCTTTATCCATTCATCAGTTGATGGACACTTAGGTTGTTTCCATTTCCTGGCTATTATGAATTGTGCTGCAATAAACAGGGGAGTACAGATGTCTTTTCAACAGAGAGATTTCATTTCCTTTCGACATATGCCCAGAAGTGGGATTGCTGGATCATAGGGCAGCTCTATTTTTAGTTGTTTGAGGAACTTCCATACTGTTCTGTGAGGCAGCAGTAATGGCTCAAATAACCGAGGGATACACAGAGTGAATTCCTAGTTCCTGGTTTTCAGCCTTCTGGCTTTGGTCCCCTAGCTCTTGTAGGCATTTGGGGAGTGAACCAGTGAATGGAATCAATCAATCAATATCTTTCTTTCTCAGCATCTCTCAAACAAATTGAAAACACAAATAAATTCAAGCAGAGGTCATAATGGGAAACACACTTAGCACAAGTACAACAAACACTCAAGGGGCTTATATGACAGTGGCAAAATCTCAGCCTTTGTGGAACCTACATTCTGCTGTGGGAGACATACAACAAACATGGGAAGTAGATGGGATATGTATTTTGTTAGATAGTGATAAATGTGGATGGAAAAAAAATCATGAGGGAAGAAGGAGATAACAGGACAGAGGAGAGAGGGCAGCCAGCACAGGCTTTCCTACAGGTGACTTCTGAGCAAGGGACTGATGTGAGTGACAGCTCCAGCCAGGCAAGTGCACGGACCAATCTCCTGGGGCATCTGCAGTGTAGAACATGCAGCCCGAGCCTCTCCTGGAGCTGCTGGTAGGATTCACACACATAGGGCAAGCTCACCAGCTGGGCCTGGCAAGTGTGTTAGTGTGAAGACTCGGGGGGCCTCCTGGCGGGAACCTCATCACATGGGAGCCTAGACACTAGGGAAGATGAGCTTGCTCCAGTCATCCGGCCATAGCTGAAGAGGTAGAGTAACTGTGAGAGCTCATGGTGCCCATCACTGGAGTTTATCTCCTGGTCTAGTCCCTGCAAATACCTAAGACTTAGTGTTGAGTGAATGCAAAGTTGTCAATAAACACTGATTTTATAACAACCTGTAAGATACAGAGCACAAGGACTAGGTGTGGAGTTATTTCTAATGTGAGTTGCAGGAAGGAGACATGGTCCTTGCTACAGCAAGGGACACAAGGTATCTTTAGCAAACTGACACTTTCAGGAATCCTTCCTTCAGCTGTTGGCAGGTTCCAGGAAGAGAGGTGACCTGCAGCTGCTGAGAGTAGGGATCAGATTCTAAGGGCCTGTGTAATAGCTAAGGAGTTTAGATTGCTATCCTAAGGACCCTGGGGAATAGGGACATGACTAGATTTGCCTTTCAGAATGATTAATCAGGTTTCCCAGTAGGAAATGGAGCAGAAGGGGCAGGAAGGGAGGCAGGGGTACCAATTATGGGACTGCTGTGGTAATTAAGTGCGGAGAAAATGTTAGATGAGAATGAAGCAGTGGCAGGGAAACTGTGGGAAAATATGGATATGAGCATAGGCAGGTCATAGATGCTCCAGAACCTGATGAGCCCATTCTCTCCAGGTATTGGATGTGAATGCTTGGGCGGGAAGGCTCATAGGCAATATGACAGGTATGGGGAGGCTGCTGTGTGGGGTTGTTTGTACCCCTAAGGTAAGGCGGTGCTGGTGGTATGTGGCAAGAGTGTGTTAATTCTTTTTTCAAAAATTTTTATTTATTTATTTGAGACACAGAGACACACACACACACAGAGAGAGAGAGAGAGAGAGAGAGATTGATCTATTGTTTCACTCCCCAAATGCATGCAGTGGTTGGGAGCTGAGAACACATTCAGGTCTCCTGTGCAGGTGGCAGGAACCCAATTACTTGAGCCATCACTGCTGCCTCCCGGGGTCTGCATTAGCAGGGAATCTGAGTTAGGGACCAGAGCTTGGAAATGGTCCCAGGCACTCTGATGTGGGACGTGGACATCTGAACCGCTAGGCTGAATGCCTGCTCCCAATAACTTCCTTTTTGGACGTGCTGAACCAGGGATTCTATGAGCACTTAGGTGGCAATGTTTAAGAAAAGGCTTCTTACATGCATCATGTGCTGACTCTCTCCCAGACCTGTTCTGTCCTTGAGCTTTGGACTCGAGCATCCTATTGTCCAACAGACAACTCTACTGACAGGTCTGACAAACTCATGCTGCTCAAAGTGAACATTTCATCTCCATGCTACCTTCATCATCCTCACTCCTCTGTCTGCCATTAAACTCATTCCTCCTCCAGGATGTAGCACCATCATCTGGCTTGGACTTATGTAATAACTCACCTCCCATCCCCCTCATTTCTGTAGCCCCAGTGTCAAAGGCAAATGGTACCTGTGCACCCAGTTAGGGTTCAAGAACTTGGAAATAAGGAAATAAGATTGCTCTTGGAGAGATAAGTTAAAAAGTAATCAGATGGTAAGTCAGATAATGTGCAGTCAAGTCTGACTGAAGGAGGGTGAAGGAAATTCTTGGTAGCACGTCTCTAGCATAGCAGTCTCTGGGGGTGCGACCACAAGCACATGTGGCAGAATGCCATCATCATGAGAGAGAGAGTGTGGAGCTATAATACCTGTGCTCTCCAACTGCTAGGCACACGCTATTCACTACTCCTGCTCTTAGTCCGTGCTCAGCAAGCAACCTCCTGACTAGAATTAGCCTTGTCATGCAGATTTGCTTACTGGGAAAGAGGCAAGAACCAGCAAGTTTGATCAGTCTGTCCATCTGATAGTATCAATTGCCATTAAAATAATTAAGCTAACACTCTGGCTTGTGAATGGAAGTCTCTACAAATCTATTAATGCTTGCCTTGGGATCTGAGAGGCAGGTACACCCTTGGTAGGCTGACAAATTCAGTACTACTCTAAGAATTTCGTAGTACTTTTTCCTCATTATAAAAGTATTATGTGTTTATAATTTTTCTCTTTTCCATATTATTTTTGTTTCTAACATCATTCATTATTCCAAACATCCCAAGACAACTATTTTCTATTATCTATTTTCTATGCATACGGGAAGAACATCTAGCAACTATTTCATTTTTTTTTTTTTTTTACAAGTAGCTCAATTCCTGCCTCTGGCTATATACAGGTATATAGAAAAAATGAGATGTATATGTGTATGTGTGTGTGTAAAATGATTTTCTAATTCTCTCCTTCTTTCCTCATTTATTAGAGAGACTTCTTCTGTCATCAACTGTTTGGTTTCCCTGAAACGTGAACTGCAGAAGAAAGTCAGAATAGATGTTTGACTCTATTAACTCTCAGAGTGAGAGTCGCCATCTACAGTGTTAACTACTCGGTAAATGGGAACCAGTATAACTGGCATGCTTTGGTCTCTGCTGCAATTTCAGCATCCTACTAGGATGCAAACAAACAAAAACAGCCATCAGAACGTTCACAGTGTTGCTTTCTTTAACAGAAACTCCCTGACACAAGCAGTGAGGCTGGTAGGCTCCGGGGCCTTACCTCATTCTCTGATGAACTGGCAGAGAGGAGCACCTCTTGGGCATCAAAGAACTCAGACACAGACTCCGACATGGAGAGGCGGCTCTCATTGGCTACTTGCTGTGACAGAGGGAGACTGACATGGATTTGCTCACCACCCTACAGAAGACAGAAGCATACAGTACAGTTGTTAGAGTAGCTATTCCTTCAAATTAACCAGATTTCTATAGAAATCCATGCCATTTATTAAAAGAGTAGTGATTACAAGTAGTTTTCTTTTGCAACTCAGTAATAACCACTGTATAAGTGTCCTCTCAGGGACATGGCTGGTACCATCACTTGAATTTAAATCTATATTCAAATGATACTAAGTGGAATTTAACAGGTCAATCTCCTATTAATGCTCTGAGTTAATTTTAGAGACAAGTTTATTTTCTTATTTGTAGGTCTATCATTACTAGTCATATCATAACCAGTATATTAAATCTTCAGAAATAGTTGTAGACATTACTAGAGAATAAACTATGAGACTAATTTTTGAGATAATATATAACCATTATTTTCAACTATATCACCGGGTTTAGCCAATGAAACGTATGATTAGAGAACTGAATGTTATTTCAAATTTGATTTTTATTCACAGTGATGAATATGGTTTTCAAGGAAGCTAGTTGAAGATTATTAAATAACTTTCAACTCTCTGCTGTGGCCAGGGAGTGCAGTGGAGGATGGCTCAAGTGCTTGGGCCCTGCAACCCATGGGAGACCAGGAGAAGCACCTGGCTCCTGCCTTCGGATCAGCGCGGTGCGCCGGCCGCAGCGCGCCAGCTGCGGCGGCCATTGGAGGGTGAACCAACGGCAAAAAGGAAGACCTTTCTCTCTGTCTCTCTCTCTCACTGTCCACTCTGCCTGTCAAAAAAATTTAAAAAAAATTAAAAAAAAGAAGTACTTCTCAAAACCATATTTCTAGGCAGTTGCTGAATTTAAGTGTTGTCAGAGATCAGGGAGCCCATGACGATGAATGGACCATAGGGTGAGCAGCTTAAGGCAAGCTGTCTTAGGGTAATATTTTCTAAGCAGCTGGATGGTAGAACCTTTACACTTGAAGATTTCTAATAAAATATATATTCTTGAAGCAAGTATGATCTTAAAATTAGTTAAAACTCTCACCTTGTTCATGAATCACTACCTATAAAGTCCTAGGCTATCAAAGAATAATTTTACAAACATAATAAATGGAATTACACACTTAAGTTTAGCCCTAATACTAATGTCTTCCTATTCTCTCACCATTTCTTCAACCTGAAAAAATAATAATAGCACCTATTTCAGAGGGTAGTTGAGAATGTCAAATAAGATAGCATATGCAGAATGGTTAGCACAATGCCTAGCACATAGTCAACATTCACTTGATACATGTTAAGTATTAATTATCATCAGCAGCAGTAGCTGTGGCAACATTAGCATTACCTTAGCAGGTTAGGCAACTTCTCTCACTAGGGCTTTCAATACAAACCTTAAGAACATTTTTATTTAGCAAGTTCTCATCTCTCAATGTCATTTTCAGCATTTTGTTGGTCATGTGGTGATAGTGAACATTTCAAAAGAAGAATGAGACAGACCCAGATAATAAGCAAGCTGGAATAGGGATATAAACTAAATATTCAGGGGCACAAGGATATATAAATATAGACAATGATCACCAAGAATAAATTTTGTCAAGCTCATGAACATCCTTTACTCCAAAGAACAGGGGGCTGTCAACCACACAAATATTTATGGAGGGAATCTTATTAATGGCAAAAGAACTATATAAAAATAAATAAAAATATACAGGAGATTTATATGCTATAAGATAGGTACTCTACCTCGGTTAAAAATGAGTCTTACCTCATCAGGGCTAGGAATAATATTTACACTGACAACCTGATCACAAATAATAGACTCTGAATGTATTCTGTTCAAGCGACTCCTTAGTTCAGCATTCTGGTTGAGTGCCTTAAAATAACAAAAAATGCATATGTAATTTTAAATTAATAAGGAAGCATAAAACAGAACATGTACAGGGACAGAACTTTGAAAACAAGGTCTCTAGCGTTCTTGGCTCTAATTATTGGAATCATCACGAGCCAGATCCTATTGGTAAAAAGGAAATACATGGCTCAGAGTAAAGGTATTGGTTTTTTGTAATATAAGATCACCACTTATTAGGATAGTGAACTAAAACAGTTAATGGACTTCATAAAAAATATTTGCAGAATTTTCTGTCCCTCAGAGTCAGGCCCATTCCATCCACGCCTGGTCTACCACCACATATATATTACTTTTTGCAGCCTGGGATGAAAGCTATTGATTCTTTCTTTTCTTTTCTTTTTGTTTTGTTCTGGTTTCTAAAATTTGGGATTCATTTCAAAGCTGAAGACTATTTGGAAACTGAGTCAACAAAGAGCTGGCTTTAGTGGAGAAAGTTATATTTTAGCCTGGTTAGAGAAAAGAGCTGTACTTTTATTTTCCAGGAGCATATAATATACATGACAGTGCAACGCAACTAACTCAAATGTGGACCAAAAGCTGGCTTCACTGAACAGTGTAGAGACAACGACCACCATAATAAAGAATAAAACATTGAAAGTAAACTACCTCTAAGTTATGTGCATCACATTATTTTCATCATAGCTTCAGTTAACATCAGTAAAACACTCCATGCTATAACACAGGTTAGTGTGTGCGTCAACTGCATTTATTACAAGAACAAACAGCTTCACACAGGCACAGGCTCCCTAAAGGGACTCTGTGTACCAAGGTACAGTAAATCACCTGGAAGTGCCCATCACACTGAGCCATGTGCATGTCACCCAGGTGTGGCTATCTCGGATTATATCACGTAAAGACCTGCATGAGGACAAGGCACCGTGAATAGAAAAGTCCTTTCTTTCCCACTAAAATCAACAGTGACAAGATGGAGCTGGCTGTTTCAGAGCAAAAGATAAATGCCAGGGCTTACAAAGAGGCATCTTCCTCCAGGGCACAGGTATTCTGCTTCTCTCAATGGATGCAACGGCCAATACATATCCAAATAAAATATCACAATTACGGCTTTGCACCCATCAAAACACCCAGGGTCAACAAAGTAGCTAATGTCTATACTAGCATTGAGCAGGGAGCACCAAGAAGCCCTTTGTCTTTCTCATTCCGGGTTCCCACTTCTCCCCTGTCTTCTCCCTTGCTTTTTAAGGAGAGAAGTGTCACAGTATCTGGCTTTTGTTTAAAGCCTTCAGAACCAGTTTGTAAAATATATCAAATGACATTCTTGATCTGGTGGTCCCTCAAGTATTGATGGACTAACAGTGGATACAGGTCCTGTAGTCTTTGCATTTGGGGACAGGAGGAAATAGATCGTTGGCTCTCTGAGAAAATGAGGTGATTGTGCGCTCAGTAAATGAGTCACGTGCCTCAGAGGAAGAATTCTATCAGCTTCTCATCCTGCAAACGTGTGCAGGGTCATTTTTCTTGAAGCAACATCTCAAACACTTAGAATATGAAACAAAAAATACCGCATTCCTCTTTTCCTTTGTGACTAGTACAGATATGTTTACTTTGTTCTCTCAAAATTCTCTCTGCCTGTAAGTATACAGAAAATTCTCTTCATTATTGAAATATTTGGAACCAGATACATTTTGTTGCCATGTCAGTGGGGTGTCTCATGGGAAGCTGTTAAATGGTTTTAATTGCAGCTTAAGTCTTGACCTGAGGGTTTTATACGAAACCCAACTAATGGTTCCTTCAAAGTGGCTATGCCTTCTGGAGCAGTGTTAATAGCAAACACCCAGGCAAATCAAGGTCAAGGATCAGGAATGGTTTGCTTCAGGGTGGGAATATCACACACAGTTTTGCCAGTTATTGAAAAAATTATAGAATCATTTTTGCCCTCCACTTTTAAATGTATTAAATTCTCATTCATCCTGTTATCTCATCCAATATTTATCAAATGTGATCCTGCCTAAAAGTATGTGTGGAGGGCACACAAGATAACCCCTAGCCATTCATATCAATAGAAAATGGACTAGAAGATTTAAAAAATTGAACATAATTCATTCCTTTTCTTGGATGTGATGTGAAAAATAAAGTAATCCTGATGTAGGTCAGAAAATCAGATTCTCCTGGTCTCAAGGCTGAGTGTTCCTGACCAAGTTACCCCAGCTCTCTGAGCCTCTGTTTTCTTAGGTGAAAAAGGGGCTACACAGATAACCTTCGAAATCCTTTGCAAGTTTTATTGAAACATTGAATGTACAAATTTTATTTTATGTTATGGTTAATGGGTGTTTTCTGTATGCCTAGGGGGTTGATTATAAATATCTGGCTCCATAATATGGATATGTAACCAAGGAATTTTTATATCATATACAAAGTCTACTCTGACATTCACTGTGGTGTCCTTAATTCTCTTGGTGTTGGAACCCTGATCTGGGAGGCAAAGGAGTATCATGAGACTAAAAGTGGGGTGGTCCTGGGGCAAAGCGGGTTAAGCCGCCACCTGTGGTGCCGGCATCCCATAAGGGTGCAGGTTCAAGTCCTGACTGCTCCACTTCCAATCCATCTAATGCATCTGGGAAAGCAGTGGAAGATGGCTCAAGTGCTTGGGCCCCTGCACCCATGTGGGAGATCTGGAAGAAGCCCTAGCCTCTGGCTTCAGATTGGCCCAGTCTGGCCATTGTGTACATTTAGGCAATGAACCAGCATGTAGAAGACCTCTCTCTGTTTCCCTCTCTCTGTTAACTCTGCTTTTCAAATAAATAAATAAATCTTAAAAACAAATAGAGACTAAAAGTGAGATGTTTTGATTATCTCTTAGTGAGATATAGAAAAATAGCAGTAATTTTTCCATTTTTTTCAAGATTCAAAAGTACATTTTTTGGAAATTACTGCTAACACTTAAAACCAAGAGTCTGTTCTAGTATTCCACTACTGGTAAAGCATTACACTTTACTGTCAAAATATTTACATTGTGCCAGAGAGAAAACTGAGCCTGGTTCTATCTGAAGTATATGGCAATCAGAACTGAAGCAAAAGCAGAACACTCAACTCTGCTGCAGTCATTTCAACCAGAGGTTGAAGTCAAAGCTAAGTTCTAAAAGTCATTCTATTAGTAATATATATGCAGTGGCAGAAAAAGGTGTCGCTACACACCACAAAAGGCATGGAAACCAATACTGTTCCCCAGTCCTGGCAACTGTGGCGGTAGAAGGTATAAGCAGCCCAGAGCATGCAGCAGCCCCATTCGGCATGGTCTATCTAGGCCGGCTCCTCCTTTTGCCTTGATCGCATGGACTGCTTTGTGAAGTGAGCCTCAGCCAAGTGCCAGGAGCTTTGTGGGGGCAGCACTCCCAGTAGTGCTTAGGACAACACTTAGTGCTGTCCTTTCCTTGGGAACACTGAGAAACCCAGGTGTTGTCAGGGAAAGGAGGCTATGAGTGCTAACACGAAAGGGCCCAGAAGCCAGTGACTAAGGACACTGGGTACGTAGCCATGGGCAGTAACAGTGGCGAAGCAAGGGAAAAGGAGGCAGATTACCAGTCAACTGTGCCAGCCAATGAGCAAGAGACGCTACCAGAACTTGTCAGTAACAGCATCACTCTTTCAGAGGCGCGGAGGCCCAAAGGCCTCCTGGGAGGAAGTCCCATGAAGCCAGGCACCGTCTGTAGGCTCCCTGGGTGAGCCTGCACTGCACCGGCACCTCTCCACAATGCATGCTCATTCCTGCAGGTGCTGAGTCCCTCCCCAATCTACAAAAAAAGTTACCATCTAGAAGGTCAGAATCAGTCTCAGAGTCCTCACCTCTCAGCCATCAACTATCACTCACTGACAATGAAAGACAATGGCTGAGAATTCACCTTAGATGGAGTGAGACTCTGGCATAAACATCTTACTAAATGGAATCATGGACTCCTGGAAGGAGACACGGACGCCTGATGGCTGGGGAATAATATGATCCACATGGCAAGATGGAGCCATCGTGAAATTACACCCTTTGTCTACAAGTAAAACTGGTTCCAAAGGAATGGAAAAATAAGTCTGCAAATCCTGGTTATCACTTAAAAGGTCACCTTGTTTGTTCAATGAAGAAAATCTATTATAATATTTTGGGGAAAATATTATAAAAATATTATAAAAAATAAAAACTAGACATAAAAAACATTCATACTGTACTACCCACCTGTTGGTAGCTTTTTCCCTATGATGTTTTCATACTCTTTAATGGGTACACTTACATCCTATGTATGCCTCTTATCCTTTGCACATAAGCAGCTATTTTAATGTTGAAACTTTTTTATAAATATAATTTTAATGTTGCATAATAAGCAATTATTTACTTTATTAGGTACTTATGCCATTACTGACTTTTACAAGTATAAGTGATGCTATAATTAACACTTATGTGCATAAGTTTTCTAAACTCACCATTATTTTCTTAGACAGATATTTCACCTAGGGACTTACACAATCGAAGTGTAAAACTTTTTAAGGCTTTTAATAAATACTTCTGGGCAAGGGTGTTTCACCCAGTGGTTAAGATACCTGCATCCCACATGGTAGAACCTGCGTTTGATTCCTGGCTCTAACTCCTAACTTCAGTTTCCTGCCAATGAAGGCCCTGGGAAGCAGCAATGTTGACTCAAGTAGTTGGGTCATCCCTGCCATCCCCATGAGACTCCTAGCTTGAATTCCTGGAGCCTGGCTTCAGCCCAACCAACCTCCAGCTATTCTGGGCAGTGGGAGAGTGAATTCTCTTTTTGTGTGTGTCTCTCTCAATAAACAATTTTAAAAAATAAGTAAATATTGCTATGTCATGTTCAAAATGGCAATTTAACTTTGCTGGGTAGTTTAAAAAAAGACATAAAGGAGACATGAAGAAGAAAATCTTGGCACACAACAGATTTTGTCAAGTCTTACTCCATTCCTGTGGAATTCAGGAACAAATAAATATACTTGGAAATTCTATCCCCTCACAGAATATATATTTGTGCATGCGACATGTTGTGGAAGAGCAACAGATGCTATGACTAGGTTTTTAATTATCTTAGCATGTGTCTTAAGCCCATGTTTTGCTCATATCCCCATTTACAGCATATTTCATTGATTCAGAGAGACACATGTCCCCTTCCCACTCCCCTGAAGCACTGTGTCAGTGGAATTGAGAGTAATGTTT